>NC_084568.2:15487500-15670000 GCF_033978685.3 Nerophis lumbriciformis
GTTCAATATTTATATAAGTGCAATTGTTACTAACACAAATTGAGAGTCCATTTTATTTTTGTTTGTTTACCTATTTAAGATAATTAAGTTTTTGACCTTACCATTACAGTGGTACAAAATGATAAAAAAAATACCACAGCACTGTCAAATATTTTTATGGATTTTTGAAGGGTTACTTGCATTTTTTATAATATAATCCATTAGTTTGGCATTAACTTTGTTTTAAGTTGCATCAAAAAGGCATTAAATTAGATTGGTTGATTCCCGCAGAAACCCAGATTGTTATAATCTTAAAGGGGAACTGCACTTTTTGGGGGAAATTTGTGATCATTTTAAGACAAGAAAACACATGGTTGTTTTTTTTAGTCCACTTACAATGGAGCCTATTGGTGTCGCGCTATTCTGCCTATAACGCCCTTAAAAACATCCAAACATCTCCATTATCATCACCATATGTTACTGCTCGCTACGACCTCACTTCATTTGACCCGATATTTAGAGAGGCACATCATGTTTTTACATCTGAGCGGTCCACAAATTGACCATTAATCCATGAACGACAAAGTTGGACTTATTCGCGCATCGCTAAGTAACGTATTTGATTGACATAACGATTGCCGTGCTTCTGTGACCGTGACGCTAATGAGAAAAAGGATAGGTTTGTTTGCAGTTGATTTCCTGCTACCAATATTAGTCTCATCTACAATTCATGTCTGCAGTTGTTTTTATGGTATCAAGTTCATATTTAAGTCTCATTATTTAGCTGCATATGTCCCTGTTGTTCAGCAATATTAGCTAGCAATAGCATGATTCAGTATGCATCTAGTTTATAAATACTATTAAGGATGTTTTCTTGATGCTAACATATATCACCAATTACGCTATAATGTAGTCATCAGTGTCGAATAAAACACTTGGCATTCCCGCACAACAGCAACTAAGCTTTTAGTTTCTGTTATAAAAATGAAGAATGAAAATACGATAGATTGGACTAACAATCACAATATTTATTACCGGGACTTAACATGACGTTAGTTTATTTGCACAACCAGGTCTTCGTAGTTATATTTAGGCCTAGCAACCACAAAAGATCTCTAGTCTTTTTTTTATGTTTTTTTTCTGCTCTCAAACACTACTAATATAATAGAGAATAAACTCGTTTGCATCACAAAGTTTCTCAAACAAATCAAATGTTCAAACATTTTACAAAGTGATCTCTACAGACCCGAGCACGGTCTGATTGTATTCCACACGATGATGAAAGTGATATTTTTAAGAGCCATTTACTTCGACACACTTTCCTTTTTTCCCCTGACTATTATATTTATGAACCACTTCTTTCGGGACTCCATGAAAGCTCATGGAGCTCAACACCCAAGAACGGCATTTTCTTCTCAAACTGTACACTCACTCACTTGTTTTAATGCTACGCTCAAGCTGCTTGACCGTCATGTGAATTAAGCCGCGAAGAAGAAAAACTGATATGACGTCATATGCAACCCAGCAATTAGTAACAGAAGGACTTGTCTCTCAGCTGCAGAGTTTGTTCAGTCCAGAGGCTCGTCTAACCCGACATGGAGAGCTCTCCATTCGCCCAAGAGAGGATGTGACCGTCCACCTGCTCTTTGCCCCCACCAGGGTGGCCTGCATGTTAGCCAAGCTGGAGATCAAACAGTCTGGAGTGCGGACATCTCAACCAGGGGTTAAATTCACAGTGAGAATGTTCTCCTCTTTCACTTCCTGCCATGTTTTGGGTCTTACATTTATCAGTCCACAAGTCTTTTGCTCTCCGCTCAGATTCCACTTTCTGGCTACGGCGGCACCAGCAACATCATCTTGGAGGACCAGAGGAAGCAAGCAGACAACTATGTGGCGACAATGCCAGATGTGGCTGTTAACGGTGTCAGCAAGGCGTGTCTGTGTGTGAGGAACACAGGATCCAGAGCGGCTTTCATCAAAGCCTTGGTCTTCTCTGACGTTCCCTCTCGAACACTGATGGACCCGACTGTCGTCAGTGTGGCACCGTCACAGTTTGT
Source organism: Nerophis lumbriciformis (assembly GCF_033978685.3). Taxonomy (NCBI): domain Eukaryota; kingdom Metazoa; phylum Chordata; class Actinopteri; order Syngnathiformes; family Syngnathidae; genus Nerophis; species Nerophis lumbriciformis. The sequence continues at coordinate 15,489,537 of NC_084568.2, forward strand.
CCTGAAGGAAAGGACGCAAGAGGTAGGAGAGTAAAGACACTTGACGGTGTGGACTTTAAGGTGGATTACAATAGCTGCTTTTTCAGGTGGTCACAGTGCTCCTAAAGTTCACCCAGAGGGAGCAAAGGCTGTGTCAGTCAGAAACCCCCCAGCTGGCCACTCTGCTGCTGTTCTGTGGGGATGAAGTGTCCAGACAGCAGTACAGGAGGTGAGACCTTGCTCTGGAACTCACTCACACTTCTATCATTTATACCAGGGGTTCTTAAACATGTTTGACCTCGGAGGCCAATCTGCTGTTATCTGTCAGAGCATACTGTACATTGAACGATGCATTCTCTTCTATACTGCAAAGGTATATTTCCAGTCTTATTTGGAGTGGTTGTGATTATTCACGTGAGAGAAGCACAAAAATAAAATAACACCTTATTACCTACACAAATGTAGTTGTGGCTGTGATTTTGAGAGTATCCCTCAAGTAAGCAAAAATCCATCCAAAATATAGTTTATTTATATGATACAATTTTTTTATTCAATTAATATACTTTATAACATTTATATTATATATATTTATTTTGTATATTTTTTAAATTTTTTTAATAACTTGTAAATATTTTGTAAACAATTATTTTTTATGTAATTATTTATGTCAAAGCCAATGGAAATATGGCTTTGTAACGTAACACAACATTATTGCATGTTGTATTTCTATCCAATGTTAATTAGTGCATATTGCAATTTCTTGTATACTATATGAGTTTTACATGTCCAGGTTGTTGTATTATACTATATGTAAGACGTGTGTAAAGTTTTTAAAACGGACAAGTTTTCCTAACAGCACTACATTAAAACAAATGTATATGAGCTTTTTGTTATTGGCCACACACAATAAGCTACATTGACTTGAATGCTATATTGTATTAAGGCTGGACCATTATGGCAAAAATAATATTCACGATTATTTTTGATTGATATTGCAATCACAAATTACACGATTATTTATTAATTTTAAAATGTAAGTATTTATTCTACCACCAAAACTCAACTTAAATGTAGTTTAGAAAAAAGAATATAAATTAGTAACGAATAAACCAAAGGTAAAATAATAGTAATAACAATATATTTGAACAACAATAGCGATATAAAAAAACTTTCTGTTTTAATTGTTTTTAATTCCGTTTTTTACTTTTTACACTTAATTTACCACTATATAGTGTGTGCTTTCTGTGTCAAATATTTTTTCTTAAAATATTTGTTAAATTAAATGCAAAAATCCCCACGTTTATTGGTGTAATATATTTTTGGACAATTTTGACCAGTATTTTAGGGATAAGCATAATAATTGTGGTATTGTATCAGTAAGTGCTTTAAGTACATTAGGCTTGTGTAAGGTACTTTTTTAAAAACCTTTATTTTGTTAGCGCAGTTAAACCTGATGTGGCGCACAGCGCTATTATTATGAAGGGAGGAAGTGTGATTTGCTGTTCTCAGCTTGACAAGTAAAGAGGCGACTTGACGCACTATCCATTCATCCATTTTATACCGCTTGTCCCTTTCGGGGTTGCGGGGGTGCTGGAGCATATTTTAGCTGCATTCGGGCGGTAGGCGGGGTACACCCTGGAGAAGTCGCCAGCTCAAACACCTCAAGTTGCGGCTGCTGTTTTGATGATGTCTTTCACAACAGCACAGGCAGACGAGATGTGTTGTGGATTGTTCTTGTTAGCTTTAGCTTCGTAGTTTAGTCGCTGTTTCAAGGTGCTGTCTCCAGATTGTTCAGTTTAGAACGGGGCGGTTGAATGTGTCGGGGATGAATGAGCGGTATCAGATATATTATTTTCCCAAACAAATGTTCCTTCTCCTCACAATGAAAGCATTTGACTCACATTTATGTCAATTTCCCTGATATTCTGCGTTATACAGCAGATTCCGTTTTATTGGCCAATTATGTGACTCCGTCCGCAGTTAGTGAACGCAGAAATCATATGCCTTACTTTTTTCAAAAAAGTAAGGCATATGATTTGAGTGATTATTGATTAGGCATACTAGCGCTGTGTCAAATAAAAAGTAGCAACCATGATGAGGTCCCAAACTTCTAGTAGATGTGGCCTTTTTTTCACTCATTCGCTTCTCATCCGTTTCACCGTTATGAGCACCGGAATTTGCATGTACGTTGCGTGGACCATTAATCTTTTTTTTTCTTTGATTATTATATTTTCATGATCGTGAGAAGCCATAATTGAAATCAAAATTCGATTAATAATCCAGCCCTATATTGTAAATTATATTTTTACATTTGATATACCTAACTAAAGCATCATATCTCTGCTCCTCTTAAGAGATGTGTCCATGCTGGATGTGTCCGTGCTGGATGTGTCCCTGCTAATAATACTTGGGCAAATTGTCATTGTTTGTGCAGCTATACAAGGCTGATAAGTTTACAGATGAATACGTCTTATGTTTTGTGTGTTTCAGACTACTTCGAAGCAAAGCACATGTTGGACAGAACGTTCTGGCCGAGAATAGCGTGCTAAAAAACTTGGAGTTTGATGAGAAGTTCCTGGGAGAGGAATTGATTGAACGTAAGAACACATGAACGACAAGGAGCAGGAAACTTCTTATAGTTTTCTACTAACTGTGTGTAGTTGATACTTGGTTACAACTTATTAATTATTTGTACTGACCATTTTCCCTTAATGAATATACTGTGATGCATCAATACTCACAATTGTATTTCTAGTATAACCCCTTTTTCTGTCACAACTTGCTATAATAATGATAATGAATTTAATTATTTATATTTGTGGAATTAAATGATTGTGATATTACAGTACATGTTGTCAAATGTAACTTTCTCGTAGCGTTCGATCTGCCTGAGCGGCCAAATGAGGCCCACATCTTCTATGGGCACATTAGAAAGGTTGCAGTATTGTTACTGGGCGGCACAGAATGTGAGGACAGCACTGAGTTACCGCTGACGTCTGCTGAACAAGACGTGCTGACCGGCAGGTAACATCTTACCTGAACATGTCAACCATACACACCATCGTATTACAGCGCCCCTTTGTTTGAAGAAATAATTGAATCGGTGGTCATGTTTCTATTGCTGTGTTATCAGACAAATTCCCTCCTAACTATGAGATTATTATGATTGGACTACATGACATGATCATTATTGCACTGCAGACCTTCTGTCATGTTTTTTTGCTAGTGGTGTTACAAATGGAAATATGACTTTGGACGTGCTGCCTGTGAGGGATCTTCAAGGTCCAGCAATGAAACCTACAGGATCCACCTCAAAGGTTCCATACGCCTTTCAAAACTTGGAGTCTTATCAATAGTTATAATATAATCCTTGTTAATTAATTGACAAATAAACAGTATATATATGTATATTTTTTGGTATACTTCACAGACCTCAGAGGCATCACACAAACAGTCCGAGTCATGGACTTTACGTCCAGAACTACTTGTCCTCGGAGTTCCGACAAATGGTAAGGGATTTTAAAAACATATTTGAATGTACAGGAAATGCTGTTCACCTAAACCAGTGATCTTAAACAGGGGGTCCCCAACCCTCAAAGAGGAACTGCACTTTTTTTTTCACAATCATGAGGAGATATTTACCGGTATATCTTTCAGCACAAGGCTTGTCTTCCCCTTTTCGATGATGAATTAATTATGATCCTCACTCCTCTGAAAAAAAGTGCAAACAAGATGCTTGTTTTTCTGTCTACAGGTGTAAGCTAAATGTCAAAGATGCCCAACTTCACAGTTTATGGCCACAACCTTCTACTATACAAGTGTGAGGCATGGTTTATAATGTCGCACAAACTTTTGATTGATATTAAGGATACATTATTAGTGTTCAGGAATTAAGTGTGCCGTTACAAGTTATGAGAGGAGAAGAGGATCTTATTCTTCCTGACTAGTCTGGGACAATATTTGAAGGTAAAATGCCTGAAAGACAGCAGTATGGGTCAAAGAAAGCACTGTAAACATAACTACTGTGTTAGTGGTGTAGCGGTGCATGTGAACACTAAACCACATCTGATTTTTCCGTACAGAACCTTTCAAACCATTAAAAAATATACAGTCATTATTTATCAATTTGTAATGAATTTGGACAGTTACCTGCTGGCAGTTTGTAGTTTTTGTTTCATTTTAAAAAGCATAAAAGCTATTTGGATACAAATTACGCAGTTGAATGTTTTATATTGTGTTCCATTACTGTACCCATAATGAACTGTGACACTAAAACCCAGCTATGTACTAAACCGTGATGATGGTGTACAGTTACACCTTGTTAAAAGTGGAGTATATTTGATTACTGTCTCTCCGTCAATGATGGTAGTAGATAAGTTTGTGGTTGCAGATGCTGTGGCCAGCACCAATCAGGTACAGATCAAGAACAACACCTCCAGAGAGCTGAGCTTTGACTTGTCCTGGCCTGCTCACTACCTCACCATTACGCCTCAGCATGGACTCATTGAACCACAGTAAGATACAACACCATCAAATCCACTCCTGTCTCCGGGCTGCACAGAAAAACGATATATAAAGTTACGTATTGATTGCTGATACTTTCCCGTGAGTCCAAATAGACAGCACGAGATGATGTATTACAAGACAACACTGTCATCAACTTAATGTGGTCATTTCATTCACTGTAGTGAGCTATGAAACTTGTATTATTGTGTCCTTGCATTGATGTTGTCATTGATGTGTCTCATGATGCAGTAGTTCTGATATGACAGTGAAAACACGTATTGTATAGTTTATAGTAAATCGTGTACGTCAGGGGTGTCCAAACCTTTTCCGCTGAGGGCCGCACACTGAAAAATCAAAGCATGCGTAGGTCATTTTAATATTCTTAATTTTCAAAACTTTTATAATATAAATATATATTTTTTAACCTTAATGGCTCCCCGGGACTCAGTCATAAAAATGTTAAAAATAGGTCGTATGTATGGGTGTTTGTATGAATATATATACCGGTGTGTGTGTATATATATATACAGGTAAAAGCCAGTAAATTAGAATATTTTGAAAAACTTGATTTATTTCAGTAATTGCATTCAAAAGGTGTAACTTGTACATTATATTTATTCATTGCACACAGACTGATGCATTCAAATGTTTATTTCATTTAATTTTGATGATTTGAAGTGGCAACAAATGAAAATCCAAAATTCCGTGTGTCACAAAATTAGAATATTACTTAAGGCTAATACAAAAAAGGGATTTTTAGAAATGTTGGCCAACTGAAAAGTATGAAAATGAAAAATATGAGCATGTACAATACTCAATACTTGGTTGGAGCTCCTTTTGCCTCAATTACTGCGTTAATGCGGCGTGGCATGGAGTCGAAGAGTTTCTGGCACTGCTCAGGTGTTATGAGAGCCCAGGTTGCTCTGATAGTGGCCTTCAACTCTTCTGCGTTTTTGGGTCTGGCATTCTGCATCTTCCTTTTCACAATACCCCACAGATTTTCTATGGGGCTAAGGTCAGGGGAGTTGGCGGGCCAATTTAGAACAGAAATACCATGGTCCGTAAACCAGGCACGGGTAGATTTTGCGCTGTGTGCAGGCGCCAAGTCCTGTTGGAACTTGAAATCTCCATCTCCATAGAGCAGGTCAGCAGCAGGAAGCATGAAGTGCTCTAAAACTTGCTGGTAGACGGCTGCGTTGACCCTGGATCTCAGGAAACAGAGTGGACCGACACCAGCAGATGACATGGCACCCCAAACCATCACCCAACCTTGCAAATTTTGCATTTCCTTTGGAAATCGAGGTCCCAGAGTCTGGAGGAAGACAGGAGAGGCACAGGATCCACGTTGCCTGAAGTCTAGTGTAAAGTTTCCACCATCAGTGATGGTTTGGGGTGCCATGTCATCTGCTGGTGTCGGTCCACTCTGTTTCCTGAGATCCAGGGTCAACGCAGCCGTCTACCAGCAAGTTTTAGAGCACTTCATGCTTCCTGCTGCTGACCTGCTCTATGGAGATGGAGATTTCAAGTTCCAACAGGACTTGGCGCCTGCACACAGCGCAAAATCTACCCGTGCCTGCTTTACGGACCATGGTATTTCTGTTCTAAATTGGCCCGCCAACTCCCCTGACCTTAGCCCCATAGAAAATCTGTGGGGTATTGTGAAAAGGAAGATGCAGAATGCCAGACCCAAAAACGCAGAAGAGTTGAAGGCCACTATCAGAGCAACCTGGGCTCTCATAACACCTGAGCAGTGCCAGAAACTCATCGACTCCATGCCACGCCGCATTAACGCAGTAATTGAGGCAAAAGGAGCTCCAACCAAGTATTGAGTATTGTACATGCTCATATTTTTCATTTTCATACTTTTCAGTTGGCCAACATTTCTAAAAATCCCTTTTTTGTATTAGCCTTAAGTAATATTCTAATTTTGTGACACACGGAATTTTGGATTTTCATTTGTTGCCACTTCAAATCATCAAAATTAAATGAAATAAACATTTGAATGCATCAGTCTGTGTGCAATGAATAAATATAATGTACAAGTTACACCTTTTGAATGCAATTACTGAAATAAATCAAGTTTTTCAAAATATTCTAATTTACTGGCTTTTACCTGTGTATATATATGTATATATATATATATATATATATATTTCCCAATGCCTAAACCTCTAGATCAACTTTAGAGCATTCTGTTGATATAATGTTAAAAATGTTTGTTTTATGCCCTTTTTGTTAATGGCAAAAAAAACACAAAATATTGTCTACCCAAAAAATTTCACGCTGTAATATTAGATGTGAACTAATTTGAGCCTCAAATAGATCAATAGCAACATTGATTTTGATTTATTATTATTTTTGGGCAATGGCTTTTTTAAAGAAAATAACAGCCTGCATGGCAGCTTTGTGTTATTAGAGTCAAAATCGCAACTTTTTCTCGTTACAAAAAAATCCCACAAAAATTCTCTGGGGTCCAAAAATTAAAAAAATAAGTCATATATCATTTTGTATTACCGGTACTTTAAACGTTTAAATCTCTAGATCAACTTCAGATTTATCCGTCGATTATACGTTCTTATTCATTTTTCATGTTTTTTCTGCATTGTTTTCTCATAAAAATATTTCAAAGTGGAATATTTGATATGAAGTGATTGCAGACTTGAATAGGTCAATAAATCATAACAATTTTGATTCATAATTATTTTTTGAGCAATTACTATTTTAAAGAAAAATAGCCTGCATGGCAGCTTTGTTTTATTAGTCATTATGCAACTTTTCCCTTTGAAATTTCAACTGTATTATTTTTTTCTCCCACTTTTTTATGTTTACTTAAAACATTTTTTTTTTATATATATATATTTTTAGTATGTGGCATGGGCCATTAAAAATTAGCTGTTGGCCGCAAATGGCCCCAGGCCACACTTTGGACTCCTGATGTACATCATGGAAACAGTAATGCTTGAACATGCAGAGAAAAAACCACCTTGTACAATTTACCTTGTTTGAAAAGTAGTAGGAAGAATCCGAACTTGATCCTTCTCAATGTATCAGCAATTAATGTTTGTCTATTCTCTTTTAAGTGCTATATATCTCATACAGTACATGCTGAACTGCGTAGACAGGTGTGGCATGCATAAATTAACAAAGTACATGTTGTTGTTTACAAAGGAGCCACCTCCAGATTTTTATCACTCCCAACCGTTCACTTGCCAGCAAGACTACCATGCTCCCTTGGAGTGGACAGATATACGTGCAATGTGATGATCAGCAGAAGGTACATGATTTTATAAACAAGCCAATTATTTGGGAAAGATGGTCAAAAACAGATCAAACTTGCTTTTGAACAGTTTATCAGGATCCAGATTCGTGGAGACCTGGCACTGGATGTTTCTGCTGCCCCAGCAGATTCCACTCTGTCCGCCCTCAGCCCTCAAGCTGCCACTCCATTGTTGCCTTCAGGGAGGACAATCTCCAAGGCAGCACTTAATACACCTTCGCAGCTGCCTGAAGATCTGATCCATTTCAGCAACAAAAACATCAACTTCCCCAACACGCCCTCAGGAGAAACATCAGGTACTCTACCAGTAACTTGTATTCAATGCTCAGCGATATTACGGTGCGGGAATAAGTGTTTCATCCTGGCTGGCTTTGTACATTAAGTCTACCACCTTCATGAGATGAAGGTACATATTTTTATCCAAACAAACAAAGGTTAATTTGTATTTGTATCATTATCTAGGTAGGTAGGTTAGATGTTTCTTGTAGTAGTATTACTTATAATAGTGTTTGCGTAGTTTCTTCTAGTAGTGTATTGTTTCTTGGCGTTGTAGTAAATTGTAGTTTTTTTTCTTGTAGTATATTGTATTTGTAGTAATGTACTGATAGTTGTAGTGTTGTTTTAGTAGTTTCTTGTACTTTTAGTTTGAAGGGTTTGAAAAATGCATGTAACAAGAAAAATACAATATACAGAACATTCATAACTAAAAGATCTATAGAAGCAGAAAATAGTAAAAAGAATGTAAAAACAAGCAAACTAACACACTACGCACATGTAGAAAAGAACACTACAGTCAATTATTAGAAACTAACAAAAACAACATAACAAAATAGGGCATATTAAATATAAAATATTACCCAAAATACTTTCTAGACGGAAATATACAAAATGACAACATGGACAAAGTAGTTCAACGCTTGAATAACTACTTTGTAAATACTGGAATTCATCTGGAACAAAGATTCAAAGATGATGGATCAGTTGAAGACTGAAATGAAACCATAGACCGAAATCCCGACTTGATGTTTCTCAACAATGTGACAAAAGAGGAAATAATCAAAGTTGTAAAGAAATCCAAATCCAAGACTTTCAACTGACTGTCACGGAATAGTTATGGAAACGATGAAAAAAGTTATCGCATAAATTTCACAACCTTTAATCAGTAATCCAGGCAAATTTCAAAACAAAATAAAAATAACAAAAGTTGTACCAATTTAGAAGACGATAAGGCACAAATACCAATTTACTGAAACAATTTTCTAAAATAATAGAAAAATTATTAAATAACGGATTAGACACATTTATATACAAAAGTGGAACTCTCCCGGATAACTAATTCATCAGATACAGAACCAACATTTCAACATTGATTGCATTATTGGAAATAACAGACAATTACCAATGCAATAGATGGTAAACAATGACCTAATTGATGACTTTATTTGCTGTAAAAGTGACATTTTGTTGTCAAAATGTAAAACAATACTGTTAACAAACTCCAACACTTAACTTAGTTTAAATGCCTGAAACATTATTATTTAAAAAAACAAGTAAAGAAAAACAAACCAAAATAAAAAGTGCAGGGAGTTCCTTGGCACAGTAGCATCTCCTATAAAGCTAACTGTAAATAAAAATTTGGAGAAATAAATGGCATCCTGAAGTTTAGTATCACTGCTCTCCATACAGGTTGAAATATTATTAACCCCCTAATATCAACTCAGATGGATAAAATGATTCAAAATTCATAAGTGTTGCTATTGACAGACCGATCAATTAGCAATATTACCCTTTTTTACAAAATGCAAAAAGTTATTAAGACATTGTCATGCAGCGATATAAAGTACAAAGCGTAAAGTACAAATCATCAGGAGCACTACTTAGGTAGAAATATCATAGGTTACATTATTAACATCTCTTTCAAGGCATGGTCGTACCAATTCATATTTTGTATTATAATGCAATATTAGGCAGCCTACACACACACACACACACGTAAATATGGCAGCATACACAAAATATTTCAGGGATACAAGTCTCGCACAACTGTGCTGTTCTGTTCTGCAGGTTCTCGTGTGGCTCACACTATTCTCTTTCCTCTTCATGTGTCCTTGCAATAAAACTAGACTGAGCTTAGTTTTAAGGTTTTTAATCTTTCTCAATCACACAAACATGCTTCTACTCTAATGGACTCTTTCTATATTGATATTTTTTGCCGCTTTGTTTGAAGTGATTCACAGACACGTCGCGAGGTACTAGCCATACTTTTTACGCAACCTAGAAAAAAGACGTGACGGCAAAGTCCGCCTTATTAGTAATGAGCGCGCCTTCATTCCAAACGTGTGCACTTTTGCCTGACTTATGCCGGGTCGGCGTGTGCACAGACTGGATGGGAGAATACGAACAAGAGAAACGTGCGTAACTTCCAGCACGTAAAAAAACACTTAAATGCAAACGGGAGAAAAAGCCCATAATGAGTTGAAATTAGGGGTACGTTCCTAAAAGGACATGACGCGTTTGTGTTTCAGTGACACATAACTGCTTAGCGGAGGTCAGAATGTATACTGGTTGGTAGAAAATCATCAAAATGGAAGTACTTTTCTTAACTACTGTATGAAAGGGAGTAAACTAGGATCAAATGCTGATTTTTCGCCATGTATGACGCGGGACATTTTACAGTAGAAGTTGCAAGTCATGATGTGTCAGTGGTTTAGATTGTCTGTCTGTTCTTGCACTGCAGAGGAACACCTGGAGGTGGAAAATGGGGAAGTGGAAGTAAGATGGTACCTATCATCATTTGCACCTACTTATGTCAAGGTGATTATTTCATTATTTATGTTTTATTTTCTCTTGTGTGAATGTATATATCACGAGTGTCCAAACTACTAAATGTGGCCCTTCTAATTGGCACGCAAGACGTCATTAGGAATCTTGCCAGCAGGGAGATTGCATTGATTCTAAGTCTAACATATTTAGCTCTGCATTTTGTCGTCATCTAGCAGACATGATGAGTTTTTCCTGGTCAATTACCTTTTATTATGCTCTGCATGCGCAGCAATTATTTATATGACCCAATGCAAACAACCTTCTCTTGTCATGGTGAAGAAAAAAAATTCCAAACAACACAATGTCAACAGACATGGTCACTGAACATTGTGGATATTATAAAAAACGACTAATCACCATAAACATTTCTAAATTACACCCATCCATCCATTACAAAGCATGATGGGAAAAATCAAAACACTCTCCACACTTAACTATCTTTGGCGCATTTTAGCTGCTGGATATTTCTGATTGATTACAAAACTTTAAGGAGGTAAACAACGTAAAAGTCGAACTTTCACATACTCTTAATATCCAAATATATTTATTATACAGTATATCCATCATAATATAATATGTACACATATATATATAATAATAATAATAATAATGGATTAGATTTTATATAGCGCTTTTCTATTATTACATACCGGTACTCAAAGCGCTCACAGAGAAGTGAGAACCCATCATTCATTCACACCTGGTGGTGGTAAGCTACAGTTGTAGCCACATATATAAATATATATAGGCTCTCTCTCTATGTCTATATGTATATGTGTGTGTGTGTGTGTGTGTATGTATATATATATGTATATATATATATACATACATACAGCCCTTTGAGACTTTTGTGATTTAGGGCTATATAAATAAACATTGATTGATTGATTTATATATATATGTGTATGTATGTATATATATACACACGTAAATGTGTGGGTATGTGTATGTATATCTATATATATATATATATATATATATATATATATATATATATATATATATATATATATATATATATATATATAATATATATATGCATGCATATATATATATATATATATATATATATGCATGCATATATATATATATATATGCATGCATATATATATATATATACATATACATATGCATGCATATATATATATATATATATGCATGCATATATATATATGCATGCATATATATATATATGTATGCATACATACGGTATATATATATATATACACACACACATACACACACATTTACATGTGTGTGTGTGTATATATACATACATACATACATACATACATACAGTTATCTATGTATATATGTTACTTTACATGCAGTCGGTTTTCGGCCCTCAACCAAATTTTTTTAGCCCAATGCGGCCCCCAAGTCAAAAAGTTTGGACACCCCTGGTATCTACTAGCTATACTGTTGTTTTTAGTGTCCCTCTGTAGGCAACACATACATCTTTTTCCACAGGTGAATCTTTGAATATATAATGTTAATATAATATATTGTTCTGTCTGTCCTCAGGGGGTTGACAACACTTCTGATGTATTTCGGGCCACCTACACTGCTTTCAGGTGCTCCAAAGTGTCAGGCAAGTTGGGAGTACATGAGAAAATGCAGGTAACCACAACCACACAATTACATCTACCCATGTTGCATTCATTACTAGTGTAGAACTGTACGCCATAATCATGGTTTTGTACGTACTTCTTTTTTAATAGCAAGTTTTATTTTGTCTACAGTAAGGGAACAAAATGCAAAACAAAACTGCTTAGCTTTTTTTTTTACACTCAATTTTTTTTTTATATCTGGCAGGTAATCATCCAATAAATACAATTCTCACATAAATAATACAAATAACTATTGATTACTTTGGTGAAGTGTGAAGACAGTAAGAGTCAGAAGAGTATGAATGAAGAATATTTCTGTAGTAAAGTTTATGATTGGTTGAAGTACAGCAATAATAGTTTCAGTTTATACTCCATGTCTACTGAACAATGGCAGCACACTGCTTTCATCTAATCCCTGTATTTTACCTAAAATACCAAGTGTTGCACTATAGGACACTTTGACCACAGAAGAAGCTTTTCAAGCTCTGTTTTCTCCTTGGCAATATTGCTAGCTTTGACTCCTGCTAGCCAAAGAGTGAATTGTATTTCAGTTGAAAACCTGCACTTTTTTATGTACAGATTACAAGGAAAACCTATAAAAGCAAATATAAAATCACAAGTTGATTCAATGTTATTGGGGGAAAAAGGCTTTAAAATATTGCAACTTTTGCTGCATCTTTTTAAATGAGCAGTCGCAAATTCAGGCATTTTTAGGTCACAGCATTCACAAAAAAAGCCCTAAAAATCCTGGGGAGACAATTCCACAACAAATTGACTATGGTCTCAGGCCTACAGATATCATGGAAAGCTATGTGGATGTAAAGAAATGACTCATACACTCTTTAGAATAAATACTTTTTACTAGATTTAAGTGATTGATCATCACTGAAGTGGTCTTTTTAAACTATCTGGTCTACCACACCTTTTTCTGTACTCACAAGTACAAAAGTATGATGTACATTATTTCTTTAGATTTTGATGGTACAGCAATTAAATATTAATCATGAAGGACAATGCTGTAATTTGTGCATCAATAACATATTGATGTGTTTGAGCAATCAGACGTGACGTGACGTCAATTCAAGGCCAGCATTAACATACCGGTAGATCATACATGTTTTCAAAAGTCAATCTTTGTTTTTGATGTGAAAATGTTGTTGATTGCTTTATGAAACTTATTGATTGTAACAGCTTAGCTTCTTTATCAACAAGATAGTAGTAGCGGTAATAGAAAGTATTCTCATAGTGCTGTAGTTGTAGTAGTAAAACTTATTGTCAATTGTATACTTTATAGTGGTAGTAATAGTAGTAAATAATAAATGATAAATGGGTTATACTTGTATAGCGCTTTTCTACCTTCAAGGTACTCAAAGCGCTTTGACAGTATTTCCACATTCACCCATTTTCACACACTGATGACGGGAGCTGCCATGCAAGGCGCTAACCAGCAGCCATCAGGAGCAAGGGTGAAGTGTCTTGCCCAAGGACACAACGGACGTGACTAGGATGGTAGAAGGTGAGGATTGAACCCCAGTAACCAGCAACCCTCCGATTGCTGGCACGGCCACTCTACCAACTTCGCCACGCCGTCCCTAAAGTAGTGGTAGTAAAAGTAGACAAAGTAGTAATTAAAGTAGCAGTAAGTAGTAAAAACGTTGAAGTAATATTAGTAAAAGTAGTAGTAAGAAAGGTCGTAGTAGTAGTAAAAATATTTTGTCATGCTGTTGTTGCAGGTGCCTGTTACTTTTCTACCAAAGTGGAAGGAGTAGCAGTACTACTACTAGTAGTAGTAGTAGTAGTAGTAAAAAGGTGTTTTATGCTGCTGTTGCAGGTGCCGATTACCTTCCTACCAAAATAGTAGGTAGTAAATGTAAAGTATTAGTAGTAAAAAGGTGTTGTCATATTGCTGTTGCAGGTGCCCATTACCTTCCTATCAAAGTAATTGTACTAGTAAAAGTAATAGTAGTACCGGTAGTAGTAAAAAGGTGTTGTCATATTGCTGTTACAGGTGCCTATTAACCTCCTACCAAAGTGATAGTAGTAGTAGTAGTAGTAAAAAGGTGTTGACATATTGCTAGTAAAAGTAGTAGTAGTAAAAAGGTGTTGTCATATTGCTATTGCAAGTGCCTATTACCTTCCTACCAAAGTAATAGTAGTTGTAGAAGTAGTAGTAGTAGTGAAAAGGTGTCATATTGCTGTTGAATGTGCTTATTACCCTCCTACCAAAGTAAGAGTCGTAGTAAAAAGGGGTTGTCATATTGCTGTTGCAGGTGCCTATTACATTCTTACCAAAGTAATAGTCCTAAAAGTAGTAGTAGTAGTAAAAAAGTGTATTCAGTTACAGGTGCCTATTACCTTCCTACCAAAGTAGTACGGTAGTAGTAAAAATGTATTTTAATATTACTGTTGCAGGTGCCTATTACCTTCCTACCAAAATAATAATAGTAGTAGTAGTAGTAGTAGTAGTAGTAGTAGTAGTAAAAAAGTGTTGTCATATTGCAGGTGCCTATTACCTTCCTATCAAATTAACAGTAGTAGTAGTAGTAAAAAAGTGTTGTCATATTGCAGGTGCCTATTACCTTCCTACCAAATTAACAGTAGTAGTAGTAGTAGTAGTAGTAGTAGTAGTAGTAAAAAAGTGTTGTCATATTGCAGGTGCCTATTACCTTCCTACCAAAGTAACAGTAGTAGTAAGAGTAGTAGTAGTAAAAATGTGTTGTAATAATGCTGTTGTAGGTGCCTATTACATTCCTACCAAAGTAATAGTAGTAGAAGTAAAAAGTGTTGTCATATTGCAGGTGCCTATTATTTTCCTCCCAAAGTAATAGTACCGGTAGTAGTAAAAGTAGTACCGGTAGTAGTAGTAGTAAAAAGGTGTTGTCATATTACTGTTGCAGGTGCCTATTACCTTCCTACCAAGAGACAGAGGCGACTATGTTCAGTTCTGGGATTTGGAGTGTCATCCATTGTCTGAACCCCAGCAGAAATCCAGAATCCGCTTTCAAGTCAGTGGAACGGTGAGGACAATTCTACCTAGACCAGAATTGAATACTGTACACTTTACATGGAGAACGTTTTCGTTGATCATGTTTGACTGTTTTCCAAAGTGTCAAACCTATCTCGAGGGGCAAAGGCGCTCTTTTTCCTATTCTTTCCTGCCTGGCAGAAACTTGCCTTGGATACTTTTTGGGCAAATAATTCATTACAAATGTAATGTATGTTAAAGTATTGTTACAACTTTTAAACAGCATGTAGCAGCAGTGAAAAATAGAAACTGGATGACAAGTGGTCACTGCTTTGCGCTGTGAAAAAACAAAGTAGCAGAAAGGTTGAAATGAAGGCTATAAGTCACAAACAACAACTTGTAGAGTGGAACTTAAATTTACAAACTTAATTGGTTCTCAAACAAGGTTTGTAAATCGAAAAATGTGTATATTGAAGCTAATTTCTCAGTAAGAAACAATGTAAATATCAATTTAGAGTTTCAGTCTCGACAAAAGTCAATTTTTTGTGAAGGTTTGTAGACTTTGAACACAATACAACGTTCTATACAGTACTGTATATTAAACATAACAAGGAGGTGATGGATCAACTTTCTATTTTTTAACAAGCTAAAACAACATGCTGTTCTCTGTATGCACTGCTCTGCCAACATGTGCACGCTCACGGAATTCTCTTTGGTGCCCTCACAAATGATCAGAAATCACACAAATCCTTAACTTTAACAAGCAAAAAATTGCACTTGAATAAAAATCACAACCAAAAGCAATTAAATTGGATTTGTTTCTGTTAAGGACATGGTGGTCAAATATACAAAACCAAAGCAATACATGAAATTACTAAATAAAGTTTTGTGACCAAAATGATAACGGGTGTAATTATTATTGTGATATTGTTGAATGTGCTCAAAAAGTACTTATACACAAACTAAAATATTTTCATCAAGTTGTATTTTTTTGATAACTATAATAAATAGACACACAGTATACTTTTTTGGCAGAGGAAACATTAAATATTTTTCTTGCTTTGTAAGGGCCACATTTTCATTTGTGTGTTTAAATATGTTTATCTTCTTCCATTTTAATTTGTGAAGGGTGATTAGTTTCACTTTCAGTTTATGTGAGTTCAGTCCATGTTGAACGGAATTTGTGTTTGTCTGTTTCACCATGACACTGTCGAGTTTATCAATCACTTTGTGCAAAAACAGCTCATACTTTATGTTTATTGTGAATACTGTATCTTAGTTGTTTAGACAGCAATGTGTTTGTACGAGTTTGGATTGGGGAATAACATTTCATAATGGGAAAGACGTTAATGTCTATTGTTTACATGTTAGCATTTAAGCTAGCTAGCAAGCTAGTGCCAGTCTGTCCGTACGTATCAAAGTGCAGTTATGAATCGCGTTTTTTTAAACATTTTAATTTGATACGGTAATACTAACCGTCGGTAGTATTACAGCTGTTATCAAATGCAGGCAGCAGCAGAAACCGATGCAAAAGAGTGACCGCTCTTGCAGACCGTCTCGCTCGCCAAACATGCATATTGAAAAAAATACAAACTTCGATATGAACCTAAGAGCCGCATTAAACCGGGCAAAGAGAAGCATGCTGCGTCATCTCTATCCTCCTCCAAAACCGCAATAAAAGTACACCTCCAGGCAACTTCAACCCTAAACTAACACCCTCCCCGGATTGTTGTTAATAATCAAATGCAGATATTTTTCTTATGCCTTCTGATCTCTCTCTCTCTCTCTCTCTCTATGTCCACTACTTGCTGTACATATCCTACCAAGTCAGACCTACACTGCTGCAATATCCATTTCTCTGTTCTCAATTGTTGATGACTGATGATAACAACCAAACCTAACCCCCCCCCTTCCACACCCCGAATTGTAAATAATGTAAATAATTCAATGTATACACCCTGATGATTATCTTGTGTGATGACTGTATTATGATGATAGTATATATGATAGTATATATCTGTATCATGAATCAATTAAATGGACCCCGACTTAAACAAGTTGAAAAACTTATTCGGGTGTTACCATTTAGTGGTCAATTGTACGGAATATGTACTTCACTGTGCAACCTACTAATAAAAGTCTCAATCTATCAATCAATCAATGCTCGTCCAGGCCTGCACTATGTGATGCCAGAGGGCCAGGGACCCCACCTTGCCGCATAAGGAATTAAAGACACTTAATGAAGGTCAAGATGATTCACCCCCCCTTCTTTTCATTTTGCTATAACACAAACACACGCAGCTGCTGAAACCCGGGAAAAGCGTGAATGCTCTTGAAGCATGCCCATGGTGATTTATCGTTGCTGGTAAAGTTACAGACTTCATTTTTTATCATCGTCGGTTTAACTTATTGAATATCGTCCCAGGCCTAGCCTTTGTACAGTCTTCCATTAATATTTTCTTAACTCCCTAGTGATTCCCTCCTTCTTTCCATGTGTCAGGTTCAAACACTGATGACATCTATTAAACAGACAAGAAGCAAGGAATCATGCAGAGACAGAGTTAAATTTGGCTCAATGAGGAGAGACGTTTGGGCTGAACTCTAGTTACAGATCCAAACTACGCTCTAAAATCCTGCCCACGTCCTTCCTCTATTTATTTGGGAGGTCCCTGGTTACATCACTGAAGCTGTCGCTGAGGGAAGGGGGTAATCTCAACAGCCCCAGTTAGACACAATATATGACTATTAATGAAATGCAAATGTGTTGACACTTGTGATATCGCCCTGTCTCTGCTCTGTCTGCTTGATGTTCCCTTGGCAGTCAGCAGGCCGATTCAGGGTCTGAAAACACTGATACGAGACGACTTGCTTTGCACAGATAGAACATTTACAACTTCAGCACAATTGATAATAACTATAGCAACGGCCCTTAAGCATAAGAGTTGTGTGATAATATATACATAATTATTCTAACACCACTGTGATCTGTTGTCTTTTTGGGACACATTGAGTTGGTATAATGGCCAAAACTTGGCAAAAGGCGACAAAAATGCAGGAAAGGCACACACGCTGATGCGCTGAAAAGTGACTTGTGTACTGTACTGCGCAGTAAATGACACAGAGGGTTCCGCCTCCTCAAAAATGCAGCGCCCTGCTTTTTGCCTGCAGGCGTGACACAAAATGAATGACTGATTGAAGTGTTTGTACACAGAGACATAGTTCACACACACACACACACACACACACACAGGCATATTTGGCTCGATATAAATCGAAAAGTTCTCAAATAGAGGGTTTAATAAATTAAGGTTCCACTGTAAATGAATCGTGCTTCTAATAACTCCTTTGCATTCATAACGTTAAAAAGGCATATGTGTTATTGAAATATTTTGAGTGAATATATATTACAATGTGATGATGTTTTATTTATGTTTATTTTTGCAATGGAAGTAATGAAGTTGTGGCGTGTATGTGTGTAGGGGGTCAATAGTGGATCTGTGGTTGGACCTCAGGAAGGCGATTGCTCTTTGGTGAAAACTGAAGCCAGCGTGAGGTCCAGAAAAAAAAATAGCAGGTATGTTGTACTTTATTGTTTTGTGTAACATGAATTTTTCCATGTTGTAGCCAGCAGCATTTTATATGTTTGTTTACACCTCTTCTTTGAAAATGTGTCATTCTCAGCCAGGAGGATCCAGTCTGGAGAGGAGTTCACTCTGTACAGGACCTTTACACTTTTCCTGACACGCGCACAGGACAGTCCAGCTCGCTGAAAGTCAACATCCGTAACAACTCAGCGCACACACACCAGGTGAGTACTTTGACTGACTACTCGTGTCCTGTTTACTTGAACAACCTAACACTACGTAGTTGGAACTATTAACACTTGCTGTGTTTGGCATGACTGACATTTGATGTGTGGCTTCTATAATTGACTTGCAGCTGAGCTTTGTAAACCCTAAGGAACCTTTCTTCATCAAGCATTCCAAATACTCCCTCAGGTCAGTACTTCATGCTCATCAAATTACTCCAATTAACTTATTACAATGTAACATCTTCTTTATAGTCCTTGTACACATTTAATCTCATACTGTACATTTATGAAATACCAACTTTATTTATAACCACCTTTAAAAATCAACCACAGTTAAAGAACATAGGATACTCTCACATCCAAGCGTGCGTGTACTATATATATGTATATATATATCCATCCATCCATCCATCCATTTTCTACCCCTTATTCCCTTTTGGGGTCGCGGGGGGCGCTGGAGCCTATCTCAGCTACAATCGGGCGGAAGGCGGGGTACACCCTGGACAAGTCGCCAGCTCATCGCAGGGCCAACACAGATAGACAGACAACATTCACACTCACATCCACACACTAGGGCCAATTTAGTGTTGCCAATCAACTTATCCCCAGGTGCATGTCTTTATATATATATATATATATATATATGTATGTGTGTGTGTGTGTGTGTGTGTGTGTGTATATATATATACACATATATATACACACATTATTATTTATATATATATATATATATCCATTTTGTACCGCTTGTCTCATATATATATATACGTATATATACAGTATGTGTGTATGTATATATATATATATATATATATATATATATATATATATATATATATATATATATATATATATATATATATATATATATATACGTATATATACAGTATGTGTATATATATATATATATATATATATATATATATATATATATATATATATATACACATACTGTATATATACGTATATATATATATATATATATATATATATATATACCGGTACACACACACATATATATATATATATATATATATATATATATATATATATATATATATATATATATATATATACATAGGGATGGAAATATATCCAAATGGATGGGTGGATATATACAGTGGGGCAAAAAAGTATTTAGTCAGCCACCGATTGTGCAAGTTCTTCCACTTAAAATGATGACAGAGGTCTGTAAGTTTCATCATAGGTACACTTCAACTGTGAGAGACAGAATGTGAAAAAAAAATCCAGGAATTCACATTGTAGGAATTTTAAAGAATTTATTTGTAAATTATGGTAGAAAATAAGTATTTGGTCACTTCAAACAAGGAAGATCTCTGGCTCTCACAGACCTGTAACTTCTTCTTTAAGAAGCTCTTCTGTCCTCCACTTGTTACCTGTATTAATGGCTCCTGTTTGAACTTGTTATCTGTATAAAAGACACCTGTCCACAGCCTCAAACAGTCAGACTCCAAACCCCACTATGGCCAAGACCAAAGAGCTGTCGAAGGACACCAGGAGAAGAATTGTAGACCTGCACCAGACTGTGAAGAGTGAATCTACAATAGGCAAGCAGCTTGGTGTGAAAAAATCAACTGTGGGAGCAATTATCAGAAAATGGAAGACATACAAGACCACTGATAATCTCCCTCGATCTGGGGCTCCACGCAAGATCTCATCCCGTGGGGTCAAAATGATCATGAGAACGGTGAGCAAAAATCCCAGAACCACATGGGGGGACCTGGTGAATGACCTGCAGAGAGCTGGGACCAAAGTAACAAAGGTTACCATCAGTAACACACTACGCCGACAGGGAATCAAATCCTGCAGTGCCAGACGTGTCCCCTTGCTTAAGCCAGTGCATGTCCAGGCCCGTCTGAAGTTTGCCAGAGAGCCCATGGATGATACAGCAGAGGATTGGGAGAATGTCATGTGGTCAGATGAAACCAAAATAGAACTTTTTGGTATAAACTCAACTCGTCGTGTTTGGAGGAAGAAGAATACTGAGTTGTATCCCAAGAACACCATACCTACTGTGAAGCACGGGGGTGGAAACATCATGCTTTGGGGCTGTTTTTCTGCTAAGGGGACAGGCCGACTGATCTGTGTTAAGGAAAGAATGAATGGGGCCATGTATCGTGAGATTTTGAGCCAAAACCTCCTTCCATCAGTGAGAGCTTTGAAGATGAAACGTGGCTGGGTCTTCCAGCATGACAATGATCCCAAACACACTGCCCGGGCAACGAAGGAGTGGCTCCGTAAGAAGCATTTGAAAGTCCTGTAGTGGCCTAGCCAGTCTCCAGACCTCAACCCCAAAGAAAATCTGTGGAGGGAGTTGAAAGTCCGTGTTGCTCGGCGACAGCCCCAAAACATCACTGCTCTCGAGAAGATCTGCATGGAGGAATGGGCCAAAATACCAGCTACTGTGTGTGCAAACCTGGTAAAGACCTATAGTAATCGTTTGACCTCTGTTATTGCCAACAAAGGTTATATTAGAAAGTTTTGAGTTTAATTTTTGTTATTGACCAAATACTTATTTTCCACCATAATTTACAAATAAATTATTTAAAAATCCTACAATGTGAATTAATGGATTTTTTTTTCACATTCTGTCTCTCACAGTTGAAGTGTACCTATGATGAAAATTACAGACCTCTGTCATCATTTTAAGTGGGAGAACTTGCACAATCGGTGGCTGACTAAATACTTTTTTGCCCCACTGTATCCATATCCATAATATATATATATATATATATATATATATATATATATATATATATATATATATATGTCTTAATAAGGTTATCCAAAAAATAGTGCTCGATACCGTAGTAGAGCGCAATATATGTATGTGTGGGAAAAAAAATCACAAGACTATTTCATCTCTACAGGCCTGTTTCATGAGGGGGGTACCCTCAATCATCAGGAGATTTTAATGGGAGCATTCGCATACCATGGTTTATATAGGGCACAGAGTGGGTGGGTACAGGCTGGCGTAGGGGCGTGGTGATTGGCTCATGTGTTACCTAGGAGGTGTTTCCGTCTATGGCGGCATGCTGTTACAATTTCGCTGCGCTTGTTGAGGGATGACAGGTCTGGACGGTAAATAATAAACAGTTTCTCTTTCAAGATGCAACCTATGCTTGAAAGAGAAACTGCTGTTACAATTTCGCTGCGCTTGTTGAGGGATGACAGGTCTGGACGGTAAATAATAAACAGTTTCTCTTTCAAGATGCAACCTATGCTTGAAAGAGAAACTGTTTATTATTTACCGTCCAGACCTGTCATCCCTCAACAAGCGCAGCGAAATTGTAACAGCATGCCGCCATAGACGGAAACACCTCCTAGGTAACACATGAGCCAATCACCACGCCCCTGCGCCAGCCTGTACCCACCCACTCTGTGCCCTATATAAACCATGGTATGCGAATGCTCCCATTAAAATCTCCTGATGATTGAGGGTACCCCCCCTCATGAAACAGGCCTGTAGAGATGAAATAGTCTTGTGATTTTTTTCCCCACATATATATATATATATATATATATATATATAAATATAAATAGGGATGGATATATATAGGGATGGATGTATACACCCATCCATTTTCTACCGCTTGTCTCATATATGTGTGTATATATATATATATATATATATATATATATATATATATATATATATATATATAGGGATGGAAATATATCCAAATGGATGGGTGGATATATAGATATATATATATATATATATATATATATATATATATATATATATACAGTATATATATATATATATATATTAGAGATGCGCGGATAGGCAATTTATTTCATCCGCAACCGCGGCAGAAAGTCGTCAACCATCCGCCATCCACCCGATGTAACGTTTGATCATAACTGCATCCGCCCGCCATCCGCCCGTTGTTATATATCTAATATTAATAAAAAAATAAAAAAAAGGGTGAAAACTACGCGAATTGCACCTTGTGCAGACAAGATTTTTCGATCGGACACGGAGGAATTAGTGATGTAAAAGACCACGTTGGGACAAAAAAACACAAGTCTAATGCCGTTGCTAGCGATACAAGTGGAAAACTTTCAACGTTTTTCGTCGCCCAAACAGATTCTTTGGATGTGATAAATGCCGAAGTTTTATTTACGGAGGCAATAATTGAGCATGGACTTCCAATCGCACTGGCTGATCACATGGGACAGTTAATAATGTAATGCAACCTTTAAAAATCATTACGCGGTGATCGCGATCCCAAAAATAAACTTTTCTTGCATGATAATGTCCAGAAAAATTCGCTTTATATTACTATAGAGTCCTTTTAACGAATGAGTTTGATGGTTTATCACAAACCTTAAATGAAAGAAGTCCTTTGTTCTCCTGCAGCATGGCCTTGCTTTGTGTTTGGTGCGCCATCCTGTCGGCTGTATTTCACAGCACGACATACTGTTAAAAGTGTTTATACTATTTATACTTTCAATTAACAAATTGAAGTCTTGTGAAAGGTTGACAGGATAACTGGCATTAACTGTCAAAATAATTTCAAACTATTGAAGTTAGCTTACAGAATAAACATGTCAATCAACCCATATGATTTTTGCTGTAATATTTTTGTTTTGAAAAGTCACTGTGACTGATAGAAAAGTGATGGTTTTAGCAACATTTTAACCTGTCTGAATGCTAATAATCATTTTGCGAGCAAGCAGGTAAGCTGCGCGGGCGGAGCGCGCGGAGTGACCCATGTTACGAGCCCCCGGCCACGGGGGTGGCGGGCAGGTAAGCTGCTTACCTGCTGCGCGTGACGCCGGCCGCGGCGAAAGCGGACGAGGCGGGGTGTCGGTGCGGTGGGCGCGGTAGTGACCTTGGACGTGCGTCGGGCCCTTCTCGCGGATCGCCTCAGCTACGGCTCCCGGTGGGGCCCTCTCGGGGGAAGGAGCCTCGATCGGTCCCGGACCCCGGCGAGGCGTCCCTCCGCTCCGTAAAAGTGTCCATCTCTTTTTTTTTTTTTCTTCTGTTGTGGCATATGCTGCAGGTGCCTGCTCGTTTTTCGTATGTGGGTAACAACATTTAACTATGTATATATATTTCCCAATTGGTTTAACTGCCACCCGCAAAAAAAAAAATTAAAAAAAATATCTAATTAATCCGCCCGACCCGACCCGCGAGCGGATAAAATCTTATTTTTTTAAATTTCATCCGCCCGATCCGCGGATAATCCGCGGACTCCGCGGTTGTGTCCGCAAACCGCGCATCTCTAATATATATATATATATATGTGTGTACATACATACACACATTCTGGGGTTCTGGCTGGCTAAAATATTGTGTAAATTATTGTATAACATATTCTGGTCGAGTCCTCAATTACTAAAAGATTAGCAGGCTGAATATTATATTTTATTAATTAATAGAGAAGGTTAAAATATTGACATGCAGCAATATGAAGACCATTAATTTGTACAACATGTAATGCACAGAATATCAAGCATGAGTGCAAACCCCGACCGAGTCATACCAAAGACTATAAAAATGGGACCCATTACCTCCCTGCTTGGCACTAAGCATCAAGGGTTGGGGGTTAAATCACCAAAATGATTCCCGGGCGTCAAATGCAGAGAATAATTTCGCCACACCTTGTGTGTGTGTGTGTGTGTGTGTGTGTGTGTGACAATGATTGGTACTTTATTTATTCAGGTAGAAATATCACCAATTACAGCTGCGATAGTTCCTCTCGGACTAAACAGAGCCGAGCGCTTAATTTTCTTTTGGTCTCAGCGTGCGTTCAAGAGCGCACTGCTGCTATTAGATGGAGATAGGTGTGGACAATATTGGAGACACATTCACTTGTCCCACACTAAAAGTATACAGCGAAGGAGAAAACTATTTGATGTTGCTTTTATTTTCTGAGTACAGCGACCCATCAGCTGCTGTGACTGAGAGTTAATGATGTTAGGATGTGTCTGGAATGTTGTCACACTTTGTTTATAAAGTCTATAGTTTGTTTACCGGGATGCTCAGTCATCCGTCATTTCACTGCAAACTGTATGAGCGTTCAAATAACATCAATACTAGCTAAAATGTTTTGTCATCTCATCAAACTGAACGCAGGCTGTGAAGATTGTGTGAGAGGTGTCACTCCTGTTTATTTTTGTTGGCTAAACTGTTGTGTGAACCACATGATGTTGTTAAAGAAGAACGAAGCGTGTTTATTAGACTTTATCTTCATTGGTCAAATTGCTTTGTGTTTTATATTGATATCAAAAAGTAAACACAATGTTTTTTACATTTTGTGGATTTTTTATGTCACAAATGTATTACTTTAAAAACCATTCATGTGACAGCATTTTGTTAATATTTTATTGTCTATAGTTAATTCTTATACGCCATATTTCTGCTCAAACGCTTAATGGATCTGTCCCGATACAGCATCTACATGTACACAAATTAGTACATGTAAATGTGCACAAATACATCCCTTTATCAAAATGTAAAAATAGAAATAGAGGCATAATGTAATGGGAAAAACTGACACGTTGATATTACTAATGAGCAAAAACACAGATATTTGTCTTTAAATACGTAGATAATGTTTATCTAGAGCCTTTTTATTAGACATTACAAATTACATGATGGCGTCACGTTCACATCCCAACACTGTTTTACTTAACATAATAAATATAACCGTCATTGATAATCGTGATTTCAATATTAATAAAAAATAATCATAATTATTATTTCGGCCACAATTGTGCAGTCCTATATGTAACACTAGACCTCATATATGAACACTATTTTTATTTTTACTTAATTGTGTTTTTTTTTTTTTTGCCATATTACTTTCTTTATAATGCTTGTGTTTTCATATGCACATTCAATTTCTACTTGAGGTACAAGTACAGTGTTCTTATCTACAATAGTGTTTCTTCTGCAAAGGAAATCATTTTTGAATGTGTTGGGTTGTTTTTCAGTAAAACTTGGTTAAAAGATTTCACTTTTGAGCACATTTAAAAACACCACAATAATAATGATAACCGTGATAAATGTCACAATAACCACGATATGTATATATGTATGTACCGGTACATGCAGTAGTACTAAGTCATGTGTGTGTTTGCTTCTTTAGGTCTCAGCATTATTTGAAGCTTCCTGTCCAGTTCAAGCCGAACAGCGCAGGAACACATGCCGGCTTCCTGCTCATCCAATCAGAACGCGGCGAAAGTCTGGTCATACAACTGAGTGGTGAGGCACTGCCTTCAGTTTAAGCGCTCGCTCCTTTACCTCCACACGCTGCTCTTTGACGTCGTGGCAGGAAAGGTGACAGCTTACTGACAAAAGACGTGAACATGAATATGACATGAATGGAAGTGGTCTATGGTCTACGAGACCAGTTTGGCTCAGTTGCAGCTGGACTTAGAAAGTACTAAACTGTGATTGGCTCGTAGTTTAAAAAATGAAGTATTTGTTTTCTCATAAGTGCACATTGATTTCACACACTACTAACTCATTTACTGTTGTTGTAAAATGGTAAAAGTTACTTTTACTTCCATGCTAACATTCAAAGCACTTGTCAACTGATCTGATCAGCTGTTCAAAGTAGTTTTTTCAGAATTTAGTGGCCTGCAGCGAAAAATCCATACAAGTTGAATGAGTTGGAGTGCTTGAGAAAGGGAGAATCAGAACATGGAGCTGTCATTGACTTTTAACATCTTGCACATCACAACCAATGTTGCAAGCGCTGACAAGTGTTAGTGTTCTAAAGTATTAGACAACTACTAATTGTCAAATATCTATAGTCCAATCTCTCTGGCCTGCTTTGCTTTTAGTAAACAACCTTTGGTCATCCATCATGATACATGATTAAATTAGTATTTGCTTCAGCTTCAGTTGCACTACAATATTTGGACTGGGTATGGTTACCATAGCAACCCTTCTTCACTGGTCCACACACTGAAGCATATTTGGGGTGAATAACACTCACTGTATGTACGTTAGTATTGTGTTCGACATTTAGATGATTGGACTTGTTCTCATCATTCACACTTTGCACAATATTTGATCGCAATATGTAAATATATATTGTAGTGGTGTCTTTTGAAATAAACTCTTTTATAACACCAGGTGTCTTTGTTGCTCGTGCTGCGGAATTGTCCCCAATGTTTGTGAGTCGTTGTGATGATTCACTTACCGTGATGAATTATTTACTAAAAAGTAAATACAAGTGCAAGTAGATACAAGTAATAAGTAGATACAAGTACAAGTGTCTAGAATAATTGTATCTAAGTTATCACAAAACTTTGTGTTACATTGAGTTCAGCTCGCCCTGCAAGAGGACAAAAGCTGTCTTTGATCTTACCAAGCAAAAGACTTGTAAAACTCCACTTTGTAGGATGGGAAGCGACATGAAGGTGTGGGTTTCTTTGATGTATTGTAATCCACAGGAAGATTTTATTCTGACCCGAGATCTACAAAGCGGAGAGGAGGCAGGGCCTGACACCCTCCCGGCGACCTTTTCTTTGATCTGTTTTACAACCTTTTCTTCGAACTGTTTTGTAACCAAAGGCGATGGCTATTTACGACCCCCCTCCCTTAGAAACAGCTGTTGCCATGTAATCAGGGAAAGTGCAAATAAAAGAGGAGGCGTACAATCTTTCGTCAGAGCGTGGTGGGACTGTACAGGTTTACGCGTTTCTCCTCAATTGAGCTAAATTGAATTGTGTCTCTGTTTAATTCCTTGCTTCTTGTCTTGTTTAATAGATGTCATCAGTGTTTGAACCTGACAACAAGTAGATACAATTAGTAATTACATGTACTAGTAGATAAATTAAGTAAATGTACAAGGAGATCAAATTAATAAGTAAATAAAAGTACAAGTAGATGCAATTAATAAGTACCGGTAGATAAAAGTACAATTAGATCAAATTAATAAGGAAATAGAAGTACAAGTAGATACTTTTATCTACTTATTAATTGTAAGTACAGTGGGTACGGAAAGTATTTAGACCACTTTAAATGTTTCACTCTTTGTTTCAATAATTTTATTTCTAATTGATATACACTCAGCTCCCCATCTTGACAGAAGTGTAGAATTTTTTTGCCATTAAAAA
This sequence comes from Nerophis lumbriciformis, assembly GCF_033978685.3. Classification (NCBI taxonomy): domain Eukaryota; kingdom Metazoa; phylum Chordata; class Actinopteri; order Syngnathiformes; family Syngnathidae; genus Nerophis; species Nerophis lumbriciformis. The sequence goes on from NC_084568.2 coordinate 15,517,613, forward strand.
AAAAAAAACGCATGTACATATGTATTCACATATGTACATTCTTGGCCACTGTACCATTTAAATACAGCAACCAGTAAATCTACAAGATATAAAGTATACAGTGTGTGTGTGTGTGTGTATATATATATATATATATATATATATATATATATATATCACATAACTCTCTGTATTTGTTTGGTAGCTTGAAAAATGACAAAGTTGCTCTTTTGGGTTGTCAAGTTATGCAGTTAATAGCTGAACAGTGTGCCGAGGACATCGATTAAAGTTCACTGTACAAGTATCTTGGCCTATTAAATTGGCGGCCAGGCTCACCTATGGTCTACAACCAAAGTAATGGTAGAGTAAGCAGTCTTGCTTCTTCTGTCTTTTAATACTAACGGTAATTCAGTACATTATGAGTCATTTCCAAATATTAGACTACTATCGGATGTCCAGACGGTGCTTCAAGTTGGTCGTATTTCTACCGGGGTAAATTGAGCCACAGAGTTTACAAGGTGTCTTGTCTGCTGCGGCAAAGGTGAAGCGTTTCCATGTGTCTTATCTTCTCTTTCTTCCAGGTGTAGAAGACTTATTGTTTTGAGACGTGCAACGTGTAACAATACAGTTTTCTTGTTAAAAAAAAAAAAATCAAAACACCGTGCCCTAAAAAGACTGTAGTTGTGATTGGATCCCCTCCATGATTTATCCTCGACCCTCCCCCACATGCAACTATGACTGGAAAACTTGACCCACCCGCGGAAAGACAAAATTAAATATGACAGGATTTAATCTCAACATTTTCATCTCGTTTTTAACCGTTGACTGAATTGTCAGTAAATGTTGTCGTTGTTTTAGTCAACGTCCATTTGTTTTGATGAGTTATTGTCCCGTTTTAGGAACATTTTTAGTCAACAAAATGAACACTGCTTTTTATTTTATTTGATAGATCTTCATTGGTCCTGTCTGCTGTCTAGGAAACATAAGAGTAAAAGGTTAGATCAAGTCTAAAGGTCACAAATGAAAAGACTTGGAAGTGTGTGTGTGAGGGAAAACCTCATGATTGAAAAAAGGAACGAGCTTGCAAAAACTAATCAAATTGAGGTCAAACTGAACACTCCAATATAGCAAGGATGTTCCACCAAGACTCGGATCACTGGAGCTGTTTCAAAATTATTGTTTTTGTTTTAATATGGTTTCTCTAGTGGACAAACATTCCTAATTGTTAGAAATCCCACTGTTTATATTAAACATGCTTCACTGATGAGAGGATTTGGCGAGCGCCGTTTTGTCCTACTAATTTCACCGGTCCTTGATCTCACCGTAGTTTGTTTACATGTTCAACTTTCACCGACGCTGCCACAGAAAAACGTGTTTTATGCCACTCCTTCTTCGTCTCATTTTGTCCACCAAACGTTTTATACTGTGCGTGAATGCACAAAGGTGAGCTTTGTTAATTTTATTGATTTGCTGGAGTGCTAATCAGGCATATTTGGTCAGTCCATGACTGTAAGCTAATCAATGCTAACATGCTATTTAGGCTAGCTGTATGTACATATTGCATCATTATGCCTCGTTTGTAGTTATATTTGAGCTCATTTAATTTCCTTTACTTATGTCCTCTGTGTATTTAATTTATATTTGCATGTCTCACGACGTCTGTCTATCTGTGTTGGCCCTGCGATGAGGTGGCGACTTGTCCAGTGTGTACGCCGCCTTCCGCCCGAATGCAGCTGAGATAGGCTCCAGCGACCCCAAAAGGGACAAGCGGTAGGAAATGGATAGATGGATGACACATTATCTGTATGTAATATTGGCTGCATTTCTGATAGTCGTTTCCGTGCCATGTTGTTCCAGACCACAGCAAACGTTACCCAGCTTGCAAAGATTGTAATAAATTCATTAGAAGAAGACAGCCAGCTGTATTCTTCAACTTGGACACACACATCTATACCTTTGGCCACTCTAAGCCAGTAATTTCCAGGAGTTATCTCACCCTCTGAGAAGTTTTACTAATGTTTTCCAATGTTGTAAAAATGTGTCAGCAAATATTTGCGTCAGCCTGCGACACATAGTCATTTTGATAGTAGGCTAATACAGACACTTACGTCTTGTGTTGCCTTCACTATAACACTTTTATTTTTGGCGGCTCCAGGTAGATTTTCTTTTCTTGTATTTTTGGTCCAGTATGGCTCTTTCAACATTTAGGGTTGCCGACTCCTGGACTAGACCTACAGGCCCTAAATTGTGGTCTTGCAAAATTCTCCAAAAATGTCATATTTTGTTAGGGGACCCAATCTGTAACGGCACTTTGAACACAAATAATGATTCACTACCCTTTTTTTTTTTTTTTTTTTTTTTTTTTTTTGCATACATGAACAAGGGCTTTTGTGGGAATTGAACCTAGACCACTTGCACCCGAGGCAAAACACATACAGCTAAACCAGGGGGTGTCCAAACTACGGTCTGCCAGCATCTTCAATATGGCCCGCGAGACGTTGTTAGTTTGATAAGGAATATATATGTATATATATATATATATATATATATATATATATATATATATATATATATATATATATATATATATATATATATATATATATATATATATATATGTGTGTGTGTGTATCCAAGTTTTTCTTGTGAAATTGTGACCTTTTTCTTGTGAAATTCCAACTAATTTTTCACAACAAGCTTTATGATATTTGCATAGTATGTATATATTATTAATGTTGTAAATACACATCTTTATATATCTAGAAAGTGTGGTCCTAAAGAAGTAGGCATTTCTCTCTCTCTCTGTGTGTGTGTGTGTGTGTGTGTGTGTGTGTGTGTGTGTGTGTGTGTGTGTGTGTGTGTGTGTGTGTGTGTGTGTGTGTGTGTGTGTGTGTGTGTGTGTGTGTGTGTGTGTGTGTGTCAGTGCCACATGACCTGGACGTGCCATTCTTATATTTAGAGTCACATGATCGTGGGGCTGCTGACTCACAGCGGTAGGAAGTGACACGCTGGCCACACATTATATATAAATATATACATATGTACATACATACGTGTATTTATACTTCATGTATTTGTGTTGCTTCCGTTACCGCCGTCACCCTCTTTGCCACGTTACACCAACTAATTCCGAGGTTTCTGACAGAAAAATATTCATTTCCAATGTTTACCTCTCTGCAGTTTTTACACTCAAAGCTGTTCGCAATGATATTCTAATGGGCAGGTGTGCCTAATGAAGTGGCCATAGAGTGTTCCATACAAATATACTGCACAAAAGGAAATTGAAACGTTGACACTAATAATGCGTTTATAGATATGACTTATGAGCATGTTTATATTGCACATTAGCCTTTTTTTGGAAAATCCCCAAATGTAAACGACTAAAGCATATTTGACCTCGACACGGTCGGCGCCCCACTTGGCACCGATACGAGTGGACTGTAACAGTTAGGACCCGTGAAATCAAGTGATGGCTGGCACACATGATGACATCATGCATGTCATGTCTAGCACTGCAGTTTTCTATAAAGGTTGTTCAAATACTCATTGCTACAGTGTACTCCTTATATTGTGATACCAATAATAATATTTTTTATTTTATTATTTAATTATCCTTTTTAGAAGATGATCTTTTTGATTTTTGTTATTATGCGACACTTCCTGTTTGGACATCCCTGACGTGTTCTCAAACATTATTATCATGATTATAAACATGTTTTTAATCCTCAAAGCATGTCTTTTTTAAGCAAGTTTAGTTGTGACTAATGTATTATTTTTTATTAATCAATTCTAAATAATTGTTAATTGTATTAATTCTATATAATGACTTGTATGTATTGTGTTATAGATAACATATTAATAATGAATTGTTTGTCATTTATTCATCATACATCTTTATTAATTGTAAGGTATTAACTTTGTATAATGTATTAAATATATTTTAAATGTATTAATTCTAATGTGTTAATTATAATATATTAATTGCACATAATTGTTCATTGTAATGTATTAATTAGAATATATTAATTGTAATGTATTAAATACATAGTGTATATGAGTTGTTTATAATGTATTAATTGTACAGCATGTTTAAATTGTAATTTAATTACTGTGTTTATTGTATGAGTTGTATCTATGAATTATGTAATTATTTATTGGTATTGTATATGTTTAAATTCTAAAGGACTTGTGAATTGTGTAACATGCATAATTTGTTGGCAATGTATGAATTGTAATGTATTTATTAATTGTAGATAATTTATCAACTGTAGATAATTTGTTGATTGTATGTATAATTAATAATTGTATATAATGTATCATTGTAATGTCATGTATACAACTGAAATGTGATTATGAATTATACATAATGCATTAATTGTATGTGCTGTTTAAATTGTAAAGTAATTTATAATGGTGTCTAATGTATGACTTGTGTCATTATTTATTGTCTTTATTGTATTATTGTAAAGTAATTATGAATTGTGTATAATAGTTTATGAGTTGTTGATAAAGTATGAATTGTTGTGTATATTGTATTAATTGTACATAATGTTGAAAAATTGTAGAGTAGTTATGAATTGTGTATAATTTATGAATTGTTGATAATGTATGAATTGTTGTCTTTATATTGTGTTTATTGTAATGATTGTATATATTGTTTAAATTGTAAAGTAATTATGAATTGTTGTGTAATTATTTATTGTGTATATTATACTAATTGTGTGTTCAAATTTTGAAGTAATTATGAATTGTGCATAATACTTTATGAATTGTTGATAATGTATGAATTGTTGTGTTTATTGTATTAATTGTACATAATGTTTAAATTGTAAAGTAGTTATGAATTGTGTATAATATATGAATTGTAATGTAATTATTTTGTATATTGTACTAATTGTATATAATGTTTAAATTGTAAATTAATTATAAATTGTGTATAATCATGAATTATTGATCAAGTATGAATTGTGTGTACTAATTTATGAATTGTTGATCAAGTATGAAGTGTGTAATTATTTATTGTGTTTATTGTATTGTACATAATGTTTAAATTGTAAAGTAGTTATGAATGGTGTATAATACATGAATTGTAATGTAATTATTTATTGTGTATATTGTACTAATTGTATGTTTAAATTGTAAATTAATTATGAATTGTGTATAATTTATGAATTGTTGATAAAGTATGAATTGTGTAATTATTGTTTATTGTATTAATTGTACATAATGTTTAAATTGTAAAGTAGTTATGAATTGTGTATAATACATGAATTGTTGATAATGTATGAATTGTTGTGTTTTTTAAATTGTGTTTATTGTATTTATTGTGTACAATGTTTTTAAATTGTAAAGTAATTATGAATTGTGTATAACAATGTATGAATTGTAATGTAATTATTTATTGTGTATATTGTACTATTGTACATGATGTTTAAATTGTAAAGTGATTATGAATTGTGTATAATAATTTATGACTTGTTGATAAAGCATGAATTGTTGCGTAATTATTAATTGTGTAATAAAACGTGTGTTTCCAGAAGAGTTCTTGCACTTGGAGACGATGCACATTTCCTCATACCTAAGCCAAGAAAAACAATGTTTTCCATCAGGAAGAAGAAAACATCTGTGTTTTCCTTCTTTTCTGCTATTTTCCAGCTGAGTCAGCAGTCCGACTTCCTGGCTGACGTCACGGCGGCCTCAGACTGGAACCAGATGGGATTCTTCCCCTCCATCGCCTCCTGATGCACTTCCCTAAAAAGGCGAGGCATAAAAGCCGCACGCCGACCTTCCTGTTTATTGACGGAGGACCTGTGAGGACGTGAAGGAACTTGGACCCATCGCTGCTGGACTTGAGGTGACCTCGCTCTTATTCCCGCCTCGTCTTTCGCTTCGTTCGCCTTTTTACGTCCTGGAAAAAAAGACGACGCCTTCTCTTTGTCCTCATTAGAGGCGTTAGCATTAGCATCTGATTACCTTGTTTACGTCACCTGGGACCACTTTGCATGAGTTTCCTATTGCGTCATCAGTGTGTGTGTGTGTGTGTGTGTGTGTGTGTAGGAGGAGGAGGGGCGGGGGTGTGAGGTCAGAGGTCAGCAAAAACAAATAATCGATATCAACTTTCGCTTCCTCTCGTGCGCTCGCTTTGTCCAGCCCCTTCCTTATCGCCATGGTTACGCTGAAAAAAGGTGCTACGATAAAAGCTAATACGCGTTAGCATGTCATCTCAGCAACACCCGGGCTCGTGCCCGTTTTGATAGGGATGCACAAAAATCTAAAAAAATTTAATCATCCTGATTTCGAATCGATTTGTCATTTTGAAAAATTGTTTAAAAGAAAAAAAAAAAAAGAAAAAAAAAATATATATATATATATATATATATATATATATATATATATATATATAAAAAAGTTTTTAAATAAGAATACATTTTTTACATTTTAGGTCACAGGTGTCAAACTCAAGGCCCGGGGGCCAAATCTGGCCCGCCACATTATTTTACGTGGCCCGCAAAAGCCTGGAAATAATGTGTTTAATAAAATGCTTAATATTTTCATACTAAATATATTTGTTCTTTCCCTTTCGACATTATAAATCATGTACTGCATGCAATTGCATATCTTTTAAAACTCAATATTGTCAAAAATCAAAATATTATATTATCACCAGTGTTGGGTTAGTTACTGAAGACCAGTAACTAGTTACAGTTACTCGTTACTTTATTTCAAAAGTAATTCAGTTACTAACTCAGTCACTTACACCAAAAAGTAATGCGTTACTGTGAAAAGTAACTATTTAGTTACTTTTTTTCTTCTTTTTTTTAAACGCTCCCATTAATGCCCTTTTAGCCTTCATTTCAGTACTGTTATTGCACTGGAGAATAATACAATGTGTTGATCTACTTGACATGCATTTGCATCACTGAACTCTGCTAAGCAATGTGGTCTACATACAACACACAAAGACAAAGATATGTTTCAAAGGGCCAATTTATTTCAGGCCACAACAAATTGACAAAACTATTTTAAATAGCTGCAACATAACATACATAAGTAACAAACCGCCTAATAACAGCATAGCTGTAAACCTGGCTTCACCCAAGGAAGGCACACGTGACATGATTATATGTCATGTCACTATATACAGCACTCATACTGCTATACACAAAGCCTAACCAGGCCTTTTTTTCTCTCAAGGAATTGTGAAATAAAATCATGTCTTCAGTGAAGCCCAGAACACTCTACGCATTTCCCCAATTTTAGTTTAGAGAAAAGGAAAGATTGTCCTGGCCCACTAGCATCCCTCTTTATGTTTGTGAACTTTATAGTCTATAAATTTAGAGTGATGTGATAATCAAACACTCTAGAAGTCTAGAATGTAAGAGCAACAGTATATAAGAGAATTGACAGTGTGTGTATCTTCAGTGCTGAATGATGAGCAGAGGCAGAGTTTGGAGTGTTTTCTTTAGCTTGCTTTCCATGTTTATGTACTCACTGTCCACTGTGTCCAGGAACATGGAAAATGTTTTTGTGCCGTTTGACGCCCGCTATCATGCTAATTAGCTGCCTGAAAGCGGGTGACTCCTCTGTAGAAATAGCCTGCATGTCTTCTAGCACATACGCTGCAATGGCTCTATCAATGTTGTCCTGGCTAGCAGTCCCTCCGTTAACATCCTTAGGTGAAGTGTGTCTCTCTTTACTAGCTTTGTCGAAGCATGTTGCTTTTGTAGCTGTTTCAGCAGGTATGAATTGCTGTTTTGGGTAGTAGATGGGATCTTTGATCCAAGACACAACTTACATTTAACTAAAATTTTCTTTTCTTTGTGCTCCACAAAAGAAAAGTAGTAAGAATATCTCCATGTTAAGAAACTTGGCTTCGGCTCCGCCATGATGTCTTGTTAGTAAACACAGACACGCCCCTATGTTGAAGAGGTTCCCTGGTGAGATGAGAGGTGTGTGGGCCCCTCCCCGCCCCACACACAGCGCGCTTCTTCTGTTCCTTGTGACACAGGAAGAATCAGAAGGACGACACCGCAGCTCTCCAATAAAACACACTCAGATCTTCTCAGTTTCTAGCCGATACTATATAAAAAATAACGTAAAATAACGCAGTAACGCATCATGTAGTAACTGTAACTGAGTTACTGAATATAAAAAATAACGCGTTAGACTACTCGTTACCGCCGGAAATAGGGCGTTACAGAGTAACGCGTTAGTCCCAACACTGATTATCACGTATTCCAAAAAATATTTTTTGTTAAAATAAAGATAAATCCTGTATGATTTCAAAACAAAATTATCAATCAAATTGTAGACAGTAAAATTTACAATAGATTTTATGGTTGAATTCCGCCGACTGAGTATTTTTATTTACTTTTTTATTTTATTTTTTTTATTGATTCTTATATAAAAAATACATTAATACTAGAGATGTCGGCCGATAAATGCTTTAAAATGTAATATCGGAAATTGTTGGTATCGTTTTTTTTATTATCGGTATCGTAATTTTTTTTTAATGTATTTTTATTTTTATTAAATCAACATAAAAAACACAAGATATTTACAATTAGTGTACCAACCCAAAAAACCTCCCTCCCCCATTTACACTCATTCACACAAAAGGGTTGTTTCTTTCTGTTATTAATATTCAGGTTCCTACATTATATATCAATATATATCAATACAGTCTGCAAGGGATACAGTCCGTAAGCACACATGCGTGCTGCTGGTCCACTAATAGTACTAACCTTTAACAGTTAATTTTACTCATTTTCATAAATTACTAGTTTCTAGTTTCTGTAGGTTTTGCGTGAATAAGCGCATCTAAAAATGTCAACTATTGAATGACAGGGGGCTCAATGTGAATTTGTACCGCAAATGTTTTCCCGGCGCCTTCCTGCTCCGTCACCGACAATAATACGTTGGCAAACATGCCTCCGTACTCTCATCGCCCCCTGGTGGCTGGTGTGCTAGTAAACCGTCTCACCGGGAGACCCCCACCTGTCAGGAAGTCATGCAAATGTATGTTTTAAATATGTTAAACGTTATTTCCTGTAAATCATGTAAAAACATGCTTTAAATCAAACTCTAGTGTGATTACAAAAGAATGAAAATGTTTTACACGAATAAAAAAAAAAGACTTAATCGTGGTGCAGTTAATTTTATTTGATTATTTTAATACAGTGTTTTATTTTCCTATATTCAAACGCAGTGTTACTGTTCAAACTGTGTGTAATGTTAAAATATTAAATATACCTGTTAAATAACACCTCTGCCTTGTTTTTGATGAATACTTTGGCGTACTGCGCTGCTGTATTTGAATGGCGGTCAATATGGTGGTACTGATAAAGTGCTTGTTTCTTTCCAGGATGTGGTGTTGCGTTTACCTGTCGCTGCTGGCCGCCTCGGCGCTGGCCCACCTGGACCAGGTGACCCTGGACGGCCACTGGGAGGAGTGGAAGATGACCCACGGGCGAGAGTACAACGGCCTGGTCAGTCCACGCCAGTCATGTGACTAAATACCAAAAAAAGGGGGGTTTGGGGGGATAGCTGCAGTCCCCCTGCTCAAACTCACCTCATGATATCATCATACAATTGCCTATGCATTTAATGATTTTTATTTTTAATTTATTTTTAAACAACTTAAATTTTGCAGTAAAAACCGGCAGCTCATTCGCCACAATTTTACCCTAAAATTTAAGGTGGTTTTCACAGCCACATTACTGTAAATGGATTAAACGGTACCATGTTTTATTTTTCGTACAGCTGCCAGTTTGTTTTTTTTTTCATTTTGGCAATGTACAATTTGATGTAAAATCATCAGTCAAGCAGATATTTATTATCATTATTTTTATTTGCAACTAGAAAAAGTGTGATAGTTCAATATTTGTTGCATTATTAGATAATATTCAAGTTTAAAACATATGCAATTGAATGCAATGCCTGTATTTTTTTTAATGTCAAAATGGAAAGAATATGTTTAGTAAGAAAATATAAATTACTTTATTGATTTTATGATTTGTTAAGGCTTTTGCAGGCCACAATAAATTAAATGGTGACTATAATTAGTAGGACTGTGAATCTTTGCACCCCCACACGATTCAATTCGATTCGATTCCTTGGGGGAACGATTCGATTCCGAATTTATTCTCGATTCAAAACAACTTTTTCATAACATAGCATTCCTCCATAAAATAGACAAACAGCTGCGATAAATTTCTATATTACTTAAAAAAAACTGGTTTTGTGTGATAAAATTATACCCAAACATTTGATAAAGTGGATAAAATCAGGACAGATTTTGTAAAATAAACAAACAAAATAAAATAAAATAAAAAATATATATATACCTGCAAATAAGAATCACGATTCATTTGAAAATCGATTTTTTTCACACCCCTAAAAATGTGTATATTTTTTTATAAGTCTTATATAACTTTGTATACTTATTAAAGACAATATTCGAGAAGGACTACTTTAGTGATTTTTTTATTCAACCAAACAAGGTTGTAAATCGATTTTTTTTTTTTTGGTCCCGACTAAACTTCAATCTTGGGGCGGGGCCTCCTCTGAACAACATGTTAGGAGCCTTTTTATTGGTCAGTTTTAGATTATGACGTAACCGCTAATTTACTTCCTCCCTCAACACATCTGCAGGGAAAAAAAAAAATTTGTGAGTTTGCAAACAGCGCCAAAATAATTGTCACAAAAAAACTGATTTTGCAATAAAAAAACAACAAGCTAATAATAAACAAAATGAAACGATTTTACAACCAAAACATAATTTGTAAAAAAAAAAAATGTCTTTGAAAATATATGTATTTTTTTATTATTTTCAGTATTTTGTTTGTTGCAAATCCATTTTTGTTTGGTGGCATAAAAGAGTCTTCATAATACTTAGGCCAATTTTCCCTGGTTGATGCCTGTCAGGTGCTGCTTAAAAATACAGAAGACGGTTGGGTACACATAATTTTTTATCTTTGTTTATGTACATACACATTTATATATGTATATATATATATATATATATATATATATATATGTATATATATACTGTATATATATATATATATATATATATATATATATATATATATATATATATATATATATATATATATATATATATATGTATATATATACATATATATATATGTATATGCATATATACATATATATATATATATATATATACATATATATGTATATGCATATATACATACATATATACATATACTGGATACATACATATATATGTATATATACATATATATGTACATATATACATATATATGTATATTATACAGTATATATTTATATACAAAGTATTCAATGAATAACTCTCTGAAAGTGCCAATCAAAAATCAACATGATCATATTAGATGTACCTAATGAAGTGTCCAGTGAGTGACATCATTCCAACATGGCGTCTACAGCCATCTTTATGCAAATGTGTTGAGAATTGACACGATGAGAAAGTTGTTCCGCAGGACGAGGAGGGCATCCGTCGGGCCATCTGGGAGAAGAACATGCTGATGATCCAGGCCCACAACCAGGAGGCGGCGCTGGGCCTGCACACGTACGAGCTGGGCATGAACCACCTGGGCGACATGGTGAGGAACCATCGCCTGTGGACGCCGTCAGTGCCGTCTACTCCTCCTTTGTCTCCTTGCAGACGTCGGAGGAAGTGGTGGACAGGATGACGGGCCTGCAGGTTCCTGTCAACCGTGAGCGAGGCTTCACCATGGAGCTGGACCAGCAGGACTACCGCCTGCCCAAGTCTGTGGACTACCGCAAGAAGGGCATGGTGACGCCCGTCAAAGACCAGGTATGAGGGCCGTTCTGTATTTCGTCACGAGGAATCTTGGTTCCGAGCGTGGTACCACTCATTTCATAATCTTGACTTTTTATTTCATAATCTTGACTTTTTATGTGACTTTTATCTCATAATTCTGACTTTTTGTTCAATAATCTTGACTTTGTATCTAAATTTTTACTTTTTTTTTTCTTCATAATTTAGCCTTTTTTTCTCATAACTTTGACTTTTTATCTCATAATTTCGATTTTTTTTTTATCTGATATTATGACATTTTAATTCATAATTTTGACTTTTTATCTTATAATTTTTTTTCTCATAATTCTGACTTTTTATCTCATAATTTCCACATTCTTAAAATCATAACTCCGTTTTTGAAAATCTCATCAAGTAAATGATTTACTTATCTCATTATTTCGTCTCAGCATTTCATAAATATGAATTTTTATCTTTTATTTCATAATTTTAAATTTTTTTTAATCTCACTATGACTTTTTATTTCATAATTTGGACCTTTTATCTTATAATTTTTAACATTTTTTCTCATATTTCTGACTTTTTATTTCATAATTATGACTTTTTTATTCATAATTTTGACTTTTCTCTCATAATTTTGACTTTTTCTCCCATAATTCTTTTTCTCATAATTTTGTTTTTTTTCCTCATAATTTTTACTTTTTATGTCATAATTTCCACATTCTTAAAATCATAACTCCGTTTTTAAAATCTCATAATAATGATTTACTTATCTCATTATTTCGTCTCAGCATTTTATAAATATGACTTTTTATCTCATCATTTCGATTTACTTATTTTATAATTTCAACATTTTTTCTTGTAATTATTACTTTTTATCTCATCATTTCGATTTTTGATCTCATAATTTAGACTTTTTTTATCTCATATTATAACTTTTTAATTCACAATTGACTTTTTATCTCATAATTATGACCTTTTATTTCATAATTTAGATTTTTTTAATCTCTTATTATGACTTTTTATTTAATAATTTTGACTTTTTATCTTATAATTTTTAATTTTTTTCCCCTCATAATTATGACTTATTTCATAATTATGACTTTTTTTCATTCATAATTTAGACTTTTTATCTCATAGTTATGACTTTTTATTTAATAATTTGACTTTTTTCCTCATAATTTTGAGTTTTTATCTCATGTTTTTTTCCTCATAATTTTGAGTTTTTATCTCATAATTTCCACTTTCTTATAATCATAATTCCGTTTTTTTTTAAATCTCATAATAATGATTTACTTAATTATGACTTTTTATCTCATCATTTCGATTTACTTATTTTGTAATTTTGACATTATATTTTGTAATCATTACTTTTTATCTCATCATTTCGATTTTTGATCTCATAATTTAGACTTTTTATCTCATATTATGACTTTTTTATCCATAATTTTGACTTTTTATTTAATAATTTTGACTTTTTATTTCATATTATGAGTTTTTATTTCATAATTTAGATTTTTTATCTCATAATTACGATGTGATAATCTTGACTTTTTATCTAATAATTCTGACATTTTATTCAATAATCTTGACTTTTTACCTCATAATTATGACTTTTTATTATATAATTTCGACTTTTTATCTCATAATTATTACTTTTTATCTCATAATTTTGACTTTTTATCTTATAATTTTTAACATTTTTTCCTCATAATTCTGACTATTTCATAATTATGACTTTTTATTCATAATTTAGACTTTTTATCTGATAGTTATGACTTTTTATTTAATAATTTGACTTTTTTCCTCATAATTTTGACTTTCTATCTCATGTTTTTTTCTCATAATTTTGACTTTTTATCTCATAATTTCCACTTTCTTATAATCATAATTCCGTTTTTTTTTTTTTAAATCTCATAATAATGATTTACTTACTTATGACTTTTTATCTCATCATTTCGATTTACTTATTTTGTAATTTCAACATTTTATCTTGTAATTATTACCTTTTTATCTCATCATTTCGATTTTTGATCTCATAATTTAGGACTTTTTATCTCATATGACTTTTTTATCCATAATTTTGACTTTTTATTTAATAATTTTGACTTTTATCTCATATTATGACTTTTTATTTCAAAATTTAGATTTTTTTATCTCATAATTATGACTTTTTATAATCTTGACTTTTTATCTCATAATTCTGACATTTTATTCAATAATCTTGACTTTTTACCTCATAATTATTACTTTTTATCTCATAATTTTGACTTTTTATTTCACAAGTTTGACTTTTTTTCTCATATGACTTTTTATTTCATAATTTCGATTTTTTAATCTCATAATTTTGAATTTTTTTTCTCATAATTCTGACTTTTTATCTCAAACTACAAATGCGTAGTTTTAAAGCATGGGTGTCCAAACTTTTTCCAGCCATGGCCGCAAATTGAGGAATAAAATGTATCTGTCTAGTTCAATACATTTTGTACATTAAATATGAAAAAACTGCAAAGTTCATCAGTATTAGCTCAACTATTAAAAAAAAAAAAAAAAACGTTTCCTGTGCCAATAGAAAACGAACTGCGGGTGAAAATTGTCCCCACTTTGCACAGGCATGCTTCATCCAGTGGTTCTCAACCTATACCACCATGATGACCAACGTTAAACACGGTAGTGTAGTAGGCATAAGTACTCATTAAAAACAAGGCAGAGGTTTTATTTGACACGTGTATTTAATATTTTGACCACTGTAACATGACACACATTTCGAACAGTAACACCGTGTTTGAATATTTAATTGAGCCATTCTTTGGCGTACCACTAGAAGGCGCCCGCGTACCACTACTGCTTGTGTCCTGCTCAGGGCTCGTGCGGCTCCTGCTGGGCCTTCAGCTCCGCCGGCGCCCTGGAGGGCCAGTTGGCCAAGACCACGGGTCAGCTGAGGGATCTGAGTCCTCAGAACCTGGTGGACTGCGTGACGGAGAACAGCGGCTGCGGGGGAGGGTACATGACCACCGCCTTCAAGTACGTGCGGGACAACGGCGGCATAGACTCAGAGGAGTCCTACCCGTACGTGGGCCAGGTGAGAACCGGAACCGCGGGGGTTTCCTTTTCCTGTCCACCTGTTTAACCAACTTCCTGCCTGGGACCGCAAGCCCTGCATCCTCTTCTCTGTGGCGTTCCCCTCGTCACGTGACTGTCACCATGGCAACGCCCTCTGAAGCCGGTGTGTCTCCTCCTGCTCCCCCCCCCTGCAGCAGCAGATGTGCCGCTATAACTCGTCGGGGACGGCGGCGGAGTGCCGGAGCTTCAAGGAGGTCCCCGAGGGCAACGAGCACGCCCTCGCCGTGGCGCTCTACAAAGTCGGACCCGTTTCCATCGGCATCGACGCCGCGCAGGGAACCTTCCAGTTCTACCAGAGAGGTCAGTGAACGCAGCACGACCCCCCTTTCCTCCCTGTCACGTGACCGGTACAACCACGCCCCCTGTCACATGACCAGGTGTTTACTACGACCCCAACTGCAACAAGGACGACATCAACCACGCCGTGCTGGCGGTGGGCTTCGGCGTGACACCCAAGGGGAAGAAGTACTGGATCGTCAAGAACAGGTGCGGCGTCACATGACCGCGTCACGTGACCGCGCCCGACATGTTGTTGTTTGTGTCGACAGCTGGAGCGAAGGCTGGGGCAAGAAAGGCTACGTCCTGATGGCGCGGAACCGCGGGAACCTGTGCGGCATCGCCAACCTGGCCAGCTACCCCACGGTGTGACGTAACCGTGGCGACACGCCTCCCCTTTGAGCAGAGTCGGCAGTAAAGCGCGCACATAAAAAAAAAGCGTCGCTGGGCGACGCAATTCAGCACTTTATGATTATTATTAAAGTGTCAAATATTTTGTATGAAATAAAATTAACTCGTTGAAGGCACTTTTTGACTCTGAGCTTGTTTGGGACTCCCATGTATGGAAGTAGAACTTATATATATATCAATATGATATTAATACATATTCATATATTAATAATTATACAAATACAAGTGTGGTTACACAAATAAATAAATATTTTGTATGAATAAACACATATTTGTAAATATATTTTTGAGATTTGAAAATATACACAAATAAAATGTAGAAATATAAAAATGTGACATACAAATAAATTAAGAATTTGTATAAATAAACGTGTATTTGTAAATATATTTTTGAGATTTGAATATAAACATGCTTGATTTTGTGTTTGTATTTGTATTGAATTTGCATATGTGGATCGCTTTTTTTGCTTTTGTGTCGATGAGACATTCCTCCCACAAACCAGATGCACAAATAAATGTGACTTACACACTCCCCTGAACAACCAGCAGAAGGCACTGCAGCCTGATAAGAGAACAGTATCTACATCGGGACAAGGTCATTAAACGGCATTGATACAATAATTAAGCAGCTAGCACGGTCTTTCAGATTAACTGGTTAAATTAGCATTTGCTAATACAACGTTAAAGTTAGCCAGCTCAGGCCCGTTGTGCGTTCTCTCTGTAAAGACGTGGATTGTTTTTGTGCAGAGATCTCTGGGCATTTTGCATATAATGCTCTGTGACCCAGACCGCTCTGTCTGCAGTGCCCTCTGCTGGTTGTTCTCTACTAGTATGTATATATATATATACAGATACTATTTTTTTTATTATTGGTATCTTTATTGATTTTTTGGAGTTCTTTCAGTTGCGTGCAATGTGCAATGCTATTTTTTTTGTCTGCAGAAGTATTTTATTCAAGACAGAAGTATTGCCTCTCTTACCGGTAATTGTGTTCTTTGAAAATATTGTTCCATAAAAAGTTCAATTTATATCTGCTCTAATTATACAAATTAAACATTTGCTAGCATGCAGTGTCATTTCAAACTACTAGTTTTTGATTAAAATAAAAGCAAAACTTGTTTTGAATTATCTTTGTCATTTGTATTTATTGCTTTCTTGAAAAAGTAGAGAAAATATGGCCCAAATAATCACCTAATTAAATATTCAAACACAGTGTTACTGTTCAAACTGTGTGTGAATATTACATCCTTGTTTTTTTAATGAATACGTAGCCCTACTACGCTACTGTATTTCAATGTTGGTCATTATGGTGGCACTTGGGAGTGTTTTCTGAAGTGGTGCTTGGTGAAAAAAGTTTGAGAACCGCTGGTCGTGGGTTTAATTCCCAAGCAGGGTGAGGTCATATGTGAGGAAAAAGACCCACAGTCTTCTTAATTGTGTCATTGAGGACAAAAATGTACAACAATACTATCATGATTAACCACTTGTCCCCTCTCACTTCTGGAATTGAAGCTCCGCCCCTTCTTTCAGTTCACTGAAAAAGGAACTTAAGCGTCTTTTTCTTCCTTGTCTTCATCAACCAGGAAGGATGTTTGACAAAGGTAACACGTTTTTATCTCTTTCAACACCATCGTAAATAATTTTTTTCCACGCCGTAACAAGACTTCTGGTTCTTTTCACACCTTGTGGTTGGAATCTTTTAATTTCGTTTTATGTTAGTTTCCGTCTGACTGCCAGAGAAGTTGATTGCAGGAGTAAATCCGTTATGAAGCAACTAAAAATAACCTCCACAGTGTTTTGGTTTTTGAAATACTTTGGATTAATTTCTGTTTTATTTTTATTTTTTTTAAATGGCCATAATATTGGGTACATTCTAATGAGGTGCAATAGTAATTATTGTTCAGACTTATATGAAAAATATACACTAATCGCTCGTTTATCAATGTTAATTGGTTCCAGGCTTGACCGTGGTACATGGATTTAAAGAAATAAGTTAGAAATTGAATATTTTAGAGTGCATTAAATCAGTTTATGACCTTCTAAATGTGGTTATGAGAGCCCTCGAGATATGATCTAACACCCACATAGTCACTTTAACACTCCTTCAAGACAATACAGTCGACATAAAACTGTCTACATACACGGTCTAGTGGCTACTAGTACTGTAATATTGAGGTTTTTACGTCATATAGCCATTTTATGCTTGAAGATGCTTATTAAATACGTAAAATATAATAAACTCGAAAATTCCTGCGGAAATTTTGATGGGCCTGCTATCTGTGCCCTGGACCTCAGGCCGGGGGTCGCCGGAATCCGCCATACTTTGAAGATTGTGCCGAGTGTCCGAATCCGAGAGTCTTAGGTGTAACTGTACAAAATGAGCTACAAAGCTAAACTAAAACGTTAAGCATGTGTGGAAACGTTGGCATGATAACAGTTAGCATGTTTCATATACTAAGTTACATGACTCAAAGGTGTATGGCTGCGAAAATAAAGAAAAAAAGTGTAAAATGAGATGAAAACCTTAGCACAGTGGTTCTTAACCTGGGTTCGATCGAACCCTTGGGGTTCGCTGAGTCGGGCTCATGGGTTCGGCGGAGGTCAAAACACACCCGACTCATCGTGTAAATAAAAACTTCTCCCTATCGGCGTATTACGGATACGGCAACAGCAGAAGTCACACTGATTTGCAGGTGTGTAATTAGTTGTGAGTTTATGTTGGTTTTGTTCTTTGAACAAGGTGATGTTCATGCACGGTTCATTTTGTGCACCAGTAAAAAAACATGGTAACACTTTAGTATAACATATTCACCATTAATTAGTTGCTTATTAACATGCAAATTAGTAACATATTAGCTCTTAGCTAGTCATGATTAAGTACTTATTAATGCCTTATTCGGCATGGCCTTATAACCCTAACCCTCTAACCCCGACCCTAACCCTAACCCTAACCAAATAACTCGAAATTAAGTCTTTGTTACTTAGAATGTGTTCCCCATACTAAAGTGTTACCAAAAACATATAACTTTGTCTTGAATTTGAAAAAAAAAAAAAACATTTTATTTTTCACTAAAGAAGGGTTCTGTCATGTCTGTGTGATCATGTTTTGTTTTGGTTATGTTCGGTTTGGTTTTTGGACTCTTTGTGCACTCTTGTTTGTTTTGTTTCCATGACAACCCATTAGTTTTCACTTGTCCTCATGTCACGCACCAGATTCATTTGGACTCACACACCTGTCATTAATCATGTTCAAGACTATTTAAGCCGATAGTTGCCAGGAAGTCAGCCTTGCGACATTAACTCTGTTTGACTTCTGCGACCCATGTTACCCATGCTACCATAGTTCCATGCCAAGTGAGTTTTGTCTATATTCTTGTCACAGTAAGTGTTTATTTGTTTCATGTTCATAGTTTTTTGCCCAAGTGCTAGTTTTTGTTTCATTAGTCAAGTTTGTTCTCCGCCTTTGCGCGCGCCTTTAGTTTTGTACCTTTTGTTAGTGTTAAAATAAAATCATGTATTTACCTCCAAGCTATGTCCGATCCAACTTTACTTGCATCTCGGGAAAACAAACACCCCATAGTCCACGTCGTTATGACAGGTTCGGTGAATGCGCATATGAAACTGGTGGGGTTCGGTACCTCCAACAAGGTTAAGAACCACTGACTTAGCATGCTTAAAGTTAAAGTACCAATGACTGTCACACACACACTAGGTGTGGCGAAATGATTCTCTATCATCTGCATGTTAACGGTTAACAAATGTCACATACCAAGTTATATGACTCTGGTGTAAACGGTAGCAAAACTAACTCAAAAAGTGAGCATGCTAACAGTTAGCTTGTGTCACATACCATGACTCTTTAACGGTTGCGCACCTATTCAATTGGCCCATAGCGATTCGTTTTCGGAATAGCGTCGCCATGGTAACACGAAATGTTCCCGACTTAAAGTACCCACATCTGCGCGAACGAGACCTTTCCGACGGTATAACATATGTGGGGGTTCGTTGGCCGGTTCGTCTCATGTTAAGCGTAAGAGAAACATGCGGAACTATAATAATAAAGTTAGATGTATGAGCAATAATAATATGGGCTGCTGGCATTGCAGCAGGCCCATAATTAAAAATGATATGCGATAAGAGTGAAGCCCCAGACTTCAGTATGAACTAGAATGCTATATGCGCAAGCCGCGGGAACGCACGAGGCGCCGATAGCTCGAGTCGAACTGAAATGCCAACGTAAGCATGCCGACAAGCACCAAGTCGTACGACTCTGAGGCGTATGCGTGCACAAATAGCTCAAAAAGCTAGCATGCTAACAATTAACATGTGTCAAGTACCAAGTTATATGACTCTGAGGTGTACGGCAGCAGAATAAGGCACACACAAAAAAAAAGTGCATGCTAACGTTAGCGTGCTGATAATTAGCATGTTCCACTTACTAAGTTTAATGAATTTGAGGTGCACGTAGGGCAGTGAAAATGGCTAAAAAAAAGTTAGCGATGCTAACAGTTAGCATATATCAAGGACCATTGATTGATTGATTGATTGAAACTTTTATTAGTAGATTGCACAGTACAGTACATATTCCGTACAATTGACCACTAAATGGTAACACCCCAATAAGTTTTTCCACGTTAATCAATTTATGGTACAAATATATACTATCATCATAATACAGTCATCACACAATTTAATCATCAGCGTATATACATTGGATTTTTTACATTATTTACAATCCAGGGGGTTGGATGAGGAGGGTTTGTTTGATATCAGCACTTCAGTCATCAACAATTGCATAATCAGGGAAATGGGCATTGAAACATTGTAGGTCTCACTTGGTAGGATATGTACAGCGAGCAGAGAACATAGTGAGCTCAGAAAGCATAAGAACAAGTATATATATTTGATTATTTACATTTGATTATTTACATTTGATTAATTACAATCCGGGGAGGTGAGATGTGGTGGGGAGAGGGTGTTAGTCTAGGGTTGAAGTTGCCTGGAGGTGTTCTTTTAGTGAGGCTTTGAAGGAGGATAGAGATGCCCTTTCTTTTACACCTGTTGGGAGTGCATTCCATATTGATGTGGCATAGAAGGAGAATGAGTTAAGACCTTTGTTAGATCAGAATCTGGGTTTAACGTGGTTTGTGGAGCTCCCCCTGGCGGTCATTTACGTTATGGAAGTAGTTTGACATGTACTTCGGTATCAGGGAGGTGTAGCGGATTTTATAGACTAGGCTCAGTGCAAGTTGTTTTACCAAGTCGTATGACTGAGGTGCACAGAGACAAATTTGGCTATAAATGCTAATGTGAGCAAGCTAACATGTTAACAATATTCCTAAATAGTTTTAAAAAATTTAGTTAGCATCATTTTTAGCATTGTGTGACGCAACAAAAGAGATGTCGCTAACATGCTAATGTTGTTGTTCAGGTGCGATGCTAACTAGCTTGCTGCTCCTGTCGCTACACGCCACGGTGGCGGCGGCGGCCAAGTTGGACGGCAGACTGGACGAGCACTGGGCCCTGTGGAAGAAGACGCACGGGAAGTGGTACCGCGGCGAGGTTTGTGTTGAACTTTATCGAAAACCCGCGCGCACGTGTGTCTCACGCCGTCTTTGTCTAGCCGGAAGAGCGCCACCGCCGAGGATTGTGGGAAAAGAACCTGATGATGATCACGCTGCACAACCTGGAGGCGTCCATGGGCGCCCACAGCTTCCAGCTGGGCATGAACACCCTGGGCGACATGGTCAGACCGCCTCCTTGCGCTCGGACATCTATCGCTACTAACGAGCACGCTCTCCTTTAGACGCCGGACGAGATCCGTCAGTCGTTGGCCAGCTTGACTCCTCCCCCTGAACCTCAGAGGCAGTCCGAGTCCATGTGGTCCAGCGTGAACGTTCCAGCCTCTGTGGACTGGAGGGACAAAGGCTGGGTGACGCGGGTCAAGAATCAGGTGAGGACACCTCCAGACCTTCTTGTCGTCGCCACAAAAAAAATATTGGTTCTTGTTCATCCTCCATGTTGTTTTGGGGGTCCAGGGCGCCTGTGGTTCCTGCTGGGCCTTCAGTGCTGTGGGGGCCCTGGAGGGTCAGTTGGCCAGAACCACAGGGAGGCTGGTGGACCTCAGCCCCCAGAACCTTATGGATTGCTCGGGCAAGTACGGCAACCGCGGTTGCAACGGCGGCTTCACGGCTCGCGCCTTCCAGTACGTCATCGACAACCAGGGCATTGACTCCGACGCGTCATACCCGTACACGGGCCGGGTGAGTGACCCACATCTTGGCCTCAGGGGACATCTTGTTGCTGGTTCCAGGGCAAAAGTCCATGGTTGACATTTTTGATTTTTGATTTTACGGTTTAAAAAAACCGTGAAGCTCAGTCAGCAGAATTTTACCTTAAAATGCATTTTTTTCCGTATACAGTAATGTAAATGTAGATAATAATATTTTAAATATTAATAATAATATATAATTATAATAAAACATATTATATAGAAATATTTAAACATGAATTATATATATATATATATATATATATATATATATATATATGTATATATATATATATATATATATATATATATATATATATATATAAACACACACTCACATAGTAAATAAAATATAGATATAGATATATTTAGAAAAAAATTATTAAAAATATTGTATAATATTAGTATATCAAATAATAATAATAATTTTTATTTTATTTTATATACAATATTCATGTATTAAAAAGTAATTTAAAAAAAGTAAAATCAACTTTTTTTTCTTTTCAACTTTACATTTTATGGTTAAAAGTTGCCTGAATTCTGTAATGTGTATATATATGTATGTATATATACATATATATAGACAGTAAATAAAAAAAAAAAAATATATATATATAAATATATATAGAAAATATAATGTAATACTAGTATGAATTTATTAAATACTAATCATTTTAAAATATTTAAATCAACTTTAGATTTTATGGTTAAAAGTTGCCTGAATTTTACTGTGAAAAACAGTTTTTCCCGTTTACAGTAATGTATATTATAAATCATATTTTAAAAAATCAGGAAATATATTTTCATACTTTTTCAAAATATATACAATAAATAATAATTATATTAAATATAAATATTTACATACATATATATGTCTATATATACACACATAGACAGTAAATAAAATATACATTTATATAAAAATATAATATTAATATGAATTTATTAAATAAAAAGATTTAAATCAACTTTAGATTTTATGGTTAAAAGTTGCCTGAATTTTACCGTGAAACACAGTTTTTCCAGTTGACAGTAAATATATATTTTTTTTAAATCAAGAAATATATTGTTATACGTTTTCAAAATATATACAATAAATCATAATTATATTAAATGTAAATATTTGTCGATATATACACACATATAGACAGTAAACAAAATAGAAATATATATAAACATATATAGAAAATATAATGTAATATTAATATGAATTTATTAAACACTAATAATTAAGAAATATTGAAATCAACTTTAGATTTTATGGTTAAAAGTTGCCTGAATTTTACTGTGAAACACAGTTTTTCCAATTTACAGTAATGTATAATATAAATAATATAAAAAAGTAAGAAATATATTTTCAAAATATATAAAATAAATTATAATTACATTAAATATAAATATGTACATACATATATGTCTATATGTACACATATAGACAGTAAATAAAATATAAATATATATAGAATATATAATATAATATTAATATGAATTTATTAAATACTAATAATTTAAAAATATTTAAATCAACTTTAGATTTTATGGTAAAAAAAAAACCTGGCAGCTCACTTGCCAGAGTGTAACTGTAATAATAACAGGGGTACCATTTTTTTTTCCAATTGCAGTAATGCACCTTAAAAACGATTTGATTGGTTTTACGCCAGAATTCTAACGTAAAAATAACATTTATGCTGTTTTTTCCCCCCCAAATGTAATGGTAATAGTAATGCAATGAAAATATAACCACCAAACTGGCAGCACAGTTGCCCGGAATTTTAAAAGTCATTTTTTTAACATTTAAATAAAAAAGTGAAGTTTTTCCATCTACACTAATCAGATGAAAAATACACTTTTGTTGAGTGGCCAATTGTTTATCGTAACATTTCGATTTTCCACCGACCTTTATGTTGAGTCATTGTCTAACAGCAGGGCAAGGGGTGTCTCTATAGCCCCGCCCACCGCGCCGCCAACTGCTCCGCACGTCACTTCCTGCCAAGGGGGGACGAGGACACTCTCCAACGCGTCGTGGCTGCCCTCGGACCTATTTCTGTGTCCATCGACGCCTCCGGGCGCAAGTTTGCCTTCTACAAGAGCGGTGCGTTCACTGTCATCGCCAGCAAAACACACGTAATGGTCACGGAACGTCACAACAAACTACTCTCTGTGTTAGCTTCAATAGTTTATACTCTACTGCCCTCTCGTGTCTCAAAACGGCAACTGCTTTCAAATCTACTTGACAACGTCTAATTGAGCATTGCTCGTCGAGTGGATTTTTACAATAAACACGACAACGGCCGTCTGAAAATGTCCGCCGTGGTTGCTCATAGTTTGTGTTGTCGACAGGAGTGTACGACGACGCGTCTTGCACGCAGAAAACCAACCACGCCGTGTTAGTGGTCGGATATGGCACACTGAACGGAGAGGACTACTGGCTGGTGAAGAACAGGTACTGCATGTCAGGGCCAGCAAGGGCTTCTCTGCTGGCCTAACATAACCAGAAATCATCAATTAAAGATGAAATTATTTTTTTATTTACTTTCCCTTAATGTCCAAAAGTATTCATATTCTCTTCATGCCATATTATGCTCGTTCCAGTCCTGTTGTTTTTAGTTTTAGTTTGTATCCAATCAGAATTCAGCTAGCTTATGTTGCCATGCAGAACCAACAATGCGGGCGTATGTGCACCGCAAATGAACGGACACATAAAATTGATAGATAATTGCGATAGCCAATCAGATCTCGAGTTGTTGTCAGTACGGCCTTCTCGCTGGCCTCACGTTGAACGTGACATTTACGCGTCCTGTGATTGGATACTCACTTGGGAGTCCGAAGTGAGTATCCAATCACAAGTTGCGAAAACAGAAGTGGCACCGGAGACATAGAATTGATTGATTGATTGATTGAAACTTTTATGAGTAGATTGCACAGGACAATACATATTCCGTACAATTGACCACTAAATGGTAACACCCGAATAAGTTTTTCAACTTGTTTAAGTCGGTGTCCACGTTAATCAACTCCTGGTAAAGCCACAGAAAACTCACCGGTACTCACTTTTTTAACCCACAGAGAAGGAGAGCAAAATGTTGATTAGGTGGCAGATATATACTTGCAAGGCCATTTTCAAGAAGGATATTTAAGAGAAACCCATTTCACTGTCTCAGCGGTGAAATGGTTTGCCTGCCACTTTCACACGAATCAACAGACTGACTACGAGCGGTACCACTGGCTTATACGACGTCGGATGTGTGCTTGAAATAGTAAATTCAAATTTTTTATTTCTTAATTTTTTCACGTTTCATACAATTCTTTTAATTTTGACAGTACCACGTAAGATATGTTATAATTGCTGAAGCGGGTTTATTGAATGTTTAATGCGCCGAAAAATAGGCCGTTTTGAGGGGATTCAATGCGCAGTAGTGAAGTCGGACTAAGTAGGACATCACTGAAGGCCTAGGTGAGAAACGCATGGCCTGCTACTGAGTGTTTTCCTGTGTTCCGTGCTTTAGTTCCTGTCCTGTGCTTTTATTTTGGAGGCACTTCTGTTTTTTTGTGATTCCGTGCAGCGACTTGACACCTGCCTTTGAGCACTGTTCCCTGTACCTGTTTTGTGTCATCAATTAGGACTATTTAAGTTGGGCACTTGGGAATGTCTGTTGTTGTGGACGCTCCTCCTGCCGCACATCTCTGCGTGTAAGTTTTTGCTGTTCTCCAGCACCCCCTTTTGTTGTTTTGTAGCCTGTGCTGTACACTTTAGTTTCGTTTTGGATAGCCTTCCCTTTGCTTCGGTGCCCTACCCAGCTGCACTCATCTTTTGTTTATTTTTGGTCACTGGTTTAATAAATTTTTACCTGCAAACTGTGGGAACACGCCAAATTTCCTCGCCATGCGATCCAAGCGCCACACAAACAGACTAGTTTGTTACCTAATGTTCGCACTCGGAATTGAGAAGGTGTAGGAAAGCCGTGGCAAACTTTTGTTGATAATTAGCATTGAAAAGCAGAATGATAGAAAATCATAGTTCTCTCCTTCTTCTTTGTCGTGTAGCTGGGGACTTAAGTTTGGAGAGGAGGGCTACATCCGCATGGCTCGTAACAAAAACAACCAATGTGGTATTGCGCTGTTTGCCTGCTATCCCGTCATCTCTTCCACCTCTGGAGTCGAGCAGCAGCCGTGACGAAGATTCACATGGCGAACAATTCCCGTCATTCACTCACACGAAGGTTAAGTGGATCTTACGTTCTCATTGTTCTTGCCTTTTATTAAAACACAATTAAGAAAAAACTGTCTTGTTGTTCCAAACTTTTCCATCATTAAAGCGTTTTTCTTACTGTAGATCAGTGTTTCTCAAACATTTTTCAACAAGTACCACCTTAGAAAACACTTGGCGCTACAAGTATCACCATAATGACCAACAATATAAAATACAGTAGCGTAGCAGGCCCAAGTATTCATTAAAAACAAGGTTGAGGTTTTATTTAACAGCCAGTACATCAGGGCCATTTTGAAAAAAAAAAAGCCTTCCAAACCTACAAAGCGAATTGGGGTCCCTGTCCAAGACCAGCTTCTGAGGAATACCGTGTAGGTGAAATATGTGCTTGACCAGGAGTTGTGCAGTCTCTAGGTAAGTAGGTAGTTTGGACAGGGGAATGAAGTAAGCCACTTTAGAAAAACAGTTGATCACACTGAGTATGACTGAGTTTCCCCGGGAAACTGGAAGGCCTGTGATGAAATCTAATGCTATGTAGGACCATGGTCGTGATGGCAGAGGGGTGGAGGAGTGTGGCTGGAGGAGTCCGGCTGGAGGGCGATGAGAGGCTTTGTCTCTGGCACAAACGGAGCAGGCGTTCACCCCATTCTTGATGTCCTTTCCCATAGCTGGCCACCAGAATCTCTGTGAGACCAAAAACAGAGTGCGCCTCACGCCAGGATGACACGCTACTTTGAACGTGTGTCCCCATTGCAGGACTTGAGACCTCAGTTCAGTTGGTACAAATAGCTTTCCTGCAGGAACGTTGTCAGGGACCTTTGTCTTGGAGGCGCTATCGCCAACCTTTCTCTCCACCTCCCATTAAGGAGCTCCTATCACTCGAGCCCCAGGTATGTTGGTCTTCAGAGTAGTTTCTTCAGTTGCAGGTCTGAAAACTCTGGAAAACTCATCAGGCTTGGTGTTGCGGGAGCCGGGTCTGTAGGTAATAGAGAAATTGAAGCATGTGAGAAACGGTGACCAATGTGCTTGGCAGGAGTTTAGTCCTTGAGCAGTCCTTTTGTAAGCCAGGTTCTTATGATCTGTGACTGTTAGAATAATTAAATATAAGTTATCACACAACTCTTATGCTTAAAGGCCGTTGCTATAGTTATTATCTATTGATACTTACCTGGACGGTGTTCCTGATCTGTTTTCTAGAC
This sequence comes from Nerophis lumbriciformis, assembly GCF_033978685.3. Lineage (NCBI taxonomy): Eukaryota > Metazoa > Chordata > Actinopteri > Syngnathiformes > Syngnathidae > Nerophis > Nerophis lumbriciformis. The sequence goes on from NC_084568.2 coordinate 15,544,867, forward strand.
CCTGGTGACTATAAAATAAAAGAAAAAAAGAAAAATAATGTTGAACTCTGAGTGTAAACATAACTTGGCCCTAGGGAAATGAACTATTAACTGAAAATCGCAAGAAGAAGTTATTAGGGATAAGAAGATTCTGGGGAAGTTATGTGATAAACAGGAGGGAAATGTTAGAATAATTATATATAAGTTATCACACAGCTCTTATGTTTAAGGGCTGTTGCTATAGTTATTATCTATTGATACTTACCTGGACGGTGTTCCTGATCTGTTTTCCAGACCCTGGTGACTATAAAATAAAAGAAAAAAAGAAAAATAATGTTGAACTCTAAGTGTAAACATAACTTGGCCCTAGGGAAATGAACTATTAACTGAAAATCGCAAGAAGAAGTTATTAGGGATAAGAAGATTCTGGGGAAGTTATGTGATAAACAGGAGGGAAGTGTTAGAATAATTATATATAAGTTATCACACAGCTCTTATGCTTAAGGGCCGTTGCTATAGTTATTATCAGATGTTATTTTGTTTTAGCCCGCTAACAGCCAAGGACTTCAAGTACCTCAACGAAGATAAGACGACAGCACGCAGACGAAGCAGAGACAAGGCGAAATCACAAGGCCCCCAGCACATTCCGTCACGTATTGTGCGTACTGGATCCTTTTGGAGGCAGCCTCAGTGATGTTAACTAGGGAACTCCTGAATAAATAGAGGAGCGCGGGAGCTGTACATTAGAGCGTAGGGTGAGACTGTGACTGAGTGTGCAGCTCCATGCGTTCTCCTCATGAGCTAAATTGAACTCTGTCTCTGCCTGATTCCTTGCTTCTTGTCTGTTTAATAGATGTCAATGGTGTTTGAACCTGACAGTGACAACCACTCCTGTAGCACGGGATAAATGACCAGCAGCTCCCGACATCATAATTCCTTTCAGCTGTTGTGAGGCGATGCAAGAAGAAGGCACCGGGGTTAAGCCTCTGGTCGATTTGAGAACGCTGGGACAGAACTACTCCAACTCCTCTATCCGATGCATCAACCTCAACAAAAAATTGTAAAGCAGAATCAACGTGCATAAGTATCGGTGCTTTAATAAACAATTGTTTTAGCAAAGAAAAGATGGCCTAGGCTTCTGAGGTCCACTGGAAAGGTACCTTAGTAGATGTGAGCCTCGTCAAATGTTCAGCTTTACCTTCTCCATGATGAACCCCGCAAATGGTCCCTGAAAGTCTTTTTCCAGGCCTAGGAGCTTGCGGGTACTCACACAATCCATTAAAAGCAGGCGACTTGTCCTCCGAGCTGCATTGTCCCCCGCATCGTTAGGCGGACAGGTGATGGTTTTGGCAGGAACGATTACAGGGTCGACTCCTGCCACTGCCGATATCGCTCCATTAGTAGAAGAGGGACGATATCGGCGAGCCCCCTTGAAATCTGTCGTGTCAACTAATGGCTAATTAAAACAGAGTGTTAAGGGTGGCAGTTTTATCACAGGTAGCAAGTTCTTTCTTGATGCGACAATTTACTACCTTGCAAAAAACGCTGAATAAAGTGGCGTCGGCAAATCAACTTTCTGAATGGAGTAAGCGGCTACAGAAAGCTTGACTTGTTTAAAGTCCAACAGACGACTGCCAGCTACTCTGCCTTTTAAGGGGATGATCAAAAAAACTTAAACAAAGGGTAGTGAAGAGCGCACAGCAGGAGACTTCTTTCTAAACGCCATTGCCCAAGCGGCGACTTTGTCCGATTACAGACTCACGACAAAAGTTATCTTAACTTGGTCAGTGGAATAGGAACCAGGCTGCTAGTCAAAAACCAATGAGCACTGATGAAGAAACTGTTCGCAGCAGCTCGACTCACCAGTGAAGAACATTGGTCTCCCGAGGAGTGGGAGGAATAGCCGCTGGTGAAAGTGGGAAAGTCCCACTCACAGTGCTTGTCTGATCGACATGCTGGCTGAGGGTGCCGACAGCGTCTGAAAGGTGGCCGTTAAATAACTAAGAATTCACACTTATGGTGTGAGAAAACCAAAATAGCACACTTAAGGTGTGCAAGATAACAGTTAACACTACACAACCACGCTGGACGAGGAGCGTGGGTGGAGCCAAAGCACAGGAGATATATGCGACTGGAAGGGTGAATCATCAGGAAATCTACTAGCGCCAAGTGAAGGGGCTGGAGAACTCTACCGCTTATTCTCTTCGGGGTCGCGGGGGGCGCTGGAGCCTATCTCAGCTACAATCAGGCGGAAGGCGGTGTACACCCTGGACAAGTCGCCACCTCATCACAGGGCAAACGCAGATAGACAGACAACATTCACACTCACATTCACACACTAGGGCCATTTTAGTGTTGCCAATCCACCTATCCCCAGGTGCATGTCTTTGGAGGTGGGAGGAAGCCGGAGTACCCGGAGGGAACCCACGCAGTCACAGGGAGAACATGCAAACTCCACACAGAAAAATCCCGAGCCCGGGATTGAACTCAGGACTACTCAGGACCTTGGTATTGTGAGGCAGACGCACTAACCCCTCTTCCACCGTGGCTGCCTAGTTTGTATTTTGTTGCAAGAAATGTTGTCACAGGTACGTGTTTTTTTTTTTTAGGAAAATGGAAGACAAGATTACCTGTCTACAAGGAAAACAGCTACTTGCGCATCCAAAGTTATTCCAAGACTAGCCCGCAATGCCCTTCATCTTGAACACGGCGGACTAATATTTGCATCGTGCACGCACTTCACTATACTTTATATCGCGTCAGCCAATTAGTAGGCTCCTTCGTGGGATCTGCTCACCCTCCTTTCTCGAAAATTCTGTGGTTGGATCTGGAGGGGTCAACCGCCAGGAAGACAAATTATTTTTAGGGAAAGGAAAGGATCGTGTGTAACTCTTCCAGCAGAACCATCCAGCCAGATTTCTGTGGTTCTCGTACTCGTAAAATACCATATTTTCCGGACTACAAGCTGCTACTTTTTTTCCTACCCTTTGAACCCTGCTGCTTACAAAACGATTCGGCTAATTTATGGATTTTTCTTTGCTGACGGCCATTATGCAAATAGTTATGAAAAAAAATACATGCATAGACAGTGAAAAGTCTGTATTTTTTTGCTTTTGGACAAGTTCGCTCACTGTCCTCCCATTTAATGCTTTCAACTGAAAGTAGAAGTGCCGTTCCGTCTTCTAGCCGTCCATGGCGTTCTACTTGTATGGCTTCTTGATTCGTAACTTTACAATATAACTAAAACACTTCTTACTTACAAAACCGTCCCATGTGTGACGTCTGTAGGAGTGTTTTCATGCATATTTGTAGGTGCACTGTAATCAAGCGAGCATCTTTAGCAGTAGCTAATATGCTAACATGTCTGTGTTAGTGTCATTAACTTACAATGGCTTTGTTTTTGTATTGTTTCAGTTTCGGAAATTCCCCAAAACGTCACCGTGGAGTTACTGAGGCTGTTTAGCTGGTTGGAGAGCTAGCTTCCGCAGCCAGTGGGGCCATGACGATGACTTCTCTTTTGTTTGAGCCACCGTTTTACTGCCGTGTTACAGGCACCGTTTGGAAACGAAGGTATGTAAATAAAAATATACAGAATTGTGTAAATAATGTCATGATCCGTGGTCCGGATCATGTTTTTGTATTTTCTGTTAGTTTTGGACTCCTTTAGTTCCTGTTTGTGACACCTCTGAGTTTGGTTTGGTTGCCTTAGCTGCTTATTGTTTTCACCTGCCTGTGGTGTTCGGGACGCTCACCTGTTTCTCATCAGAGGCATTTTGCAAGCCTGCCTTAGCCAGTCAGTCGGCCTGGCTTCTTTGTTTGCTTCACGCTACTGTTACGTAAGTTTTGCTTGTCTTCTAGTCCACGCTAAGTGTTTAGCTTCGAGTGCGATTGGCACGTATTTTCTTTCGACTTGTTTTCTGTTCTTGGTGGTGCTTTGATTCCTTTCAAGATTAAATCATGTTCCTATCTGTAAGTCCTGTCCGGAGTCGTCCGTTTGCATACCGGGATAACGGAACCGCGCAGTAAGCTGCAACCCCGCCGTAGCAAATAACTTATTTCACAACGTATATACCTGCGGCTGTGGCTAATATATGGGAAACAAATTTAGAAATTTAGTGGGTGTGGCTTGTACAGTACACCGGTGCGCTCTCAGTGACCTAGTGGTTAGAGCAGGGGTCACCAACCTTTTTGAAACCAAGAGCTACTTCTTGGGTACTGATTAATGCGAAGGGCTACCAGTTTGATACACACTTAAATAAATTGCCAGAAATAGCCAATTTTCTCAATTTACCTTTAACTCTATGTTATTATTAATAATTAATGATATTTATCTTTGTGGAAACACTGATCATCTTAATGATTTCTCACAATAAATATATATAGAAACAGATAAATATCAATATGCAACACTTTATTTTTATATTTTCTCTAAGTGCACATTTTTCAAATTGAACATTTTCAAATGATCACTTCTAAGACAGTCTTGTGAAATCACAATATCCCATTTTAACTAGCTAGCCACTAACATTTTTATAAAAGAGGAGAAAACACGAAAGAATTGAAAATTAAATTTTGAAACATAGTTTATCTTCAATTTTGACTCTTTAAAATTCAAAATTCAACCGAAAAAAAGAAGAGAAAAACTAGCTAATTCGAATCTTTTTGAAAAAAAAAAAAAAAAAAATTTATGGAACATCATTAGTAATTTTTCCTGATTAAGATTAATTTTAGAATTTTGATGACATGTTTTAAATAGGTTAAAATCCAATCTGCACTTTGTTAGAATATATAACAAATTGGACCAAGCTATATTTCTAACAAAGACAAATCATTATTTCTTCTAGATTTTCCAGAACAAAAATTTTAAAAGACATTCAATAGATTTTGAAATAAGATTTAAATTTGATTCTACAGATTTTCTAGATTTGCCAGAATAATTTTTTTTAATTTTAATTATAATAAGTTTGAAGAAATATTTCACAAATATTCTTCGTCAAAAAAACAGAAGCTAAAATGAAGAATTAAATTAAAATGTATTTATTATTCTTTACAATAAAAAAATAAATGTACTTGAACATTGATTTAAATTGTCAGGAAAGAAGAGGAAGGAATTTAAAAGGTAAAAAGGTATATGTGTTTAAAAATCCTAAAATCATTTTTAAGGTTGTATTTTTTCTCTAAAATTGTCTTTCTGAAAGTTGTAAGAAGCAAAGTAAAAAAATAAATGAATTTATTTAAACAAGTGAAGACCAAGTCTTTAAAATATTTTCTTGGATTTTCAAATTCTATTTGAGTTTTGTCTCTCTTAGAATTAAAAATGACGAGCAAAGCGAGACCAGCTTGCTAGTAAATAAATACTATTTAAAAAATAGAGGCAGCTCACTGGTAAGTGCTGCTATTTGAGCTATTTTTAGAACAGGCCAGCGGGCGACTCATCTGGTCCTTACGGGCGACCTGGTGCCCGCGGGCACCGCGTTGGTGACCCCTGGGTTAGGGTGTCTGCCCTGAGATCGGTAGGTTGTGAGTTCAAACCCCGGCCGAGTCATACCAAAGACTATAAAAATGGGACCCATTAACTCCCTGCTTGACACTCAGCATCAAGGGTTGGAATTGGGGGTTAAATCACCAAAAATGGTTCCCGGGTGCGGCACCGCTGCTGCCCACTGCTCCCCTCACCTCCCAGGGGGTGAACAAGGGGATGGGTCAAATGCAGAGGACAAATTTCACCACACCTAGTGTGTGTGTGACTATCATTGGTACTTTAACTTTAACTATAGTCTGGAAAATAATAGTATTCATCCAACATTAGCTTGGGTCAATTCAGTTAGATTTGAAGCATTTAGCAAGAATCGTATTTATTTTGACTGATATACGACACGTTCTCTTGGAATTCCGGAGACTATTGACCCCTATTGATTTTGCCAATCCTCACGCTGGCATCAAAGCAAGAATTGTATTGATTTTGGCCGCTGCTTGTCAGAGCGTGTGCAGGGTTGGCTGAAAGAATGCTGAGTCTCGCTGGTTACAAATGACTTTATTGTTTTAGTGCAACATGACAACAAACAACATGAGGTATTTGAAGGGCTTCCCCCCCCACCCCCGCCGTGATGGACGTCTCGGCGGCAGCGGGAAGTGTTTTTTGTTTTTTTTATTTCAATCTTTTACAAATGTGTAAAAATAGTTTGCGTGGTGAGCGATTGTTTGGTTTGTGAGGACAAGAACAGGCAACGTTGATTACAGCAAGATCCTCCTTGCTTGGATTGTCACCTTCTTTTTTGGTCTGGACATTTATTTACACGCCACACCGAGTCGACGGGAGCGGACTGGACTAAAGCTTTGGCTGGACGCGGGCCCCCCCGCGGGGGGTCCGGGTTGGGATTGATTCCAGCTTTGTTTGGTTTTTTTCTTTTCTGGACGTAAAAGGCAATGAAGACGCGGAAAAACGGACACACCCTGACAGCATGGAATCTTTGGTTACACAATATCTTCTCACACGTTGAGGTAGATGGCTCAAGTCTTCATGTTGACAACGAGGGGGGACACACAAGGGGTCTCGGGGATGGGGGTCCATGTCTCAGTTCCACCATGACAAGAAAACGTCATCATCACTGGCGTTTTCTAGGACGCAGCACTTCATCATCTTTGGTTCTTTATTCAAATTTTTTTTTTTTTTAATCAAAAACATTTGTTATGCTTTCAGTTCATCCTGGGTCGAGGGGAGTACTTGGGGGTGTTGCTAGAATGTCCCAGAAAGTTCTCATTAACTGAATCTTTAATCACATGACACAGCTTGTCCAGCAGGGGTCAGCACACTCACCTGTTTTAGTCTATAAAGTACCCTCCCCTCCCCACACCCCAGCATGCTTACATTTGTTCAACATTAATATTTAATAACACCCGCACCCATCATCCTCCTTCTGGAAGGTTCCACCTCCTCTCTGATCTCCCGCCCCCCCCCCCCAGGAAGACAATGGAAGCATTATTGTAGCAAAACTATGATGTCAATCTGTGCCTCTGTAATATGATTTACTACTTTGTGTGACTGTATCTCAATATGTGTGTGTGTAAAAAAAACAACTTGCATGAGTGGGTGCGTGGCGCCAACTAGTGACGAGTGTGGAGAAAGGAAAGGTGACGTTTGCGGACAAACAATTATTTTTACACGTTCAGATCGCTCCACGGACGCACAAATCCTGCAATACAGTGTAAAAAGACAGCCAATCAGAGTCCCGCATCACACAAATCTGATCACACAGACACACACATTATTTTTTACACACACACAAACACAGATCAAAGTATGAACACACAAAACACGCACACAGATTGAGATACAGACACACAAATTAAAAGCACACAGACTGAGATACAGACACACAATTTAAAAGCACACAGATTGAGATGCAGACACACAAATTAAAAGCACACAGACTGAGATACAGACACACAAATTAAAAGCACACAGATTGAGATGCAGACACACAAATTAAAACATGCAAACAAATTGAGATACAGACACATGAATTAAAAGCACACAAATTAAAATATGCACACAGATTGAGATACAGACACACAAATGAAAACATACACACAGATTGAGATACAGACACAAATTAAAACACACACACAGATTGAGATACAGACACACAAATTAAAAGCACACAGATTGAGATAGACACACAAATTAAAAGCACACAGATTGAGATACAGACACACAAATTAAAAACACACAGCTTGAGATACAGACACAAATTAAAAGCACACAAATTAAAACATACACACAGATTGAGATACAGACACAAATTAAAACACATACACAGATTGAGATACAGACCCACAAATTAAAAGCACACAGATTGAGATACAGACACACAAATTAAAAGCACACAGATTGAGATACAGACACACAAATTAAAACACGCACACAAATTGAGATACAGGCATACAAATAAAAAGCACACAGATTGAGATGCAGACACAAAAATTAAAACACGCACACAGATTGAGATACAGACACACAAATTAAAAGCATACAGATTGAAATACAGACACACAAATGAAAACACGCACACAAATTGAGATACAGACACACAAAAAGCACACAGATTGAGATGCAGACACAAAAATTTAAACACGCACACAGATTGAGATACACACACACAAACTAAAAGCACACAGATTGAAATACAGACACACAAATTAAAAGCACACAGATTGAAATACAGACACACAAATTAAAAACACACAGATTGAAAAACAGACACACAAATTAAAAGCACACAGATTGAGATAGACACACAAATTAAAAGCACACAGATTGAGATACAGACACACAAATTAAAAACACACAGCTTGAGATACAGACACAAATCAAAAGCACACAAATTAAAACATACACACAGATTGAGATACAGACACAAATTAAAACACATACACAGATTGAGATACAGACCCACAAATTAAAAGCACACAGATTGAGATACAGACACACAAATTAAAAGCACACAGATTGAGATACAGACACACAAATTAAAACACGCACACAAATTGAGATACAGGCATACAAATAAAAAGCACACAGATTGAGATGCAGACACAAAAATTAAAACACGCACACAGATTGAGATACAGACACACAAATTAAAAGCATACAGATTGAAATACAGACACACAAATGAAAACACGCACACAAATTGAGATACAGACACACAAAAAGCACACAGATTGAGATGCAGACACAAAAATTAAAACACGCACACAGATTGAGATACACACACACAAACTAAAAGCACACAGATTGAAATACAGACACACAAATTAAAAGCACACAGATTGAAATACAGACACACAAATTAAAAACACAGATTGAAAAACAGACACACAAATTAAAAGCACACAGATTGAGATACAGACACACAAATTAAAAACACACAGATTGAAATACAGACACACAAATTAAAAGCACACAGATTGAAATACAGACACGCAAATTAAAAGCTCACAGATTGAGATACAGACACACAAATTAAAAGCACACAGATTGAGATACAGACACACAAATTAAAAACACACAGATTGAAATACAGACACACAAATTAAAAACACACAGATTGAGATACAGACACCCAAATTAAAAGCACAAAGATTGAGATACAGACACACAAATTAAAAACACACAGATTGAAATACAGACACACAAATGAAAAGCACACAGATTGATATACAGACACACAAATTAAAAACACACAGATTGAAATACAGACACACAAATTAAAAACACAGATTGAGATACAGACACACAAATTAAAAACACACAGATTGAAATACAGACACATGAATTAGTACACAGACATGTGAATCGGATTACAGACGCACAGATTGCAAATAGTTTTGCTACAATAATACTTCCATAGAAGACTCCCTAAAGCGCCCACTCCCCTCTCCCCCCATCTATGTGTGAAGGTCTGTCCACGGAGAACAGGGGAAAAAACTGGAAGACGATCAGTCTTTGGAAGTCTTTTAAGCGTGGCTGGAGCGCCCCCCGGTGGAGAAGTCTGGACAAGAAAATGGGGATCTTCCTGGAGGACGAAACACGAGTTCTGGCATTGACACTCTAAGCCAGGGGTGTCCAAAGTGCGGCACGCAGCTCGTTTTTTTATTAGCCCTCGGCACATCGTAAAAATTAAATGAATTCTTTGTTACCGAGATGTTATTAGCAATGCTGTCAAACGATACATTTTGAAAATCAGATTCATCACACTTAAATTTGGATTAATCATGATTTAATCACAAGTATTACCAGTCGCAAAAACCCGCTTGCATGATTTTAATTAAATTAAAAAAAATAATAATACCTGGTCACGAATGCAAATGTATTGTTAAAATAGCAAAACAAATTGTGATTAATCTGCGTATTTACGTGATTAATGCAATAATTTTGTGGTTAATCGCATGAGTTGACTCGTTATTTTTGACAGCCACAGTTATTGGATAACACTCATTTCTTTGGCACCTATAACACACTTCCCAGCAGGCACAAGACATTGATACCACATTGATTACACGCACATGTCCTTTAGAACTGACTTTGAAACAACCTTGCAAAATAGTTGTTTTGGTAAAGTGAGACAACGTTGACGTCCAATGTTGGATCCACGTTGTTGGTCGGGAACTGACCAAAATTCAAAGGTCAAATCAACGTCACAACCTGACATTGAATAGACGTCGTCAAAAAGCATGTTATTTCAACGTTGTGTTTGTGTTGCTCACCGTCAGATCTTAATTCAACCAGTTCTCAACGTTGTTTCAATGTCTTATGCCTGCTGGGCTGGTTTGCTTTTAGCATCTGCAATGCACAAAATGTATCAAAGTGACCCCCGCATCCTTCGATTGTATTGGGAAAAGGTTTGGACACCCCTGTTTCACGCGGTTGTGTGTGTGTGTGTGGGGGGGGGGTTCTTATCAGAGAAGTTCTGACTATGTTCAAGTCAGTTTGACATTTTTTGCGGCCTCAAACGGTTTAATTAGATTAGCAACTTATAAAATCAACCTAAATCTTGTTTGGGGCCACAAAAAGGAGGAAGTGATCATCTCCATCAAGGGACCCTCTTGGAACTGAGACCACTGGCAAAAGACTCGACAAGGCGACGGACACGGGAGGGGGGTACTGTCACGACCACCCAGGGACACAAGCATGTGACCTTGAAGCTCGGCCTTCAAATTATTATTATTCATAATATTATTATAGTTCATTAGCATTATTAATGCATGTTACTCGTTAATATCACAACATTCAGACAAGCTTTGGCGCAAAGAAAGAGGAGCAGGCCTGTAACATCACGGGGAGGGGAGGGGGCGGGGCTTCGATACATTCAAGGAAGCAACGTTCATCTTTGGTATTACGATGGGAGTCTACAGCTAAAAGTGCCCATCAGAAAAAAATAAATACAGAAATCAATAAATAGCTAAGTCAATAAATTAATTAAAAAACAATAAATAGTCAAAGAGTTATAAATAGTATTGATCACCCCAGTGAGCTTTTGGCTATAAGGAGGCGTGTCAAAGCCGTTCCTTTGTGGACCAAAAAAACAATGACGTTGTACCTCGGCGGGGCTCGGAACAAAAGCCGCCCCGCAGCGCCACCGTGTCGCTAGGAATCCTGCTGTGTGCTTGACATCTGTACAAAAACATCACATTCCTTTTCCTGTAAAAAAACAACAACATTTAGAGAGTAAGGACAACAAAACGAGTCCGTCTAGTCTAGTGGAGCTCCTCCCCCTTCTCATAGCACCTCCCCCTTAAAGAGCTGAGATCTTTGGATTTTCTTTTCGGTTCGGACCCGCGAAGGAGTTCCGTCTTGGCCGCTGTGATTCATTCATGGCCGGGGAGGGGGGAGGGAGGGGGGGTGCTCCTGAAAAGATTGATTGACAGCTGCGAGTCGGAGACGCTCCATCGCCATGGAAACGCATGCGTTAAAAAAAGGAGATGGCGAAAAACCAAAAGCCGCCCTGGTCTTCCTCTTCCTTCTTGATTCTCGAGGAAAGACAGGACGCTACCAAAAAGGGGGGAGGAGAGGGGGGGGGGGTCTTTGGACGACGGCGTTTGATTGAGGAAGTCGCTCATCACATGTGAGCAAATGGCTCCTCCTGATTAATCAGGAGCGCCGAGGACTTGAAGGCGCACCAAAGTATGCTTGCTCCTGATTGGCCGAACCTTCAGCCTCTCTACTCTACGAAACAAGATGGCCTCATGAAAGGACTGTACATAGCGGGACCTCCCGCCCCGCCCTTGTATCACTCTGGCCCCTCCCACTCGGAGGGCGCCGTCCACTTTGGTTAAAATCTCCGATCCCGGCTGCGTCCGTCCCTGCGGCCGCCCAGAGGACGTACATACGGGCCGGTCTCCGCCTCAGACCCGTCCGCCGCCCCCCCCTGTCCCCGCCCGCCATCACGCCGTGCTGCAGGACACCGCCGAGGACGAGGCGCTGGAGCCCGAGGACCCCGTGGAGGAGGGGCGGCCCTCGTCGGCCCACTTGTTGAGGTTGCGGCGGCGGGCGTTCATGAAGAAGTTGCTGACGGTGGACAGCTCCAGGCCCAGCTGCTGAGAGATGGTCACCTGCAGGTCCTTGGTGGGCCGGTGGTTCTCCCGGAAGATGGCCATGAGCGTGCGGCGCTGGAGGTCGGTAAACACCAGCCGGGTGCGCTTGGGGCCCTGGTTCCGCTCCAGCTTGCTCTGTTCCTGCTCCTTCCGCTTGCAGGCTGCACAGAAAGACGCATGAAAAGGAGGCCGGCTAACGAGGACAAGTGGATTAAGTGGAGGGAAAGTGGATTTGTGGAAAGAAAAGCCATGCGCTCAGCAAACTAAAAGAGACGAATCAGCAGCTTGTGTCAGTGAACGCATCACGCCGCGCCTCTGAAAGCTTCTCGATTCACACAATCGCAACAACACTCCTGACACGACGACTACACTTTGTTGTGCGGCCCAATCACACACCGCTGAGTCGGCAACAATCACTAATTGATCCTTTATTGGACGCTTTGGAGGATGGGGGCTTAGAACATCTGTGAAAGTTGGACAATTATCTAAAACAGGGGTGTCCAAAGTACGGCTCGGGGGCCATTTGAGGCCCAAAGCTAATTTTTAACGGCACATTCTAAAAATACTATTAAAAGAGAAGAAAAAACCCCCATAAAAAAGTAAAATATAATGATAATATTTGAAATATTTTAAAAACTTTTAATGGACGGAATTTATTCTAGACAAGACAAGTGCGGCACGTCTTAATATGGCCCACGTGATGTCATGAGTTCAAAAGGGAATGTCATTATTGCTGCAAACATGCTGCCATCTTGTGGACAATGTGAGTAATTCAGTTCAATGACCATGAATCGTGCGGCGAATCGAACACAGCACATTTCTACATATATGACCCAATGCAAACAACTGTCCCTGGTCACGGCGCAACAACAAACAAAACCCTAACACAAAAAGTCAACACACACGGTCACACATAACATAACTTGCTCACTGAACTATGTGGATAGTATAAAAAAAAACGTCCACCTGCCATAAACATTTTTCAAAATCACACTCATTTAAATCCAATACAAAGAATGATAGGAAACATGCAAAACGTGATTTCCACATTTATCCATGTTTAGTGCATTTTGGCTGCTTGATATTTCTAATTGATTAAAAAACTTTAAGGAGGTCGTCATGGAAGTAAACAAGGTAAAAGAATAACCAATTATATTAATTATACATCCATTATATTAATACAATGTGTACACACACGCACATGTATATACATGTATGTATGTATATATATATATATATATATATATATATATATATATATATATATATATATATATATATATATATATATATATATATATATATATATATGTGTGTGTGTGTGTATACATGTACATATATATGTATATAAATAGACATACAGGTATATATGTATATATATGTGTGTATACATATACATATATATGTATATAAACAGACATATAGGTGTATATATACACACACATGTATACACACACACACACATATATACACACATATGAATATATATATACACACACATACTCACAATATATGTGTGTGTGTATACTGTACATATACATATGTACATATATATGTAAATAAACAGACATATATATGTATATATATATACAAACACACATATATACACACATATAAATATATACACACACATACACACATATACATATATATACACATGCATATATATATATATACACACATACATATACGCACACATACATTTATACACATATACAAACACACACACACACACACACACATATATATATTTATATATATATATATATATATATATATATATATATATTGCATTGCATGCATTTAGCTTTCGACCACATTTTTTTAGACCAATGCAGCCCCAAGTCAAAACGTTTGGACACCCCTGATTTAGACAATTAAGCTTACATAGTGGAAAAATGTATGACTTATTTTTAACACTTTTACAAAATCGGCATAAAACTTTATATCGACAGATAGATCTGAAGTTGAGCTATAGATTTAACCGTTGTAAGTTAAAACAAAAAAATTCACACAATGTATGAATTATTTTTTAAGTTTTTATTAGTCCCGCCATTTCGGACCCCCAAGAATTTTTGTGTTTAGTTTTTTTAATGAAATAATGAATCAAAATCATTGTTGTCATGAATTATTGACCTATTTAAGCCTCTTACTTATTTCACATCAAATATTCCACTTAAAAAAAAAATGGGGGGAAATATATGGCATATTTAGTTTTTTTTAAACATAAAAAAAACTATGCTTTTGTTGACAAAAAGAACACAAAATGTAAAAAATCCTCCAAAAAAAACTTGGCTCACCAAGTATCACCATTATGACCAACATTAAAATACAGTAGCGTGGTAGATCTAAGTATTCATTAAAAACAAGGCCATCGTTTTATTTACCAAGTATATTCAATATATTTGGCCACTGTAACATTACACAGAGTTTTAAAAAGTAACACTGTGTTCGAATAAAGACAAATAAAACACTAACATGTAAATGCTGCCTCTTTGCAGAAGGCTTTGCGCTGTAGACAGGAACAGGAAGTAGGTCTGAGCGATGCGGAAGGACGACAATTGTGTGGATTGAGCAATAAAATGTTGATATATTGTTACAAGAAAGTAATTATTTTATACAGGAAAGAGTAAAAGTTGTCAGAAATAAGAATACCGAAGTAAAGATAAGTAAGCATGATATATTATGAGGCGTGGCTTGGTTTATTCATTGATGTGAGGGGGCGTGGTCTGTTGCATGACAGTACTTCTAATAGTATTGTGATGAAGGGGCTGTGGCTTACTCAATACAGTAGTGATGTGTCAGGGGGCGTGGCTTGTTCTATATAGTAGTGATTAGGGGTGCACAAAACAATCAGTTTACACCCGAACTGCAATTCTTATCAATTCTGATTCTTAATTGATTCATAGTTTTCACAAATTCATAAAAAAAAAAGTAAATCTGGATGCTGAATCGAATTGTCACCCCAGGAATCGGATCGAATCGTTAGATCCACACCTCTGGTACTGTAAAGGGGTGTGGCTTGTTCTATACAGTGTGACATGTTGTGAGAGGGCGTGGCTTGCACTATATAGTAGTAATGTACTGAAAGGGGGTGTGGCTTGCTCTATATAGTAGTGTTGTAAGGGGGTGTGGCTTGCCCTATATAGTAGTGATGTACTGTAAGGGTGTGTGCCTTGCTCTATATAGTAGTGATGTACTGCAAAGGGGCATGGTTTGTCTATATAGTAGTGATGTACTGTAAGGGGGTGTGGCTTGCCCTATACAGTGTGACATGTTGTAAGAGGGCGTGGCTTGCGCTATATAGTAGTGATGTACTGTAAGGGTGTGTCTTGCACTATATAGTAGTGATGTACTGCAAGGGGTCATGGTTTGTCTATATAGTAGTGATGTACTGTAAGGGGGTGTGGCTTGCTCTATACAGTGTGACATGTTGAGAGAGGGCGTGGCTTGCTCTATATAGTAGTGATGTACTTCAAGGGGGCGTGTTTTGTCTATATAGTAGTGATGTACCGCATGGGGGCGTGGTTTATCTATATAGTAGTGATGTACTGTAAGAGGGTGTGGCTTGCTCTATATAGTAGTGATGTACTGCAAGGGGGCGTGGTTTGACTATATAGTAGTGAATCACTACTATATATAGTAGTGATGTACTGTAAGAGGGTATGGCTTGCTCTATATAGTGGTGATGTACTGTAAGGGGGTATGGCTTGCTCTATATAGTAGTGATGTACTGCAAGGGGGCGTAGTTTGTCTACATAGTAGTGATGTTCTGTAAGGGGGTTCGGCTTGCTCTATATAGTAGTGATGTACTGAAAGGGGGCGTGGCATGTCTTTTAACTAGTGATGTACTGTAAGGGGGTGCGGCTTGCTCTATATAGCAGTGATGTACTGAAAGGGGGCGTGGCTTGTCTATTAAGTAGTGATGTACTGTAAGGGGACGTGGTTTGTCTATATAGTAGTGATGTACTGTAAGGGGATTGGCTTGTCTATATAGCAGTGATGTACTGAAAGGGGACGTGGCTTGTCAATATAGAAGTGATGTACTGTAAGTGGGTGTGGCTTGCTCTATATAGCGGTGATTAGGGGTGCACAAAAAATCAATTCACATTATCAATCCCGATTCTTAATCGATTCATGTTTAAAAAAAATTATTAAAAAAAAAAAAATTCTTTTAATTGTTACATTTTTTTTTTTTTAATATGAATCCATTTTAAATTTAGTTTTTATGCCATTTCCATGCAACCAGAAGAAGCTTTTCTGAACTGTAACCTGTTTTGAAAAAGTTTCATTATAATTATTACACCAAATAATACATTGCGAGAATCGGTTTAAATTGAGAATCTATTCCGAATCGACTCGGCACTCCAGGAATCGGATCGAATCGTTAAATACCCAAATATTCACATCCCTTGTACTGTAAGGGGGCGTGGCTTCTTCTATACAGCAATGATGTGTGTGAGGGGGCGTGGCTTCTTCTATATAGTGGTCATTAGGGGTGCACAAAAAAAACAATTCCCATCCGAAATGCAATTTTTATCAATCCCGATTCTTAATCTATTCATAATTTTAAAAAATTCATTAATACAATAAATGCATTTAAAAATGTGTACTGCAAGGGGGCGTGGCTTCTTCTATACAGCGGTGACATGTTGTGAGGGGTCGTGGCTTGCGCGATACAGTAGTGATGTACTGCAAGGGGGCGTGGCTTGTCTATATTGTAGTGATGACTGTAAGGGGGTGTGGCTTGTTCTATACAGCAGTGATGTGTGTGAGGGGGCGTGGCTTGTTCTATATAGCGGTGATTAGGGGTGCACAAAAAAAACTATTCCCATCCGAAATGCAATTTTTGTCAATCCTGATTCATAATTTTCAAAAATTCATGAAAAAAATAAATACGGTAAATAAATGTGTACTGCAGGGGGGCGTGGCTTGTCCATACAGTAGTGATGTATTGCGATGATAGCAATGTAGGATTTATGGCCCGTTGTGGGGGGTGCCCTCGCCTCCCTGGCTGGCCATGGCGGCGGCGGCCAATAAGTAAATGTTTCCTACCACTGTAATGGTGCGTAAGAGGCCCGCAATCATCGTGCTATAAATCGGCGGTGGCGGGCTGACATAAATACGAACCCACCCCCACCCGGGCGTCTTATGATCGTGGGAACGTGGTCTAATCGTGATGTATGCTGCGTCTCGTGTTTCTCCAACGTGATGTGCATCTCTGTAGCAACCCCACCCCCACCTCAGGGCGGCTCAACCCCCCCCCCCCCCCCCCCCCCCCCACTGATTTGTGGGGCCAGCGGCTGATAGAAATTATTGATTAAATGTGTGCAGCTCAGACTTGTCGACCCTGCCAGGCTGGTTAACCCTTGCAGGGCCACACCGTAGGGGGGGGTTTGCGGGGACGAAGAACAACAACAATCAGGTTTATTTGCGCGTGTGACTCCCCCCCGATATGCAAATGAGGCCGTCGCTGACCTTTACGAACGAGTGCCGAGCGGCGGGCCATCAGCGACCACTCCAGCTAAAGCGCGCTGATCTTTGGCGGCCGTCGAGAAGGCGCGGACCCTCGTCTTGAGCATGCTCCGCATAAGGTTACGGCCCCTGATTGCCTCCTGCCGGGCGCTGGAGGACGCCGTGGCGGGTAATCCACACAAAGACACTGCGGATAAACGCCAGGCTCAGCGCCGACGTGTTTGGCTACATGCCTCCGCGGATAAACGCTCGTTGGGGCGGACAACGTGGCCGAAGTGCCATGGCGTTCCTCGGAATTCTAATTCCTGTCTCAAACGGCGACGGCGGCGAGTTGCTCTTTCTAGTGGAACTCAATAGACGCTTGCAGTTCGATAATTAATCAATAGATATAAAAAAAAAAGCGTTATAATTCAAATATACAAATGATTAATATACTGCAGGTGGAGAGCGCTCTCAGAATGAAGGGACGTCACTGACCAAGCACCGCCATCGCCACTCAGCGAGCACACCAATCAGGGATCAATAATTGTTAAGCAATCATTCTGATTGTCATCCGCCACACGTGTCCCCCCCCTCTCGGACCCCCGCTGTGCACGTGCATGTGCACATATTCTCACGTTGCAGCGTGTGTGTGCGCTCCCTGCAGAGAGCACGGAGGCGAGCCTGTAATGGCCGCCGTGTCCTCCATCCCCAAAGACAGGTCACATGACCATGGAAATGTACAATTTGCTCGAAATGTTAGCTTTGTTCATCGCCAAGCTGATCATGGTCGAATGTAACCAAGTAATAACTCTCTCGGATTGGTCAAAAGCCCCTCACGTGACGACAGGGCGCCATGTTTGCTACCAGGTGTGAAACCGAGTTTCAGCTCACAGCGCCTCTGCTGGTTATGACAGGCACTGCACACACTTTTGACTCCATGGGTTGTGGACAGATAACACAATCGATCAATCAGTCAATCAATTATTAACAATAAATCAATGATCAGGCCCATCACTAATTAAAAACACCTCCTGAAAATATATATTCCATAAGAACCAACTCAGAATGTAAACACAATAGAAACAAATGATGGATACCAACTGCTACACAAAGCCTGTGAAATACTTACTCATATTTAAATAACCAGTAGAACCTCAAACTAATATTTCAATTAACCAGTAGAACCTCATACTAAATGTTTAAATACCTAGTATAACTTACTAAATGTTTAACTAACAAATGGAACCTCATACTAAATGTTAAAGTAATCAGCAGAACCTTATACTAATAGTTCAATTAACCAATAGGACCTCATTATAAATGTTTAAAAACCGAGTAGAACTTCAAACTAAATGTTTTATTAACCATCCATCCATTTTTCTACCGCTTGTCCCTTTTGGGGTCGCGGGGGGTGCTGGAGCCATCTCAGCTGCATTCGGGCGGAAGGCGGTGTACACCCTGGACAAGTCGCCTTACCCGTAGAACCTAATACTAATAAATAAATTAAATACTAGAACCTCATGCTAATAATTGAATTACTAGTAGAACGTTGTACTAATTGTTCAACTAACCAGCAGAACCTTATACTAATAGTTGAATTAACTAATAGAACCTCATACAAAATGTTTTAAAACCAGAAGGACTTTATACTAAATGTTTAAACAACCAGTAGAACCTCATACTAATAATTAAATTAAGTAGTAGAACCTCATACTAATAGTGGACTTAACTAGTAGAACCTCATACTAAATGTTTAAATAACCAATTGAACTACTTATTGGATATTTGACTAACCAGCATAACCCTATTTTAAATGTATAATAACCAGCATAACATCATGCCAAATGTTTAAAGAATCAGTACGACTTCATACTAATAGTTTAATTCACTAGTGGAACTTCATACTAGTTGTTTACTGTAAATACCCAGAGTAACATTATGCCAGGTGTTTAAATAACCAATAGAACATCATACAAATAGTTGAACTAATCAGTAGAAAATCATACTAATTGTTTATATAACCAGTAGAACCTTATATTAAATGTTCAAATAATTAGTAGAACCTCATACAAAATGTTTAAATACCCAGTAGAACTTCATATTAAATGTTTAAATACCCAGTAGAACTTTATGGTAAATGTTTCAATACTCAGTAGAACATCATACTAATTGTTTAAATACCTAGTAGAATGTTATAGTAAATGTTTAAATATGCAGTAGGACTTCATACTATTTTTTTAAATACCCAGCATAACTTTATGGTAAATGTTTAAATACCCAGTAGAACTTTGGAGTAAATGTTTACATAACCAGTAGAACTCCATATTAATTGTTTAAATACCCCATAGAACTTTACAATAAATGTTTAAATACCCAGTATAACTTTACACTAAATGTTTAAATACTAGGGCTGCAAATCTTTGGGTGTCCCACGATTCGATTCAATATCGATTCTTGGGGTCACGATTCGATTCAAAATCGATTTTTTTTTTCTCGATTCAACGCGATTCTCGATTCAAAAACGATATTTTCCCGATTCAAAAGGATTCTCTATTCATTCAATACATAGGATTTCAGCAGGATCTACCCCAGTCTGCTGACATGCAAGCAGAGTAGTAGATTTTTGTAAAAAGCTTTTATAATTGTAAAGGACAATGTTTTATCAACTGATTGCAATAATGTAAATGTGTTTTAACTATTAAATGAACCAAAAATAAGACTTATTTTATCTTTGTGAAAATATTGGACAGTGTGTTGTCAAGCTTATGAGATGTGATGCAAGTGTAAGCCACTGTGACACTATTGTTAATTTTTTTATTTTTATAAATGTCTAATGATAATTTAAATGAGGGATTTTTAATCACTGCTATGTTGAAAGTGTAACTAATATTGATACTGTTGTTGATAATATTCATTTTTGTTTCACTACTTTTGGATTGTTCTGTGTCGTGTTTGTGTCTCCTCTCAATTGCTCTGTTTATTGCAGTTCTGAGTGTTGCTGGGTCGGGTTTGGTTTTGGAATTGGATTGCATTGTTATGGTATTGCTTTGTATTGCTTTGTTGGATTGATTAATAAAAAAAAAAAAAAAAATAAAAAAATAAAATGAAAAAATAAAAAAATAAAAAAAATAGATTTTTTTTAAATGAGAATCGATTCTGAATCGCACAACGTGAGAATCGCGATTCGAATTCAAATCGATTTTTTCCCACACCCCTATTAAATACCCAGTAGAACTTCATACTAATAGTTTAAATACGCAGGAGAACTTCATACCCTTTGTTTAAATACCCAGTAGAACTTTATAGTAAATGTTTAAATAGTCTAAAAACAACAGACTTGTTCCAAGAATCTTTGTTGATGTTTTAAAGAAATATTTTTCAAACAACAATAAAGTCAACAATGAAGACTTCAATCACTCATCGGTTCTACTGAGACCTAAAGCGCCCATGAAGAATGTGTGTGTGTGCGTGTGTGTGTGTGTGTGTGTGTGTGTGTGTGTGTGTGTGTGTGTGCTCACCCTCCAGGCGTAGCGAAGCCATCCTCTGGAATTCGGGCTCCTGCAGCCAGCGGGACATCCTCTTGAAGGTCTCCCGGCCCGACTTGAGCTTGGCCCAAGGTTTTGGGTTCCTCAGGAGGTCGGAGAGCGTTCCTTGCGAGCGACACAGGACGCGCTCGGCGAAGATGGCCTGCGGGATGCTGTACCTCTTCAGCTCCGTGATGATCCTTTGGGCCACGTCGCGCGTGTTGATCTCCTCGCCGCCGCCGCCCTGGGACCCGGCCATGTCGCCCGGCGAGGACGCGGCGGAGGAGAGCGAGTGCAGGTGGTCGGCCATCTTGGAGGCCTGCTGGCTGTGGTGGTGGGCCTGGTAGTGTTGGCTGTAGATGTGAGGGTGGTGGCCCACCGTGTGCTGCTGGCCGTCCATCTTGTTCAGCTGGTGGCCCACAGACATGTCGGCGCCGCCCAGGCCCGGCGGGGACATCTCGCGGCCGAAGTCGGACGTCCTGCAGAAGAGGCTTCCCCCGTGGACGTCGTAGCCGCCGTGGAGCATCTGCCCGCCGCCGCCGCCGCCATTGGAACTGGTGGCCAGGCCTCCGTAGCCGTGCATGGGCGAGCCCAGGCCCGGGGCGGCGGAGGGCGGCGTCAGGCTCTGGGCCATGGCGAGGTCTTTGCCGTAGGGGTTGTAGAAGTTGGCGCCCAGACCCCCTCGCTCCTCCCGCATGAGCGTGAAGCTGCCGATGACGTTGCTGACGGGCAGGCAGGGGTGGTGGTGGTGGTGGTGGTGGTGGAACTTGTCGTCGAAGGGCTGCAGGGGGGTCAGCGTGGTGTACGTGCTGCCGGACCCCGACGGCGAGTCGCCGCTGTAGCCCAGCGCCGACATGGAGTGCTCGAAGGCGGGCGCCCGGTGCTCGGGCTCCAGCTGGGGGCCGCCCAGGTGGGGCCGGGGGAAGGCGGCCGAGAGGTCGGAGTGAGCGTGGGCCGACATCTCTCCCAGACTCCCGTCCATCCCGCAGCGTCCAGGTATCGATCAATCGATTGATCAGCCGCCGTCCAATTAATGATGTCGCCGCCTTAAGTACTTCCTCGGCGCCGATTGGACCAGCTGACACTTCCTTCCCGCCGGACCCTTCTCTGTGCCTGCACACGCACACACGCACGCGCACACGCACGTTACAGCAACAACAACTTACAAGGATCGAACAGCAGAACGAACGCGCGACTCGTGCCCGCGTCCTCATTCGGACATGTCATCTGGCGCATGCGCAATTACGGTGTGTGGGTTTATCCGTGATTCGACGCCACGACAACAATAACGACGGTGAAAAAGATGACGACACGAAGCCATGCTCGCACAGTCAAACGATTAATAACGGAGGGAAAGGATTTTTTTGTTCCTCTTACCGTCACTGCGCGCCTCTCGGTGCGCGTCCACGGCTGCTGCTGCTGCGCGTCCTGGGCATCTCGTGCACACCATCCGAACCTCCGCGAACCTTTTCTTTTCTTTTTTATTTAAATTATATTTTGTTCCTCGGACAATCTTCTTGTTCTTGTCGTCTTCTAGCAGCTCTGCTCGTCTTTCATTATCTCCTGAGATTGTCCTGCTGCTCTTCCTCCTCCTCCTCTTCCTCCTCGTCCTCCTCCTCCTCCTCCTCTGCTACTTCATCGATCCGATCGCCAACTCCCCCACCGCCCCCCTCCCCTCCCCTCCCCTTCCCTCCCCTCGGTGCGTCACGGCCTTAAAATCTGACAGATGTGCGATGAAATTCCTTCTCCAATTAACCCTTTCCCTCCCGGGGGGAGACACCCCCTTTTTTATAACTTTCTTTTTTTAAATGTTTTTTTTTTTTTTTAAACCGAATTAGATGGAACACAATCACGTACTGTGTCTTTAAATGTGTACCCGCCGCACGCTCATGAGCTTTTGTTTAAAAAAAAAAAAAAAAAAATCAAATGTCCATTTATTTATTTAGGTACGTGAAGGCAACATAACAATATTATTGTCCCTATTAAAGTGCGCGCGCATATTAAAGACACAGTAATGAAACGTGTCTTCGTCATTTTAATGTACACTAAATAAAACATGTTTTTATTCTTATTTAAACACACCTAATGTAGGGTTTATCGGGGTGTGTGTGTGCGTGTGTGTTCGACAAAAACGTGCGCATGAGCAGACGCCGCACGATCGATCCCCGCGTGCATGCAGAAGGAGCTTCTAGGTCAAAGGTCAAATTAACTTTTATTTGTACAGTACATTTTTCTTTCCAGAAAAAACGTCGTTGTGGGAAAAAATGCGCATGAAATGTTTTTAAATAAAACCTTTATTAGATATATAAATATTTATATATTTACTTTATTAGATATATAAATATTATTTATATATTTACTTTATTAGATATATAAATTGATTGATTCATTACAAGCAGCCAAAAGGTGAAAGGTCAGAGGAGGTGCAGCGACCCCACAGACCACAAACAGGTTTTCATTTGTATTTGTTTACATTTCCTTAAGGTTGTTTATATTCAATATTAATAACGAAGTCTTTAATAATAAAATAAACACACACATTTAACGTTCGTATTGACTTTATTGTGGCATTCAAACACACACACACACACCTGCGATTATGACGTCACAACTTTTGAGGCAAAAATACAAATATTCCATGCAAGAAAATATGACAAAGACAAAGTCATCTCACATTTCTTAACAATATTGTCATTTATTTGTTACATATTATTATCATATATATTCTCATTTTCCGTGCGTCAAATGAATGTTCACAATTCAAACTCTCCAGAGTCGAAATGAAAATCTTGTTGGTTCGTTTGGCAAGAAGAAAAAAAATAATTCATTTTATTCAAAAACAGAACGTAAATATAAAAATTTGACACGTAAATATAATAATATAACATTATTGACGCATTCAAATATGATGATAATAATGTCAGGTAACAAATGTTTTATCACGGAAGAGAGAGAAGTGAGATATCTTTATTATCAATATTTTCACATTAAAATGTCATTTTCGTTTCTGCAATTATTTTATTTCCATGAACGAAAATTGACAACATGTTCCAATTCACACTTTTTTTTGTTTTGAAAATAATAATTGGATCAATATTACCCAGACGCCCTTTTGAAATAACAGCATTAGAAATACTTCCAATATTCTGAAATGTTTTATTATTCCTTTTAGTTGTTTTTTTATTTTTATTTTTTTATTTCTGCTGCTTGACTGAGCGATCGATGACGTGACGCACGCACGCGCGCACACGCACTAATCAATAAGGTGCATTCATTTGGATTCGACGGGGGAAAAAAACAAAGAACCTGCGAGAAAATGTAAAAATAAATCTTGGTGACTTCACGATGCTAATAATTGATTATTCGCTCAGGAGGTTTATCACAATTCATATATCTTATTAATCAATAAAACGTGAGGAAAGCCAAAAATATAAACAATTTAAATAAATACATGCGAATTATGAAAGTAAAACACACTGAACGAATACTTTAATTAATACCTGTCAACAAAACACAGTATTATTATTATTATTATTTTGTTTAGCTTATTTACGTCTATTTAGAATAGATTCAATTATCAACAGCAGTCAAAATACATAATTATAATTATTACAGATAAAAATTACAATTCATTAAAGTATAAATGACAACAATTCTCAAAAATGGTATATAATATTATTGGTAATATTATTAGCAATGTTCAGTAATTGTGTTTATTTGTACCCCCGCCAAAAATATTAAATCCGTTTCTTTCTTAATGTTGCCATATAAAAATACATTTTATTAGGTACACGTCATCAAATAAGTGTTCCCAATATTTGGACCCTGGTCGCACCAAAATAGCATTTTGAGTGGGTTGCAGTGATAACATTAAAGGTAAAAATAGTAATAATTAGCTGGTGTCAAATGACAATATCAGTGTTGGTTTTTTTGGCGTCTTATTAGATAGTGTACCTAATCAAGTGTCCTTTGTGTCCGTTGAGCAGTGACGATTGATCGATGCATTTTTGAACAGCGTCTCTTTGCCCGTTTGCATATAATGTGCAAATATGTAAATTATCTGCATGCTAATTACCCAATAGCAGTGTATACATATATGTTTTAGCTGCCGGGGATGATGCTCATAATGTTTTTAAATAGTGTTACACTTTTGTCAAAGTTATTATCAGAGTTAATTATGTCGACTCAACACAAAAGCTAATCATTTAGATTTAGTAGTAGTAGTAGTCATTTTATTTCAGACCCGGGGGATCCATTTCACAGAAAAATAAACCATACAACGATACAACCCAAATAAAAGAAATATAAGCAGAAAAAATAAAATAAAAAATAAACCTTTTTACAATTACTTTAATTGCATTTCCTATAAACAAAGGTCATCATTTGTACAATACGCAGACAACTTTCTCATGGCAGAGTGTGTGTGTGTGTGTGTGTGTGTGTGTGTGTGTGTGTGTGTGTGTGTGTGTGTGTGTGTGTGTGTGTGCTTTCTGTGCAGGGGAAGAAAATACACACAATTATTTTGTAAAACAAAAAGTTATACACACCACTGACAACATTTTCCAGCATTTACAAACAAAACAATAAAAAAAAATAAAAAATGATGTGATAATTCACGTTTTCTTTTTTACTTTTTTGAATTATTTTGCAATTTTTGAAAATAAAAAATCCCCCTAAAAGGAAGAAATTATGGTTATGTTCAATTAAAAAAAAAAGTTTAAAGGGGTGCTGTAAAAAAATAAAAAAATAAACCGATTTACATCTTAATTGCAATTTTTATTTATTCCAATTCTAAAACAATTCATCATTAAAAAAAATGAAAAAATAAAAAAAATACGTTTTTATGGGACATTTCTGCGCCTACTTTTATTTATTGTTTATATACCAGATACTATATTGTGAGAATCAAAAATCGTTTCTGAATGGTGAGTTGGAAGTTTGACTTCTCTCAAAGTTTTTATTGCTTCCATAATCGAATCCACACCAACGATCAAAAGCATGCAGACATGCTAACAACACGAGCTAACAGGTAGCAGGAGGACACGCCCACCGGCACGTACCTCGCTCCTCATTGGCCAACAAGTGAACCCGCAGGACACCACCCGCCCTGGGCGCCCGTGGTGTGCTATTCAAGCGCTCCCAGAGCATTACAAATAACACTTGATGAAGAAGCTGACACTTCCTATGGCATCAAGGTGTGTGAGTGTGTCAAATTGTGTGTGTGTGTGTGTGTGTGTCAAAGTGTGTGTGTGTGTGTGTTGGCCTTCTCAGGCCTCCCCTTCTACCAGCCCTCCCACCCCTCCTCTTCCTCCTCTCCCACCTTTTCATGCCTCCTCTTCCTCCTCCATCATCTCTGCCATTTTTCTCCATTCCTTCTTCCGGCTCGCCCGTTAAATCCCTCCTCTTTCACGGCGGCCGCCGTGCGTCCGCGGCGAGAGGAGGTGAAGAGTATGCGTGCATCCTCGTGCACACTCTTCACCTCCTTTTCTCTCTCTCTCTCTCTCTCTCGCTCGCTCGCTCGCCCGCCCGGCTTTAATCAGCATGTTAATAAGAAAGGTAACTAATCAATACGTTCAATGGCCGCCCCTTGCCGATTGATACCATCCCCAGCCCCCCAACACACACACACACACACACACACACACACACACACACACACACACACACACACACACACACACACACACACACGTGCAGTAAAAATGTTAACCGTAACAAACTTCACATGACCTTTGACCCCAGCCAGGCCTCACACATCCATCTTATTCAAAACAATGAAAGGATGAAAAAAAAAAAAGGAGGAGCTAGCAGGAAGTTTTGGTCGTGACGTCATTGCAGGAAGTGGATTGACTTCCTGGTTGTGGTTTGTCCCCAGCAATGCATCATGGGTGCTGAGTTTACTTGCCGAACTTCCCCTCACTGGGAATGAAATGTCACAACTTTGCAGTCCTGGATTGTAAAGTCAAACATGGATGAAGTCCATCCCAGGTTGGAATACAACTTCCTCCTGATTTCCTGGAAATTAGTTCTCATTTCCTGAAACTTCCTGGATCTTCCTCATGACTTCCTGAAACTTCCACCTGACTTCCCGGATCTTCCTCATGACTTCCTGGAAATTCTTCTTGACTTCCTGGACTTTATTCTTGACTTTGTGGATCTTCCTCTGGACTTCCTGGAAATTCTTCTTGACTTCCTGGACTTTATTCTTGACTTTGTGGATCTTCCTCCGGACTTCCTGGAAATTCTTCTTGACTTCCTGGACTTTATTTTTGACTTTGTGGATCTTCTTCTGGTCTTCCTGGAAATTCTTCTTGACTTCCTGGACTTTATTCTTGACTTTGTGGATCTTCCTCCGGACTTCCTGGAAATTCTTCTTGACTTCCTGGACTTTATTCTTGACTTTGTGGATCTTCCTCCGGACTTCCTGGAAATTCTTCTTGACTTCCTGGACTTTATTTTTGACTTTGTGGATCTTCTTCTGGTCTTCCTGGAAATTCTTCTTGACTTCCTGGACTTTATTCTTGACTTTGTGGATCTTCCTCCGGACTTCCTGGAAATTCTTCTTGACTTCCTGGACTTTATTCTTGACTTTGTGGATCTTCCTTTGGACTTCCTGGAAATTCTTCTTGACTTCCTGGACTTTATTCTTGACTTTGTGGATCTTCCTCTGGACTTCCTGGAAATTCTTCTTGACTTCCTGGACTTTATTCTTGACTTTGTGGATCTTCCTCCGGACTTCCTGGAAATTCTTCTTGACTTCCTGGACTTTATTTTTGACTTTGTGGATCTTCTTCTGGTCTTCCTGGAAATTCTTCTTGACTTCCTGGACTTTATTCTTGACTTTGTGGATCTTCCTCCGGACTTCCTGGAAATTCTTCTTGACTTCCTGGACTTTATTCTTGACTTTGTGAATCTTCCTCCGGACTTCCTGGAAATTCTTCTTGACTTCCTGGACTTTATTTTTGACTTTGTGGATCTTCTTCTGGTCTTCCTGGAAATTCTTCTTGACTTCCTGGACTTTATTCTTGACTTTGTGGATCTTCCTCCGGACTTCCTGGAAATTCTTCTTGACTTCCTGGACTTTATTCTTGACTTTGTGGATCTTCCTTTGGACTTTCTGGAAATTCTTCTTGACTTCCTGGACTTTATTCTTGACTTTGTGGATCTTCCTTCAGACTTCCTGGAAATTCCTCATTACTTCCTGAATCTTCCTTCTTGGAAAATCTTCCTTACTTTGTGAATCTTCCTCCTTACTTCCTGGATCTTCCTCATGACTTCCTGGAAATGATTATTTACTTCCTGAATCTTCCTTCTGACTTCCTGGAAAGTCTTCCTGACTTCGTGGACTTTATTCTTGACTTTGTGAATCTTCCTCCAGACTTACTGGAAATTCCTTATTACTTCCTAGATCTTTCTCCTGACTTCCTGGAAATGATTATTTACTTCCTGAATCTTCCTTCTTGGAAAATCTTCCTTACTTTGTGACTCTTCCTCTTTACTTCCTGGATCTTCCTCATGACTTCCTGGAAATGATTATTCACTTCCTGAATCTTCCTTCTGACTTCCTGGAAAGTCCTCCTGACTTCCCAGACTTTATTCTTGACTTTGTGGCTCTTCCTCTAAACTTCCTGGAAATGATTTTGTCCTGACTTTGTAGATCCTACTTACTTCCTGGATTTTCCTCCTGACTTTCTGGACATTCTTCATTACTTTCCGAATCTTCCTTCTGACTTCCTGAAAAATGTTCCTTACTTCCTGATTCTTCACCCTGACTTCCTGGAAATTCTTCATCACTTCCCGAATCTTCCTTCTGACTTCCTGAAAAATGTTCCTTACTTCCTGATTCTTCACCCTGACTTCCTGGAAATTCTTCATCATTTCCCGAATCTTCCTTCTGACTTCCTGAAAAATGTTCCTTACTTCCTGATTCTTCACCCTGACATCCTGGAAATTCTTAATTACTTCCTGAATCTTCCTTCTGACTTCTTGAAAAATGTTCCTTACTTCCTGAATCGTCTTCCTGACTTCCTGGAAAGTCTTCCTTACTTCCTGAATCTTCACCCTGACTTCCTGGAAAGTCCTCTTGTCTTCCTAGATCTTCCTCCGGACTTTCTGTATTTTATTCCCGACTTTGTAGATCTTCCTTACTTCCTGGATCTTCCCTCTGATTTTGTGGAAATTCTTCTTTCCTAGATCGTCCTCCTGATCTTCTGAATTTTGTCCTGACTTTGTAGATCCTACTTACTTCCTGGATCTTCCTCCTGACTTCCTGGAAATTCTTCTTTACTTCTTGAATCTTCCCCCTGACTTCCTGAAAAATGTTCCTTACTTCCTGAGTCTTCCTCCTGACTTCCTAGAAATTCTTCCTTACTTCCCGAATCTTCTTCTTGACTTCTTGGAAATTATTTCTTATTTCCTGAAACTTCCTGGGTCTTCCTCATGACTTCCTGAAACTTCCACATGACTTCCTGGATCTTCCTCATAACTTCCTGGAAAGTCTTCCTTACTTCCTGGATTTTATTCTTGACTTTGTGGATCGTCCTCCTGACTTCCTGGAAAGTCCTCCTGACTTCCTGGACTCTATTCTTGACTTTATGGCTCTTCCTCTGGACTTCCTGGAAAGCCCTCATTACTTTCTAGATCTGCCTCCTGACTTCCTGGAAATTATTTACTTGCTGAATTTTCCTTCTGACTTCTTGGAAAATCTTCCTTACTTTGTGAATCTTTCTCCTTACTTCCTGGAAAGTCTTCTTGACATCCTGGACTGTATTCTTGACTTTTTGAATCTTCCTCCTGACTTCCACCGTTGTTTACAGTAATAAAAACTGACAGCTCAGTTGCCAGCATTTTATGGTCAAAAAACAGTGGCACTGTTTTTTTCCATGTACTGTAAAATGCTGTAAAACCACAGTCAATTTCATAAAGTCGCTGTAAAATCTATTTATAAAATTTGACAATTTGATGAATAACTTGCTTTGAAATCATAAGTCAAGCAGATAAAAAGTTTTTATTTCTAGTTGAACAAAAACATTGTTTGAATGTATGATCGTATACTTGTTACATTGTAATATTTATGTTTACAAAATATGCGATTGCATCGAGTCCATGTATTTTTTCTGTCAAAATGGAAAAAACTAATATATTTAGTAAGAAAATATAAAGTACTTTAATGACGTGTATTATTTACAGGCTTTCGAGGGCCAAATAAAAATGATGTGGCAGGCCAGATCTGGCCCCCCAGGCCTTGAGTTTGATACCTCTGGTCTAGTTGTACAGGGATGAATGGCTTCAGGGCTGTGGGTGAAGTTTGCGACCATGAGGTTGGACCAGTGACGTGCGGTGAGGTTCATGGCTGGTGAGGCACTGATTTCATCACAGTCAGATTTACAAACATATGAACCCTAAAGAGTATCTTATTCACCATTTGATTGGCAGCAGTTAACGGGTTATGTTTAAAAGCTCATACCAGCATTCTTCCCTGCTTGGCACTCAGCATCAAGGGTTGGAATTGGGGGTTAAATCACCAACAATTATTCCCGGGCGCGGCGCCGCTGCTGCCCACTGCTCCCCTCACCTCCCAGGGGGTGAACAAGGGGATGGGTCAAATGCAGAGGACAAATTTCATTACACCTAGTGTGTGTGTGACAATCATTGGTACTTTAACTTAACTTTAACTTTACACATACAAACTGTAGCACACAAAAAAGCACATTTAATAACGTTATTATGGTCTTACCTATACTTATAAATTAAGTCCATGCGCCGCAACTAAAGCCCTCACTTAAACTTTCCACGTGCAAGATTGAATCTATTTAAAAAAGTGTAACCGAGGGTTTATAAATGTCGCCTATACTGTATGAAACTACAAAATAACAAACATGGAGGCTCCAGTTTACACGAGGACCACTTTATTTACCTTCTTTCAAAAACCTCCGCTCCACTCCGTGTCATCACTTCCGCTCTTAGCGCCTTCAAAATAAGAGCTCAAGGCATATACTGTATAACAGTGCATAACAGGAACTTAACATCACAAAGAGAATAGCCCATGAAAATAGGTTACAAAAGTTATTTAATAAGAAGCCAAAAAGTGCAAAAACAATAATGTTCGTGTTGGAGGAGTTGTGAATTAGGTACACCTGCAGTCTGCAGGTGTACCTAATGTTGTGGCCCTGCAGTCATTCACAACTCCTCCAACACGAACATTATTGTTTTTGCACTTTTTGGCTTCTTATGAAATAACTTTTTTAAATAGATTCAATCTTGCACGTGGAAAGTTTAAGTGTGGGCTTTAGTTGATATAACAATTCTACGGCGGGGGTGCAGGAGGCGGGATTACTGGAGCCTCAGCCAGTGCGTCTTTTGCAGCCGTTTTATGATCGCTCAGCACAAGAAATGCGTTACACAAATGCAGTTGTTGACAAAATACACTGTACATTATATACCTCAGCTAACTAAACTATGGAAATGTATAATATAATTCATATAGCAATACAGTCTCACTGCACAGCAGGCCAGCAGTTAGTCGAGTCCGGAATCCTTGTTGAGGCACTGAGTGATGTGCCTCAACTGGCTGCTGTTCACCGCACCGTCTCTTCTCAGTATTTGAACGGCAAATGTGAAAATTCAGCGATTTTGAATAAAAATAATCTAAAACTGGTGAAGTTAAATGGAAAATAACTTTATAGTATAATCACTGGATACATATAACAATTTAATTTTTTTTTTTCTTTTTAAATTTTTTTTCTTTCCATGATGGCAGGTGAGGCCCTGCCTCACTTGCCTCTAGTGACTGCACGTCACTGGGTTGGACAATAGGAGAGAATATCATTGCGTGTAAATACAACAGAGCATTTTGACGGGACAATTATCTTCTAATGAAACGAAAGCAGCTGAAATTTGACTTGACCTTTTTACACATTTTTACCTGGCTTTGGATTATTCCTGAGTACTTTGTCTCTTGAACTTCTTGGATGACTCCATCATCTACACATACCTTAGATAAATTGTCTGAAGGTTGTGCTTTGATCGAGAAACAGATTGAGACCGTTTTCTTAACATTCAGTGTTAATTGAGATTTTTGAAGCCAGGTTGAAATGTTACCTAGAGATTCTGTCACCTGCTGCCCAGCTAGGGTGGAATTCTTCAACACACAAGTCATTGTGTGGTCTGCATAGAGCTGGCAGTGGACACCCTGGCAACCGTTTGGAAGGTCATTGATATACAGTCGTGGTCAAAAGTTTACATCCACTTGTAAAGAACATAATGTCATGGCTGTCTTGAGTTTTCAATCATTTCTACAAGTCTTATTTTTTTGTGATAGAGTGATTGGAGCACATACTTGTTGGTCACAAAAAACATTCATGAATTTTGGTTCTTTTATGAATTTATTATGGGTCTACTGAAAATGTGAGCAAATCTGCTGGGTCAAAAGTATACATACAGCAATGTTAATATTTGCTTACATGTCCCTTGGCAAGTTTCACTGCAATAAGGCGCTTTTGGTAGCCTTTTTTGACCACTCCTCTTGACAAAATTGGTGCAGTTCAGCTAAATTTGTTGGTTTTCTGACATGGACTTGTTTCTTCAGCATTGTCCACACGTTTAAGTCAGGACTTTGGAAAGGTAATTCTAAAACCTTCATTCTAGCCTGATTTAATAATAATAATAATAATAATACCTGGGATTTATATAGCGCTTTTCTAAGTACCCAAAGTCGCTTTACATGTAGAACCCATCATTCATTCACACCTGGTGGTGGTAAGCTACTTTCATAGCCACAGCTGCCCTGGGGTAGACTGACGGAAGCGTGGCTGCAATTTGCGCCAACGGCCCCTCCGACCACCACCTATCATTCATCATTCAATTCACCGGTGTGAGTGGCACCGGGGGCAAAGGGTGAAGTGTCCTGCCCAAGGACACAACGGCAGCGATTTTTGGATGGTAAGAGGCAGGGAGCGAACCTGCAACCCTCAGGTTTCTGGCACGGTTGCTCTACCCACTACGCCATGCCGCCCCTTTACCATTCCTTTACCACTTTTGACGTGTGTTTGGGGTCATTGTCGTGTTGGAACACCCACATGCGCCCAAGACCCAACCTCCGGGTTGATGATTTTAGTTTGTCCTGAAGAATTTGGAGGTAATCCTCCTTTTTCATTGTCCCATTTACTCTCTGTAAAGCACCAGTTCCATTGGCAGCAAAACAGGACCAGAGCATAATACTACCACCACCATGCTTGGCGGTAAGAGTGGTGTTCCTGGGATTAAAGGCCTCACCTTTTGTCCTTTAAACATATTGCTGGGTATTGTGGCCAAACAGCTAAATTTTTGTTTCATCTGACATCACATGGACAAAGATAAGACCTTCTGGAGGAAAGTTCTGTGGTCAGAAGCTTGTGGATGGCTACCAAAAGCGCCTTATTGCAGTGAAACTTGCCAAGGGACATGTAAGCAAATATTAACATTGCTGTATGTATACTTTTGACCCAACAGATTTGGTCACATTTTCAGTAGACCCATAATAAATTCATAAAAGAACCAAACTTCATGAATGTTTTTTGTGACCAACAAGTATGTGCTCCAATCACTCTATCACAAAAAAAATAAGAGTTGTAGAAATGATTGGAAACTCAAGACAGCCATGACATTATGTTCTTTACAAGTGTATGTCAACTTTTGACCACGACTGTACATGGCAAGCAACAATGGCTCTAATACGGAGCCTTAGGGCACTCCCATGTCATTAGAGTGAAGATTTAATGCCATTGACCTTTACACATTTCTGCCCGTCCTAGAGATACGTTTTAAACCATTCTTGTGCTTGAGCACATATTTTGAAATGCCAGAGTGTGTTTTTTTTAATCAAAACGCTGTGGTCCACAGTACCAAAGGTCTTTTTGAGGTCTAGAAACACAGCACCAACAACTTGACCTTGGTCCAGACAGCTCTTAATCCAGGGGTGTCAAACGTACGACAGGTTTTATCCTGCCCGCGGGATGAGTTTGCTAAGTATAAAAATGAGCCGCTGTTCTAAATGTGTCCACTACATGTCACAATAGCAATTCTTTGTATCTTTGTAGATGATGCTACATATGTAAAAAAAATAAACCACATGATGTTAGTGTACCAGTCCAGGAAAATGATGAAACTACATAAATAACATCCTTTAATTTGATTTTGATATAATTTTTTTTATCTTGATAGATTGACAATTAACACCAATGAGTTGACTGATGAACATTATCACATCATTTATTCAGAAAGTATAAATAACGACAAATAAACATGTAAGTGTAAAAAAATCCCCAACAACATTATGATTGGTACATTTTCAGAATGTGTTTGTTCTATTTTCGAACAAAGAAAACAGTCTGAAGTTGGCTTTATTTTTAAGTTATCGTGCCGTGATTTTACTTTGGGAGTAGATTTTCAGAATGATTGTATCCAAGTTATCACAAAACTTTGTGTTTCAATGAGTTCCCCGCGAGCAGACAGAAGCTGTCTCTAATCCTACCAAGCAGAAGGCTTGTAAAACTCCACTATGTAGGATGGGAAGCAACATGAAGGTGTTCTGTTTCTTTGATGTATCGTAATCAACAGAAAGATTTTGTTTTGACCCGAGAACTACAAAGCGGAGAGAAAGCAGGATCTGCCCAAGTTCCAGGCACCTCTTCTTTTAACTGTTTTACAACCTTTTCTGTGAACTGTTTACGACCTTTTCTTTGAACTGTTCTAATCAAAGGCGATGGCTGTTTATGACCCCCGGTCCCTTTAGAAACAGCTGTTGCCATGTAATCAGGGAAAGTCCAAATAAAAGAGGAGGCGTACAATCTTTTGGCAGAGCGTAATGACACTTTACAAGGATACAGATGTACACGTTTCTCCTCACTTAGCCAAATTGAATTCTGTCTCTGTTTGATTCTTTGCTTCTTGTCTTGTTTAATAGATGTCATCAGTGTTTGAACCTGACATAGATTTTTCTCCATGTGGCCCCCGATCTAAATTGAGTCTGTTCAAACAAGTAACAGTTAGCTGTTTCTGTGCCTTACTTTTGTACTCTCACACTATTAACTAAATCCACTCGACGTCCATTGCACCGGTTGCCCGGGGGCGGGGTCTCCATGTCTGCGGTCCCCTCCAAGGTTTCTCATTGTCATTCCATTGGGTTGAGTTCTTTCTTGCCCTGATGTGGGATCTGAGCCGAGGATGTCGTTGTGGCTTGTGCAGCCCTTTGAGACACTTGTGATTAAGGGCTATATAAATAAACTTTGATTGATTGGTTGATTGACTGTTGCCTGAACCCAAGTTGTTGGGGATGGAGCAGTTGGTTTGACTCCAGGTGTTCTGCAACTATACCTTTTCCAAGATTTTAGCCACTACAGGAAGGATAGAGATAGGCCTGTCATCGGTGTTACTACAGCGGTTTGGAAATGTATTAAATGGAATAGAAAGATTTACTAGGTGTGTGATAGGCTCTAACAGAGTATCTTGGTGTTTTTTAGGCAGAGCTGTTGACATCCAGTTGCTCATGTTTGATATAATGGTATTCACATTGTCATTGGACACCTTCATGCAAAAACGGTCGGTATTTTCCAGATGAACAGTATGTCTTCCGGATAAAGTACTGTATCGTTTAATTTATTTGATAGTTCCTGCACCGAATCAATGAAAATAAAATGTTCCGAGCATTAGCCATCGACTCTTTGTCATTAATTTTGCTTCCTTGTACTTTTAGAGAGTCAATTTTTGGGTGTTTTGTCTTACTTGGTTCAGTTAGGCCATTTATATGCTGCCAACATTCAGAGCTTCTTCCCTTCGCCTCGTTATAAGATAATTAGTTTTGCTTCTTCGTGGCTGACCAATAACTTGATTTCTGAGGCCAGTATAGGCCAAATGATCAATTGCATTTTTTGTTTTGAGGGATTTTTTTAAGTGCCTTATGACGTTTTTTTCATTTTTAAACCATGGGAGAGAGTAGTTTTTTGCTCTCTTTATCCAGATCTTTGTGTACTTTTTAATGAACTCATGCAATGTGGTTCTAAATGTATTTGCACCGACATTTATGTCAGACTGTTCAGTTCGGTGTGATTTAGGTACCGTACTCCTGTAGTTTTAGTTGTTGAGTCTGTGATTTTATAATATAGGAATCTTTTTTTTCTCGTTAATTTTCAAACAATTAGAATCAGGCTATGATCTGAGAGCCTGTAATGAAATGGTATCTTTTTGTTATTCTTTCTGACCTATAGTTGTAAAGATCAGATCGATTGGAGTTTCACCATTCCTTGTAATTCTGGTGGGGTTTTCTATTAGATGTTCTTTTTTACATTTTTCCACAATAGATTTAAGTAATTAGGAAATTTAAAAAATTTCTCCTGACTTCCTGGATGATCCTCCTGATATTTTGGATCTCCCTTACTTCTTGAATATTCCCTCTGACGTCCTGGATCTACCTCCTGATTTCCTGCATCTTCCTCCAGACTTCCTGTAAAATGTTCCTTAGTTCCTGGATCTTCCTCAAGACTTCCTTGATGTTATTCCAGACTTTCTGCATCTTACTCCAGACTTCCTGGAAATTCCTCCTGACTTCCTGGAAAACATTTTTTACTTGCTGAATCTTCCTCCTGACCTCTTGGAAATTATTTCTTAATTCTTGGATCTTCTTCCTGACTTCCTGGATTTTATTCCTGATTTCCTGGATTTTATTCCTGATTTCCTGGATTTTATTCCTGACTTCCTGGATGTTCCGCCAGACTTCCTGGAAAATCCTCCTGACTCCCTGGATCTTCCTACAGACCTCCTGGAAATTTCTCCTGGATCATCTTCCTGATATTTTGGATCTCCCTTACTTCTTAAATATTCCTCCTGACTTCCTGGATTTAATTTCTGACACCCTGGATCTTCCTCCAAATTCCTGGAAATTTCTCCTGACTTCCTGGATCGTCCTCCTGATATTTTGGATCTCCCTTACTTCTTGAATCTTGAATATTCCTTCTGATGTCCTGGATCATTCTCATGGCTTTCTGGATCTCATTCTTGACTTCCGGCATCTTCCTCCAGACTTCCTGTAAAATGTTCTTTAGTTCCTGCATCTTCCTCTTGACTTCCTGGATTTTGTTCTTGACTTCCTGGATCTTCCTCCTGACGTCCTGGATCTTATTCTTGACTTCCGGCATCTTCCTCCAGACTTCCTGTAAAATGTTCTTTAGTTCCTGGATCTTCCTCATGACTTTCTTGACTTTATTCCTGACTTCCGGCATCTTTGTCCAGACTTCCTGGAAATTCCTTCTGACTTCCTGAATCTTTCTTCTGACTTCCTGGAAAATGTTTCTTACTTGCTGAATCTTCCTCCTGATCTCTCGGAAATTATTTCTTAATTCTTGGATCTTCTTCCTGACTTCCTGGATTTTATTCTTGACTTTCTGGATCTTCCTCTTGACTTCCTTGATTTTATTTGCAACTTCCTGCATGTTCCTCGAGACTTCCTGGAAAATATTCCTTAGTTCTTGCATCTTCCTCCTGACTTCCTAGGTCTTCCTCCTGATTTCCTGGATATTCCTCCTGATTTCCTGGATTTTATTCCCGATTTCCTGGATTTTATTCCTGACTTCTTGGATCTTCCTCCAGACTTCCTGGAAAATCCTCCTGACTCCCTGGATCTTCCTACAAACTTCCTGGAAATTTCTCCTGACTTCCTGGATCGTCCTCCTGAAATTTTGGATCTCCCTTACTTCTTGAATATTCCTTCTGACGTCCTAGATCTTCCTCATGGCTTCCTGGATCTTCCTCCTGACTTCCTAGATTTTATTATTGACTTCCTGGATCTACCTTCAGACTTCCTGGAAATTCCTCCTGACTTCCTGGATTGTCCTCCTGATATTTTGGATCTCCCTTACTTCTTGAATCTTGAATATTCCTTCTGACGTCCTGGATCATTCTCATGGCTTCCTGGATCTTCCTCCTGACGTCTTGGATCTTATTCTTGACTTCCGGCATCTTCCTCCTGACTTCCTGTAAAATGTTCTTTAGTTCCTGGATCTTCTTCTTGACTTCCTTGACTTTATTCCTGACTTCCGGCATCTTCGTCCAGACTTTCTGGAAATTCCTCCTGACTTCCGGAATCTTTCTTCTGACTTCCTGGAAAATATTTCTTACTTGTTGAATCTTCCTTTTGACTTCTTGGAAATTATTTCTTTATTCTTGGATCTTCTTCCTGACTTACTGGATTTTATTATTGACTTCCTGGATCTTCCTACTGACGTCCTGGATCTTATTCTTGACTTCTGGCATCTTCCTCCAGACTTCCTGTAAAATGTTCTTTAGTTCCTGGATCTTCCTCATGACGTCCTTGACTTTATTCCTGACTTCCGGCATCTTTTTTCTGACTTCCTGGAAAATATTTCTTACTTGTTGAATCTTCCTTTTGACTTCTTGGAAATTATTTCAATTATTTTAATTCTTGGATCTTCTTCCTGACTTCCTGGATTTTATTCTTGACTTCCTGGATCTTCCTCCTGACTTCCTGGATCTTATTCTTGACTTCCGGCATCTTCCTCCTGACTTCCTGTAAAATGTTCTTTAGTTCCTGGCTCTTCCTCATGACTTCCTTGACTTTATTCCTGACTTCCGGCATCTTCGTCCAGACTTTCTGGAAATCCCTCCTGACTTCCGGAATCTTTCTTCTGACTTCCTGGAAAATATTTCTTACTTGTTGAATCTTCCTTTTGACTTCTTGGAAATTATTTCTTTATTCTTGGATCTTCTTCCTGACTTACTGGATTTTATTATTGACTTCCTGGATCTTCCTCCTGACTTCCCGGATCTTATTCTTGACTTCCGGCATCTTCCTCCAGACTTCCTGTAAAATGTTCTTTAGTTCCTGGATCTTCCTCATGACGTCCTTGACTTTATTCCTGACTTCCGGCATCTTTTTTCTGACTTCCTGGAAAATATTTCTTACTTGTTGAATCTTCCTTTTGACTTCTTGGAAATTATTTCAATTATTTTAATTCTTGCATCTTCTTCCTGACTTCCTGGATTTTATTCTTGACTTCCTGGATCTTCCTCCTGACTTCCTGGATCTTATTCTTGACTTCCGGCATCTTCCTCCTGACTTCCTGTAAAATGTTCATTAGTTCCTGGCTCTTCTTCTTGACTTCCTTGACTTTATTCCTGACTTCCGGCATCTTCGTCCAGACTTTCTGGAAATTCCTCCTGACTTCCGGAATCTTTCTTCTGACTTCCTGGAAAATATTTCTTACTTGTTGAATCTTCCTTTTGACTTCTTGGAAATTATTTCTTAATTCTTGGATCTTCTTTCTGACTTCCTGGATTTTATTATTGACTTCCTGGATCTTCTTCCTGACTTCCTGGATTTTGTTCTTGACTTCCTGGATCTTCCTACTGACGTCCTGGATCTTATTCTTGACTTCCGGCATCTTCCTCCTGACTTCCTGTAAAATGTTCTTTAGTTCCTGGATCTTCCTCATGACTTCCTTGACTTTATTCCTGACTTCCGGCATCTTCGTCCAGACTTTCTGGAAATTCCTCCCGACTTCCGGAATCTTTTTTCTGACTTCCTGGAAAATATTTCTTACTTGCTGAATCTTCCTTTTGACTTCTTGGAAATAATTTCTTAATTCTTGGATCTTCTTTCTGACTTCCTGGATTTTATTATTGACTTCCTGCATCTTCCTCCTAACTTCCTGTATTTTATTCTTGACTTCCTGCATCTTCCTCCTGACTTCCTAGATCTTCCTCCTGACTTACTGGATTTTATTCCTGACTCCCTGGACCTTCCTACAAACTTCCTGGAAATTTCTCTTGACTTCCTGTATCGTCCTCCTGATATTTTAAATCTCCCTTACTTTTTGAATATTCCTTCTGATGTCCTGGATCATTCTCATGGCTTCCTGGATCTTCCTCCTGACTTA
This sequence comes from Nerophis lumbriciformis, assembly GCF_033978685.3. NCBI lineage: Eukaryota > Metazoa > Chordata > Actinopteri > Syngnathiformes > Syngnathidae > Nerophis > Nerophis lumbriciformis. The sequence goes on from NC_084568.2 coordinate 15,584,849, forward strand.
CTGGATTTTATTCCTGACTTACTGGATCTTCCTGGAAATTCCCCCTGACTTGCCGGATCTTCCTCCTGACTTCCTGGATCGAATGTTTGGTTTCAAGTGACTTTTCTCACCCGACCTTTCTTTTTTTTCTTTCTGAGGAGGGGATTTGGAGAAGCAGACTTCCTGTTGGATGTCGAAGGGTGGAGGTGTTCCATGCAGGCCTTGAGGCCGTGGTCACAGGGGAGAAGAATATTTAAGATCCCAGCTCAGGGCGGCAAACAGGAAGATCTGGGCCGCCAATGAAAGCAAGCAGCACCCCCCCCCCCCAACCCCCCGCCCCCCAGATATTATTAATAGACGGAGGAAAGCACACAAGTCCTCCCCGTCCTCGGGATATGGAACTCCGGCAGGCTGCACATGAGAGACATGGCACAGGATGAAGGCGGGATGAAGAAGACGGGAGCAGCGAGGTGGTCTTCCTGGGATGTTCCTCCCTGTGACCCCCACACAAACGCCCGCCCCCTCCCAGTCTTTGTGCCTTCTGGTAAATTCTGTGTCAGCGTACAGTGTGATGTAGATCCTTTTACACCCCCCCTCATCCCCCCCCTCCTCCCCCCGCTCTTCTGGATCATTTTTCAGTGGCGGCTAAGCGATCGATATGCAGAGGAGCGCGGCGGTGCAGGCTGTATCGTGTATCACGCTGGAATATGTGCGGGAGATGATGGCCACTTCATGTTTACACAATTATTCTTTTGTTCTCGGGCAGAGGGCTTTTACTTTGAAAGGCTTCGTGGATGCAGATGTTATATTTCTTTGACTGAGCGTACACATGCTGCTTTTGGGGGTGTGAGGTGTGGGGGGGGGGGGGGGGGGGGGGCGATCGATACATCCATACGCCGCCTCGTAAATATGTTCAGCAGGCTTCAGCTCGCCGCATCCATAAAAGCTTTATGCTTTTATTCCGCCGTAATCGGAGTCGTAAACACGAGCGCATGCCGAAGAAAAGATGGCGCTTAAAGCTTCATGACAGGATCTGCATGTCGGCAGAATCCCAGAGGGGCTGCAGAATGACCGGTGCCCCCCCGTGACCCTCGGCGCTGCTGTCACCCTCCATCACCCCCGCTCTCCATCTCGGACGGTGCGGTCACCTAGCAACCGGGGCCAGGGTTCGCCGCTCGTGGACCATAGGCTATTGGGAAACCAATCGATACGCCTCGGCCCAAGCGAGCTGGCTGGCTGGCGCGGCCCCCTTCCCTCCCCCGCCTTGTTACGGCCAAATAAAGACGATGCGGTTTTCTACACGCCGTTCTACGCAGATTCAGCCTCTAATGTGCCGGCACCTTTAGCATCGTCACGGCAAGACTGCGACTCTTGTTACTCGTTCGTTCGGACCGTCATCCCTCCTCGTGACATCTGGATCGATCACTCCGACGTCTACTTTACCAGGAACTTGAACTGGAAGTTCCCCCTTGTGTTTCCACCAAACAATACCTTTAGTTCTTCAGGAAATATGTTGAGTACCTGTTAGCGAGGCGATTGGTTCAACACAGTTGGGGGCGTTCCTAAAAAACAGTCTGCAAGGGTAACTTCTTTATTTCTTATTTCTTGTGTATTTCTAGGATAAGAAACGTAAGAACTTTCGACTTGCAGGGACTTTTTTGGGGCATCTTTGTGCTGAAGAACGCTGATCAGTAGAACTATCTTGCAGTGTTTTTTACTCAGCCGTAGTCTTTAAACTGCACTGTAGGAAAAGATACACCAAATGTACTCAATAACCGATTACAAGCAATAATATTAACCGTATTTTCCGGACTATAAGACTATAAACTCGACAGTGCGCCTAATGTACAGAATAATTTCGGTTGCGCTTACTGACCTCCAAGCTATTTTATTTGGTACATGGTCAAATGATAAGTGTGACAAGTAGATGGCAGTCACACATAAGAGATATGTGAGTAAAGGCAGGTGGCCAAATACTTTTGGCAATATAGTGTATGTATATAACTGAGTGATAATCGTGCGCAATAATCTGCACATTGATTTGAATTGAATCAGTGTGGTGAATCAAATCTAAATATTCTTCTTGAATAACTATTTTATGGCCCAGAAAGTACAGAACTCAACAAATACTCAAAAAATACTTTTAATACCAATAATACTTCGAAGTGACCGCAATAGAAATGCCACTGACATAAGAGTCCAAATCAGTGTGCCACTATAAAAAAAAACCCAACTAATATGCGTCAAAATGCCAACTATCGGTGCCGATAATCGGTCGATCTCTAGTCTAAGTGTCACACCATCACCCTTAGACCCGAGCAGAATGGTCCAAAAGATGATGCGTTCGGGATCGGAGGACATTACAGTTCTCCAATGCGCTGAGAATACCGGAAAAGTACCGATTAGTCGGGTCTGTCGTGTTCTCAGCACTTCTTTGTGGCCCGCGGGAAAGAAAGCCTCCGGCATGAAATGTCAAATTTCATGGCAGCTTTTTCAGAAAGTTGTGACAAAGGTTGCGATCCTTTTGAAGCTTGTTACCCAACAACAAGGAATCAACTTTGGATTTTGATAAATTTGTTGTCAATGTTTTTTTTTTTAGAAGCACATGATTTCAACAAACCCTGTGTTGATGTTTTATTCATTTTATACCACACAGACTTGATAGTGCACAGTGGATTCCAGTAAAAGCACATACTCGGAGCTCATTGTTAAATGGCTGTACTGTTTAAAATGAACCACAACTAATATTAGTAATAATCCATCATAATTACAAAAAGAAACACCACCTAAGGTTTTGCGTATTTTCCACTGTCTGCAAGTTGCAGACATTCCACGTGTATGTTTTACGTTTGCAAAGTGTTTTTCCATCTTTAACATTCATTGATGTTCCGACACATTTGCCCGCGCAATTTTTTAAAGGGCAACATTATCACAATTTCAGAGGGGTTAAAACCATTAAAAATCAGTTCCCAGTGGCTTATTTTATTTTTCGAAGTTTTTTTCAAAATTTTACCCATCACGCAATATCCCTAAAAAAAGCTTCAAAGTGCCTGATTTTAACCATCGTTATATACACCCGTCCATTTTCCTGTGACGAAACACAGTGATGCCAACACAAACAAACATGGCGGATTGAACAGCAAGGTATAGCGACATTAGCTCGGATTCAGACTCGGATTTCAGCGGCTTAAGCGATTCAACAGATTACGAATGTATTGAAACGGATGGTTGTGGTGTGGAGGCAGGTAGCGAAAACGAAATTGAAGAAAAAACTGAAACTATTGAGCCATATCGGTTTGAACCGTATGCAAGCGAAACCGACGAAAACGACACGACAGCCAGCGACACGGGAGAATGCGAGGACGAATTCGGCGATCGCCTTCTAACCAACGATTGGTATGTGTTTGTTTGGCATTAAAGGAAACTAACAACTATGAACTAGGTTTACAGCATATGAAATACATTTGGCAACAACATGCACTTTGAGAGTGCAGACAGCCCAGTTTTCATCAATTAATATATTCTGTAGACATACCCTCATCCGCTCTCTTTTCCTGAAAGCTGATCTGTCCAGTCCAGTTGGAAATGCATCTGCTTTGAGTGTCGCAGGATATCCACACATTCTTGCCATCTCTGTCGTAGCATAGCTTTCGTCGGTAAAGTGTGCGGAACAAACGTCCAATTTCTTGCCACTTTCGCATCTTTGGGCCACAGGTGCAACTTGAATCCGTCCCTGTTCGTGTTGTTACACCCTCCGACAACACACCGACGAGGCATGATGTCTCCAAGATACGGAAAACAGTCGAAAAAACGGAAAATAACAGAGCTGATTTGACTTGGTGTTTGAGAAAATGGCGGATTGCTTCCCAATGTGACGTCACGTTGTGACGTCATCGCTCCGAGAGCGAATAATAGAAAGGCGTTTAATTCGCCAAAATTCACCCATTTAGAGTTCGGAAATCGGTAAATCAAGGTATATATTGATGCTTACATAGGTCTGGTGATAATGTTCCCCTTTAACTGTGGAGAGCGATATATCATGAATTGACTTAAACAAGTTGAAAAACTTATTCGGGTGTTACCATTTAGTGGTCAATTGTACGGAATATGTACTGTACTGTGCAATCTACTAATACAAGTTTCAATCAATCAATATCGAGCTATTTTTTGTTGGTAAATGAGAGCCGATCAGAGATGATCAATCAATCAATCAATCACAGTTTGGTAACACTTTAGTATGGGGAACATATTCTAAGTAACAAAGATTAATTAAGTTATTTGGTTAGGGTTAGGGTTGTTTTATAATAAGGCCATGCAGAATAAGTACTTAATAATGACTAATTAAGAGCCAATATGTTACTAATTTGCATGTTAATAAGCAACTAATTAATGGTGAATATGTTCCCCATACTAAAGTGTTACCCAAAGTTTATTTATATAGCCCAATGGGTGTCAAAGTCGTTTTCATTGAGGGCCACGTTGCAGTTTTAGCTGCCCTCAGAGGGCCGGCCGCTTGTAACATCAATAAAAGAAACATACATGTATAAGGATTAGCCGCATTATATTGTCACACCATTACCTATGCATTTGATTAGTAAATGTATATTTTACCTACACTGTGAGTAAAAAAAAAAAGTGTGGATTTTGCGGTCCAAAAAATGGCAGAATTTTAACATAAAATTTACAGTAAAATGGTCACACTCACTGTAAAATTCTGGTGATTGAACTGCCAGTTTTTTGTTAGTTTTTTTTACATTTTCACAGTGCATTACTGTAAATGTGAGAATGGTACCAGTTTTTTTTCTTTTACGGTAGGACTCTGAAGGCCGAGCTGTTTAAAAAAAAAAAAAATAATAATTATATTGTCATGTTTACAGTGTACAATTTGATGGATAATTTGCTTCGAAATCATAAGGCTAAGTAGATATTTACGTATATTTTTACCCCCAAAATTTTCGAATGTATGATAATATAATATCTGTTGCATTATTAGATAGATACCGTTTAAAATATATATAATTGCATGCAAAAAAAAAAAAAGGAGGAAAGATAAACTACTTTATTGATGTGGCGGGCCAGATCTGACCCCCGGGCCTTGAGTTTGACACCTGGGATATAGCCCTTAATCACAAGTGTCTCAAAGGGCTGCACGAGCCACAACGACATCCTCCGCTCAGATCCCACATCAGGGCAAGAAAAAACTCAACCCAATGGGATGACAATGAGAAACCTTGGAGGGGACCACAGATGTGGGGACCCCCCGCCATTATCATCACACTTCAACATCTCTAACATGTAAATGCTGCCTTTTTCCTTAATTGTCTTAGTCTAAGTAAATCTTTATATACTACATTACCCAAAAGGCTAGCGCTGTCGACAGGAACAGAGAAGTAGGTCTGGGCTAATGGGCATACTTGCCAACCCTCACGATTTTCCCGAGAGACTCCCGAATTTCTCCTGATTTCCACCCGAACAACAATATTGGGGGCGTGCCTTAAAGGCACTGCCTTTAGCGTCCTCTACAACCTGTCGTCACGTCCGCTTTTCCTCCATACAAACAGCGTGCCTGCTCAGTCAAATACTATATGCGACTTTTACGCACACATAAGTGAATGCCACGCATACTTGATCAACAGCCATACAGTTCACACTGAGGGTGGCCGTATAAACAACTTTAACACTGTTACAAATATGCGCCACACTGTGAACCCACACCAAACAAGAATGACAAACACATTTCGGGAGAACATCCGCACCGTAACACAACATAAGCACAACAGAACAAATACCCAGAACCCCTTGCAGCACTAACTCTTCCCGGACGCTACAATATACACCCCCCGCTACCACCAAACGGGGCTTAGGCTCAATAATTATTCCTTTAAGGGGTTAAACGACTTAGTGTAGACATGGCCTCAGCGACTTCACCTAACATTCTCCTGATATTCGTCACTTTAGTCCCTCCTCTTTCTACAAAGCTATCCATGGATTGGGTGCGGAAAATAAAGATTTGATTGTTTTCAAGACCTTTTCCACCACTGACTGCTTGTCCGTCTTCTCAGAGCGCAGATGTAGACGTCACATTCCTGAAGCTGTGAGGGATTTTCTTCCAAGATTCCACATATTGCACGGGTGCCTGGTGGATTCATGCAATGATGACATTACAGGACTTTGGAGGACAGAAGAACTCTGATGATGTCATCACTACTTGGTGACATTGCAGGGTCCAGAAGTATCTGAGCTCCTGGTTTTTCAGCATTTGAACATGCAAAAATTAGCACAAAAAACTAGAGATGTCCGACAATGGCTTTTTTGCCAATATTCCGATATTGTCCAACTCTTAATTACCGATTCCAATATCAACCGATACCGATGTATACAGTCGTGGAATTAACACATTATTATGCCTAATTTTGTTGTGATGCCCCGCTGGATTCATTAAACAATGTAACAAGGTTTTCCAAAAATAAATCAACTCATATTATGGGGAAAAAAATGGCAACATGGCACTGCCATATTTATCATTGAAGTCACAAAGTGCATTATTTTTTTTTAACATGCCTCAAAACAGCAGCTTGGAATTTGGGACATGCTCTCCCTGAGAGAGCATGAGGAGGTTGAGGGGGGAGGGGGGCGGGGTTGAGGTGGGTGTATGTTGTAGCGTCCCGGAAGAGTTAGTGCTGCAAGGGGTTCTGGGTATTTGTTCTGTTGTGTTTATGTTGTGTTACGGTGCGGATGTTCTCCCGAAATGTGTTTGTCATTCTTGTTTGGTGTGGGTTCACAGTGTGGCGCATATTTGTAACAGTGGTAAAGTTGTTTATACGGCCACCCTCAGTGTGACCTGTATGGCTGTTGACCAGTTGTACAGCGGGGTTTTGAAAAGTCATACATTTTACTTTTTGAAACCGATACCAATAATTTCCGATATTACATTTTAAAGCATTTATCGGCCGATAATATGGGCAGTCCGATATTATCGGACATCTCTACAAAAAACCCACCATTTAAAGATGTTTTAGTGTTTAAATAATTGAAAAATGATCAACAGAGTTGACATAAATAAATACCCCATTCATCCATGAATCACTATGTCTGTTTCAGTCACTATGTTATTTCGTCACGACAGTAATTACAACTTGTGTTCACATCCACAGGAACCACATGGGTTAGCCTACTCTGTACAGTATTTACAACCTTACTAGTGTCCACTTCACAGCCAGTGATGGTTCACCTAGTTATTAAAGTTAAAGTTAAAGTACCACTGATAGTCACACACACACTAGGTGTGGTGAAATTACTCTCTGCGTTTGACCCCATCCCCTTGTTCCAACCCCCCAGGTGAGGGGAGCAGTGAGCAGCAGCAGTGGCCGCCCTCGGGAATCATTTTGGTGATTTAACCCCCAATTCCAACACTTGATGCTGAGTGCCAAGCAGGGAGGTAATGGGTCCCATTTTTATAGTCTTTTGTATGACTCGGCCGGGGTTTGAACTCATGACTTACCGATCTCAGGGCGGACACTCTAACCACAAGGCCACTGAGCAGGCCTACGTTGTTTACGTTATTAACTGTTGCACTGACCTGCAACAATATTGGAATAGAGACATTTTTTTACACTCCAGCAAGAAGCAATTCTTCTTTTTTTGCCATCTTGCTCATTACCTCTGAGGTCTCTGGCTGCGGAGTTCGGTATCTCAGGCACATGGCTGATTAAGATGTGATTTGCATATTCAAATGGGGTCGTGGCCTAGCCTCTTCAACATGTGCACTTAATTCCACGTTGATTGGGATGCACACAAGAAATGCGCTTGGATTTATTATCTCAACATTTTTTGGATTTGAGCATACAACCTTTTTTGGTCGGAAATCTACGGAACTCTTAACACAGGAGGAGGCCACGGGTCCTTATTCTTGGTATGATGTTTCATTTCATTATATTATATTATATTCTTTTGTTACAGCTATATTGGCTCCACACACAAGACTAATATGTCTGTCCTAAATATGAATGAACAAATAACCCAGCAGGCACAAGACATTGAAACAACGTTGAGAACTTGTTATATTAAGGTTCTGACGTTGAGTAACTCAAACTTAACGTTGAAACAACATGCTTTTTGACGACGTTGATTTGACCATTGAAATTTGCTCATTTCCCAACCAATATTCTACAACACAAATACAAGGTTTAAAAAAACATGCTTTTTGCCGACATTTAATCAATGTTGGATTCTGACGTTGATTTGACCATTGAAATTTGGTCATTTCCCAACCAATATTCTACAACACAAATACAATGTTAAAACAACATGCTTTCTGACGACGTTTAATCAATATTGGGTTCTGACGTTGAATTCACCATTGAAATATGGTCATTTCCCAACCAATTAATTTTTTTTTTTTACAGTGCATTACTGTAAATAAAAAAATGGTACCACCGTTATTTTCACTGTAAAATTTTGGCGACTGAGTTGCAAGTTTTTAACAAGAAAAATGTAGGGTTGTTTTTTTTTAACAGTGCATTACTGTAAATTCAAAAATGGTATCACCGTTATTTTCACTGTAAAATTTTGCCGACTGAGTTGCAAGTTTTTAACAAGAAAAATCTAGGATAATTTTTTTTTTTTACAGTGCATTACTGTAAATTCAAAAATGGTATCACCGTTATTTTCACTGTAACATTTTGGCGACTGAGTTGCAAGTTTTTAACAAGAAAAATCTGTTTTTTTTTAAGTGCATTAATGTAAATTAAAAAATGGTACCACCGTTATTTTCACTGTAAAATTTTGGCGACTGAGTTGCAAGTTTTTAACAAGAAAAATCTAGGATAATTTTTTTTTTTTTACAGTGCATTACTGTAAATAAAAAAATGGTACCACCGTTATTTTCACTGTAAAATTTTGGCGACTGATTTGCAAGTTTTTAACAAGAAAAATCTAGTTTAAAAAAAATTTTTTTTTAAAGTACATTAATGTAAATTACAAAATGGTACCATCGTTATTTTCACTGTAACATTTTGGCGACTGAGTTGCAAGTTTTTAACAAGAAAAATGTAGGGTAATTTTTTTTATTTTTTTTACAGTGCATTACTGTAAATTAAAAAATGGTACCACCGCTATTTTCACTGTAAAATGTTGCCGACTGAGTTGCAAGTTTTTAACAAAAAAAATGTAGGGTAATTTTTTTATTACAGTGCATTAATGTAAATTAAAAAATGGTACCACCGTTATTTTCACTGTAACATTTTGGCGACTGAGTTGCAAGTTTTTAACAAGAAAAATCTATTTTTTTAAAGTGCATTAATGTAAATTAAAAAATGGTACCACCGTTATTTTCACTGTAAAATGAGCTGCAAGTTTTTAACCAAAAAAATGTAGGGAATTTTTTTATTTTTTTTTTTACAGTGCATTAATGTAAATTAAAAAATGGTACCACCGTTATTTTCACTGTAAAATTTTGGCGACTGAGTTGCAAGTTTTTAACAAGAAAAATCTAGGGTCGGTTTTTTTTAACAGTGCATTACTGTAAATTCAAAAATGGTATCACCGTTATTTTCACTGTAAAATTTTGCCGACTGAGTTGCAAGTTTTTAACAAGAAAAATCTAGGATAATTTTTTTTTTTTACAGTGCATTACTGTAAATAAAAAAAAAATGGTACCACCGTTATTTTCACTGTAACATTTTGGCGACTGAGTTGCAAGTTTTTAACAAGAAAAATCTGTTTTTTTTAAAGTGCATTAATGTAAATTAAAAAATCGTACCACCGTTATTTTCACTGTAAAATTTTGGCGACTGAGTTGCAAGTTTTTAACAAGAAAAATCTAGGGTCATTTTTTTTACAGTGCATTAATGTAAATAAAAAAATGGTACCACCGTTATTTTCACTGTAACATTTTGGCGACTGAGTTGCAAGTTTTTAACAAGAAAAATCTATTTTTTTAAAGTGCATTAATGTAAATTAAAAAATGGTACCACCGTTATTTTCACTGTAAAATGAGCTGCAAGTTTTTAACCAAAAAAATGTAGAGTAATTTTTTTTTTTTTTTTTACAGTGCATTACTGTAAATTAAAAAATTGTACCACCGCTATTTTCACTGTAAAATGTTGCCGACTGAGTTGCAAGTTTTTAACAAAAAAAATGTAGGGAATTATTTTTATTTTTTTTTACAGTGCATTAATGTAAATTAAAAAATGGTACCACCGTTATTTTCACTGTAACATTTTGGCGACTGAGTTGCAAGTTTTTAACAAGAAAAATCTAGTTAAAAAAATTTTTTTTTTTAAGTGCATTAATGTAAATTAAAAAATGGTACCACCGTTATTTTCACTGTAAAATATTGCCGACTGAGTTGCAAGTTTTTAACAAAAAAAATGTAGTGTAATTTCTTTTTTTTTTTTTACAGTGCATTACTGTAAATAAAAAAAAATGGTACCACCGTTATTTTCACTGTAACATTTTGGCGACTGAGTTGCAAGTTTTTAACATGAAAAATCTAGTTTAAAATTTTTTTTTTTTTAAAGTGCATTAATGTAAATTAAAAAATGGTACCACCGTTATTTTCACTGTAAAATGTTGCCGACTGAGTTGCAAGTTTTTAACAAAAAAAATGTAGGGTAATTTTTTATTTTTTTTTACAGTGCATTACTGTAAATAATAAAAAAAATGGTACCACCGTTATTTTCACTGTAATATTTTGGTGACTGAGTTGCAAGTTTTTAACAAGAAAAATCTAGTTTTTTTAAAAGTTTTTTTTAAAGTGCATTAATGTAAATTAAAAAATGGTACCACCGTTATTTTCACTGTAAAATATTGCCGACTGAGTTGCAAGTTTTTAACAAGAAAAATGTAGGGTAATTTTTTTTTTTTTTTTTTACAGTGCATTACTGTAAATAAAAAGAAATGGTACCACCGTTATTTTCACTGTAACATTTTGGCGACTGAGTTGCAAGTTTTTAACAAAAAAAATCTATTTTTTTTAAAGTGCATTAATGTAAATTAAAAAATGGTACCACCGTTATTTTCACTGTAAAATTTGGGCGGCTGAGTTGCAAGTTTTTAACAAGAAAAATCTAGGGTCTTTTTTTTTTTTTTTTTTTTTACAGTGCATTACTGTTAATTAAAAAATGGTACCGCTGTTATTTTCACTGTAAAATTTTGGCGACTGAGTTGCAAGTTTTTAACAAGAAAAATCTAGGGTCATTTCTTTTTTACAGTGTATTACTATGAATTAAAAAACAGTACCAGTTATTTTTACCACCACATTACGGTGACAGAGCCATTGCTTTTTTGCCATAAAATCTACGTCCGTGCATTACCGTCAATGGATTTTACGGTAAATTAGCGACTGAGTCGCCAAGTTTTTACTGTAAAATCTACTGCCTTTTTTTTTTTTTACAGTGTAGCCTCGCGGACATGCCATCAATGACTGTGCAGCTTGAAAAAGGTTATATGTAATACATTTGGTAGCCCTCTTTGGCGGGCCAAATTTGCCCCGCAGGCCCCACTTTTGGCATTCCTGATCGAGAAAGTTAAAAGTAATTAAAAAAAAATATGTATGACTTATTTTTACCTCTTTTTATGGGTGTGGCCCTTTTGGATCCCCAATATTTTTTGTGGATTTTTTTTTTAAACTGTCATTACTTAGATTAGACTTAGACAAACTTTATAAGGGAAATTGTTCCACACAGTAGCTCAGTTTCAAAGGATGAAAAGGGTAAGGATGGATAGAGTAATGCAGGTATTAAGTAGACTAAAACAGTACCATAGTAACAATATGAAATATAAAATATATGTAATATTTACATATTATATATACATTATATATAATATATACTATATATCATATTATTATATTATATTATTTAAAATAATAATGAATTGACCTATTTAAGGCTCCAATTACTTCATTTCAAATATACAAATTGAATAGTTCATATTTAGTGTTTTTGACATAAACAGGCTTTTTTTTTTGACAAAAAGGTTATAAAACATCAACAAAAATGTTTTATTTATATTGACGGTTGGCCTCTGAGTTTATGTAGGGATTTAACATTGAATATAAAAATAAAAGAAATAATAATAATAAAAAAATATATATATATATTACCTATTTTTTTTAATTTTTTATGACTGAGGCCCTTGAGACCAAACTTGAGGGGAGCCCTTAATGTTTAAAAAAAAAAATCTATATATTGTGTTTGAAAAAGAAAACATATCAAAATGGCCCCTGCATGCTTAGATTTTTCAGTGTGTGGCCCTCAGTGGAAAAAGTTTGGACACCCCCTGGTCTAACTCTACAGAGGGTTGGGGAGAAGGTGCCCAGTCAACAGATGCAGCACTTGATGCCAGACAGCTGCAGCCCCCCTCCCCTCACTTAAGATTAGATTGTTGTACTTTTGTTGCTGCCCACCAACAAGATGATGCCCCCACCCCAGATGGTCCTCCAGCACGTGGCTGGAGCTGGACGGTGTGGTGACCCCCCACCCCCCCAGCTGGAGACTGTGGCCAGGTCACTGATCTCTGAGCCTCCCCTGACCCCCACCGCCCTACTTGTCCTTTTTAGGGCCAGCTGCCATCGTAGCATCCTAATGGTGTTTGGACCCCTCCCTCGCCCCTCTCCCACCCCCAAATGCCAGGCCATGGGGAGTGTCCAGCTGCCCTCCCTGAGTCCACTGGCCTTTCACTGGACACATGACCCAAAGGGGGCCGGGGGGTGCGCAGTGTAAAAGGATGGGCTGGCCTGTCCCCCCCAACTCTTGTAAAAAAGGGGGGGCGGGGAGGGGAGGGATGACCACACAGGCATGACATCGACAGGCAGAAAAGAAGCTTTTAAGCACAAAAGTGGAACCGTCGCCTGTGGAAATCTGAAGCATCATTAAATGCGTCCCCCCCAATCCCTTCCACATGCAGGGGGTCCGGGGGAGGGCGGAAAAAAATTGAAACTCGAGAGCAGAGGGCGGGGCCACAGGAAACAAGTGTGCAGCTTGTACAGTCGGATGACTTGGCACGGGCCGCGTGTTGGGGTTGGGGGTTGGAGGCGAGGGGGGGGATTGTACGCATGTGCCTGGCTGGAGCCCGGCACTGAGAGAAGACGCTGCCGGGCTGAGTTGCCTGGAGTCGAGGTCGATAAATCAATAGGACACACGTCACTGCAGGCCCAGAGAAGCCACATGAAACTGTCATTGATCGGCATGCTGTGGGGGGGGGGGGGGGGGGGGGGGGGGTGTCGGGATGGGAGCCTGTGGGGGAGGAAAATGCAGGGGTCATCAATCCCCCCCCCCCTCCCTTACCTTCACCGGCGCTACCTCCATGCTCCTCTAACGACGAGGCTGTGCACGGACACGGGGTCACGGGTCATCCGCCCGCCAACACCTCGGTCAAGTGGACCCGACCCCCCCCCCCGACGACTCTGATTAAGCACGGCCCCGCTCTCTTTGCTGGTCTTCCACTCTACGATCGATACGGCTCACCATCAACACCAGCGCCGCCTCGCCTTCCAGGTGGACTCGGCCAAGGACCCCGGTGTCAAGTTCCGGTGACTAACCTTGACCTTCCCCCCTCGGAGCCCCGCACCTTTTTTTTTGGGCTGCTCCGCTTCTCCCGGCCGGCTAATTGATCACATTGATCACGCCTACTCAACCTCAAAATTGGGGTCAACCACAGAGGGAGCCCCACCCAACTGCTGATTTCACATCGTCGGGACAAACCGGATGTGCGCCCCGGCCTACTCGGAAGGAGGTCACTTGCTGAAACCCCGATATAGGCGCTCGTTAACCCCCCCCCCCCCCCCTGACGAACTTCGGACCTTTCCTTTCTCTAATTGCCCAAGCTTTCATTAGCACAACAGACAAAGCTAACGGACAGGTGCAGAATGCATGGCAACCCTCTGTCCTTCCCGGCCAGTTGCCATGGAAACGGCTGATAGAGTAGGGTTATCGATCGCCGTGTCCAGCCACCCCCCCCCCCCCCCCCCCCAACCATCCCCCTCGTTCCCCCGCTCCCCGACCCGACTTTTTTTCCGCGGTGATGGGCGTGGATCAATAGTCTGTATATTGTATGCTGCTCTCACCGTTCGTCCTCCATAGCGGGAGGAGGACGACACAGGAAGTGCTCGACTTTAAGGCGGGGGGGGGGGGCGCTGATAAGGACGTCTTGTAAATGAGGCGGGAAAAGGAAAGAAAAGAAGCTCTTTGCTGGCATGTCACAGCACATTTGTTGGCTTTTTTCCTCCCCTCCATTCAAACGCTCTCGCAAATTAACCGACACAGAAGGTCAACTCGCTGCTCGCAAAGATGGCCGACAGTGAGCGGTGCCGGGGTGGGGGGGGGTAGTGCACCGCTGCAGACCTGGGGGAGCTCGTTTAAATCTCGCCCGAGGGTTCCCTCCAGCGAGAGGTCACGGTTGAAGTGGAGGGGGTGTGGGGGGGAGGGCCGGTTTGAAGGTGGGCTCTCCTCCAGGTGTCTCTTGTCGCCCCGAGGCACGGTCATCACCGCGCCATGAAAGTGCGCCGCGGACACAAAGGCTTTTGAACACGTGTGGGGAAATTAGCGACAGTCGGCGACCCCGGAAGACCCACCCCCGCGCTATCGGGCTCCCCTAAAAACAGCTCGATCCTGAACGTCGCGAGCACGCTAACGAGAATAAAAACATTGTCACTGCACGGAATATTGTTGTAAAAAGTAGAGCGGGAAACAAGATATTGACGAGTGAAATGTTTATAAGAGACGAGCGTAGTGATGATAAACACACATGAAAGTGGTTTTGGAGTTCTAGGTCACATGACTAAAACATTATTAGTGGTTAGATGACTTAAAAATAAAACCAATAGTATAGCTGAGTGATATAGGGACAATATAAAAGTGGTTATGGGGGTTTAGGTCACATGACCAAACATCTCTGGATGATTGGAATTTTCAAAATATTCAAAAACTGGAAAAAAAAATTGTACATGTGAGCAGAGTATAGTTGTAAAAACAACAACAATATGAACGTGGTTTTGGGGTTTGAGGTCACATGACTAAAATGCTATTGACGATTCAAATAAAAAATAAATAAACTGGGGAAAAAATGCAAAAGCTGAGTATACCATTGCAAAACAACAACAATGTGAAAATGGTTTTGGGGTTCTAGGTCACAAGACTAAAATGCTATTGACGATTATAATAAATAAATGAAAATACTAAAAAAAATCACAAACTGAAAAAACGAATGCATAAGCTGAGTATAACAACAATAATATGATCGTGGTTTTGGGGTTCGAGGTCACATGACTAAAAAACTATTAGTGGTTAGATGACTTAAAAATAAAACCAATGGTATAGCTGAGTATTATAATGATATAGAGACAATATAAAAGTGGTTATGGGGGCATAGGTCACATGACCAAACATCTCTGAATGATTGGAATTTTCGAAATATTAAAAAACTGGAAAAAAATTGTACATGTGAGCAGAGTATAGTTGTAAAAACAACAACAATATGAACGTGGTTTTGGGGTTCGAGGTCACATGACTAAAATGCTATTGACGATTCAAATAAAAAATAAACTGGGGAAAAAAATGCGTAAGCTGAGTATACCATTGCAAAAACAGCAACAATGTGAAAGTGGTTTTGGGGTTCTAGGTCACATGACTAAAATGCTATTGACGATTATAATAAATAAATGAAAATACTAAAAAAAATCACAAACTGGAAAAACGAATGCATAAACCGAGTATAACATTGCAAAAAAAAACAAAAAACAACAACCCAAAAACAACAACAACAATAATATGAACATGGTTTTGGGGTTCTTGGTTACATGACTAAAAAAACTATTAGTGGTTAGATTCCTTAAAAATAAAACCAATGGTATAGCTAACTATAATAATGATATAGAGACAATATAAAAGTGGTTATGGGGGCTTAGGTCACATGACCAAACATCTCTGGATGATTGGAATTTTCGAAATATTCAAAAACTGGAAACAATTGTACATGTGAGCAGAGTATAGTTGTAAAAACAACAACAATATGAACGTGGTTTTGGGGTTCGAGGTCACATGACTAAAATGCTATTGACGATTAAAATAAAAAATAAATATACTGGGGAAAAAAATGCATAAGCTTAGTATACCATTGCAAAAACAACAACAACAACAATATGAACGTGGTTTTGGGGTTCTAGGTCACGTGACTAAAATGCTATTGACGATTATAATAAATAAATGAAAATACAAAAAAAAAATCACAAACTGGAAAAACGAATGCATAAGCTGAGTTATAACATTGCAAAAAAAACAAAAAACAACAACCCAAAAATAACAACAATAATAATATGAACGTGGTTTTGGGGTTCTTGGTCACATGACTAAAATGGTATTGACGATTAAAATAAAAAATAAATAAACTGGGAAAAAAAATGCATAAGCTGAGTATACCATTGCAAAAACAACAACAACAATATGAACGTGGTTTTGGGGTTCTAGGTCACGTGACTAAAATGCTATTGACGATTATAATAAATAAATGAAAATACAAAAAAAAATCACAAACTGGAAAAACGAATGCATAAGCTGAGTTATAACATTGCAAAAAAAAACAAAAAAACAACAACCCAAAAATAACAACAATAATATGAACGTGGTTTTGGGGTTCTTGGTCACATGACTAAAAAAACTATTAGTGGTTAGATTACTTAAAAATAAAACCAATGGTATAGCTAACTATAATAATGATATAGAGACAATATAAAAGTGGTTATGGGGGCTTAGGTCACATGACCAAACATCTCTGGAGGATTGGAATTTTCAAAATATTTAAAAACTGGAAACAATTGTACATGTGAGCAGAGTATAGTTGTAAAAACAACAACAATATGAACGTGGTTTTGGGGTTCGAGGTCACATGACTAAAATGCTATTGACGATTAAAATAAATAAATGAAAAATACAACAAAAAAAATCACAAACTGGAAAAACCAATGCATAAGCTGAGTATACCATTGCAAAAAACCCCAAAACAACAACAACAATATGAACGTGGTTTTGGGGTTCTAGGTCACATGACTAAAAAGCTATTGACGATTAAATTAGTTAAAAATTGTTAGGAAATGAAAGATAAAATGTAAAAAAATAAAAAATAAAGTACATGTGAGCCAAGTATAGGTAAAGATGAAAAGACAATTTGAAAGTGGTTATGGGGTTTTAGGTCACATGACTAAAAAGCCATTGATGATTAAAACGAAACAATTATAATAAATAAATACATTTAAAAATTAATGCATAAGCTGAGTATAGCAATGCAAAAAACTAACAAAAAAACAACAATATGAAAGTGGTTTTGACTAAATAGTTATTGACGATTAAACTAGTTAGAAATAGTTAAGAAATGAAATAAAAGAAAAAAAACTACATGTGAGCCATGTATAATAATTAAGAACAGACAATTTGAAAGTGGTTTTAGGTCACATGACTGAAAACCTACTAATTAAAATAAAAAATAAAATAAAAAAAATGGAAAATCGAATGCATAAGCTGTGTATAGTAATACAACAACAAATCAAAAACAACAATATGAAAGTGGTTTTGGGGTTTTAAGTCACATGACTAAAAAGCTATTAACAATTGAAAAAAAAATAAAAAATGGGGGAAAACGAATGCATACGCTGAGTATAGCAATGCGGGAAAAAAATATGAAAATGGTTTTGGGATTTTTGGTCACGAGAACAAAAAACTGTTGACAATTAAAATTTAACAACATTGTAAAAAAATAAATACATTGCTGAACAAACACATGAAAGTGGTTTTGGGGGTTCTAGTGTATGTCACATGACTAAAAAAACTATTGGGGATTAAATTATTTAAAAAATGTTGAAAAGGAAAAACAAAAGGAAAAACCAATGTGGGAGTTAAGTATAAAAATGATATACACACAATATAACAGTGCTTTTGGTGTTCACATGACAAAAAACTATTATATATATATATATATATATTAAAAAAAACGTAAAAATGTACGTATGAGCCAAGTATAGGAGTGAAAAAGCAAATCCTATAAAAGTGATTTTGGGGTTCTAGGTTTAAAATAGGGGTGTCGAACTAATTCTATCCCAGGGGCTGCATGGAGGAAAATCTATACCCCACGCGGGCCGGACTGGTAAAATCATGGCATGATAACTTAAAAATAAAGACAACTTGAAAATTGTTTTCTTTGTTTTACTGTGGCCAAAAATAGAACATTTACAAATTATTATTATTACAAATAATCCTCTTGGCAAAACACTTCAAGTTAATAGAAAAAAAAAGTAAAACTTAGCATTTTACGGTTTCGTTATTTTATCTATTTAGTGGATGATTTACAATAAAAAAGGTATTGTGCGTCGTTACAGCATTAGTCTGTTGCCAGCCACAATCGACGCTGATTGGAGTAGCGGCAGTCAATCCAGAGAGCGCTTAAAGTCAGCTGACACCTCATCTTTAAACACTGTCATGTGTGATGAGGTTTACACTGGAATTGCTATTGCGACACCCAGTGGACACATTTAGAACAGCAATGTCTTTCATTAAAAAAATTGCAGCTCATGTTATACTTAACAAACTCATCTGTCGGACCGTGGGCCGGATTAAACCTGTTCGTGGGCCTGATCCGGCCCCCGAGCCGTACGTTTGACACCCCTGATTTAAAACTTGATAAAAATGGGAAAAAAGAAAAAAAAATGCCTAAAAATACAAAACAAGTTGTGAGCCAAGTTTGCGAACAGACAATATGAAAGTAGTTCTGGGGTTTAAAGTTAAAGTACCAATGATAGTCACACACACACTAGGTGTGGTGAAATGAACCTCTGCATTTGACCCATTCCCTTGTTCACCCCCTGGCAGGTGAGGGGAGCAGTGAGCAGCAGCGGTGGCCGTGCCCGGGAACCATTTTGGTGATTTAACCCCCAATACCAACCCTTGATGCTGAGTGCCAAGCGGGTAGGTAATGGTTCCCATTTTTATAGTCTTTGGTATGACTCGGCCGGGGTTTGAACTCACGACCTACCGATCTCAGGGTGGACACTCTAACCACAAGGCCACTGAGCAGGTCACAAAAAGCGACTGAAATTAAATAAATCAAAAAAGAACTGGAAAAATAAATGCATGAGCTGAGGCAAACAACTAAACAAAAAAACAACAACAATATTCAAGTGGTTGTGGAGTTCTGGGTCATGTGACCAAAAATGTAAAAAAAAATGTCAAAAATTGTAAAAAAAAAAAAAAAAAGATGAACAAACATACTGTAGTGAATTAATTAACTCATACTACATTCTACATATGGTGAATGTTCATATTCATCTGGGAGAAAGCAAACCACCAAAGTTTAAGTAAATAGTGGTATTTTCAGTTTGATCACATGATAAGATAAGGCCCCTTCATTTGATATTCGCAGATGAATTGGATCACTTCTCGTAGGAAAAGAGGCCCTAATTGGGACTTCGGAATGCAAAAGTGATAGCCCTATCCTTGAGAGGAGATTACCTGTCTAGCTCATAGCCAACATTTGAATTATGACCTAAAGCAGTTGTTTTCCAGACACTTACACACAAACATCGTCCTTTTATGGTCAAGATGCATGCTCCTGACTTAGCACACACACCCAGAGACAGAAAGGAGGAATATAAAAACTGATGGTTTGGCTTCTCGGGGCAGAGGAGTCCTCCATATTTGACCTGACCTCCTCCCAGGAACGGCAGTCCTGTATAATGACGCTCGCTTGTAATAATGATAAATGGGTTGTACTTGTATAGCGCTTTTCTACCTTCAAGGTACTCAAAGCGCTTTGACACTACTTCCACATTTACCCATTCACACACACATTCACACACTGATGGAGGGAGCTGCCATGCAAGGCGCTAACCAGCACCCATCAGGAGCAAGGGTGAAGTGTCTTGCTCAGGACACAACGGACATGACGAGGTTGGTACTAGGTGGGGATTGAACCAGGGACCCTTGGGTTGCGCACGGCCAATCTCCCACTGCGCCACGCCGTCCCAATAAAGCAACTTTTAGTAAAGCATCTCCGACGTCTCTTTTGATCCGGTCGCACTGCCGTGTCATTAGGGATGATGTTTGATAAGAAATTATCGAGTTTGAGCCCATTATCAAATCCTCTTATCGAACCGATTCCTTATCGATTCTCTTATCGAATCCAGATAAGTTGCTGTGTATGGAAAACAACACAATATTTGGTTTAACAAAAGCTCACTTTTATTTATGATGAAAATAAAATAAATAAATAAATATTGACTGTTGTTACCACCTAATGACTGAGCTACGTCATTTCCTGGGACGTGTCACAGGGCATTTCCTGTGGGACGGGATTCGTTCCCAGGGATTCGAATAAAGACCCAACTCTTTTTCTTTACTATAGTGGCCTCGATAACGGGAACCGGTTCTCAATAAGAGATTTGAGTCCATGGAATCGGTTCTTTTCTTATCGAACAACCGGAAGAACCGGTTTCGAACATCTTCCCTACGTGTCATCCTTCTGTCCGGACGAGGATGACAAGACCAGAAATACACTTCAATACAAAAGTGGTTTTAAATCAAAAACTGGAAAAACAAATGCATAAGCTGTGTATACCATTTATAAAAAAAAACAAAAAAAAAAAAAACCAAAAAAAAAAAAAACAATATGAAAGTGGTTTTGGAGTTCTAGGTCACATGATGCGTCATCTATGTTGCTGCTTCTTGATCTTAGCGCTGCTTTCGATACCGTCGATCATAATATTTTATTAGAGCGTATCAAAACACGTATTGGTATGTCAGACTTAGCTTTGTCGTGGTTTAACTCTTATCTTACTGACAGGATGCAATGCGTCTCCCATAATAATGTGACCTCGGACTATGTTAAGGTAACGTGCGGAGTTCCTCAGGGTTCGGTTCTTGGCCCTGCACTCTTTAGTATTTACATGCTGCCGCTAGGCGACATCATACGCAAATACGGTGTTAGCTTTCATTGCTATGCTGATGACACCCAACTCTACATGCCCCTAAAGCTGACCAACACGCCGGATTGTAGTCAGCTGGAGGCGTGTCTTAATGAAATTAAACAATGGATGTCCGCTAACTTCTTGCAACTCAACGCCAGGAAAACGGAAATGCTGATTATCGGTCCTGCTAAACACTGACATTTATTTAATAATACCACCTTAACATTTGACAACCAAACAATTACACAAGGCGAATCAGTAAAGAATCTGGGTATTATCTTCGACCCAACTCTCTCGTTTGAATCACACATTAAGAGTGTTACTAAAACGGCCTTCTTTCATCTCCGTAATATCGCTAAAATTCGTTCTATTTTATCCACTAGCGACGCTGAGATCATTATTCATGCGTTCGTTACGTCTCGTCTCGACTACTGTAACGTATTATTTTCGGGTCTCCCTATGTCTAGCATTAAAAAATTACAGTTGGTACAAAATGCGGCTGCTAGACTTTTGACAAGAACAAGAAAGTTTGATCATATTACGCCTATACTGGCTCACCTGCACTGGCTTCCTGTGCACTTAAGAAGTGACTTTAAGGTTTTACTACTTACGTATAAAATACTACACGGTCTAGCTCCGTCCTATCTTGTCGATTGCATTGTACCATATGTCCCGGCAAGAAATCTGCGTTCAAAGAACTCCGGCTTATTAGTGATTCCCAGAGCCCATAAAAAGTCTGCGGGCTATAGAGCGTTTTCTATTGGGGCTCCAGTACTATGGAATGCCCTCCCGGTAACAATTAGAGATGCTACCTCAGTAGAAGCATTTAAGTCCCATCTTAAAACTCATTTGTATACTCTAGCCTTTAAATAGCCCCCCTGTTAGACCAGTTGATCTGCCGTTTCTTTTCTTTTCTCCTCTGCTCCCCTTTTCCTTGAGGGGGGGGGGGGGGGGGGGGGGGGGGCACAGGTCCGGTGGCCATGGATGAAGTGCTGGCTGTCCAGAGTCGGGACCCGGGGTGGACCGCTCGCCTGTGCATCGGCTGGGAACATCTCTACGCTGCTGACCCGTCTCCGCTCGGGATGGTGTCCTGCTGGCCCCACTATGGACTGGACTCTTACTATTATGTTGGATCCACTATGGACTGGACTCTCACAATATTATGTCAGACCCACTCGACATCCATTGCTTTCGGTCTCCCTTAGAGGGGGGGGGGTTACCCACATATGCGGTCCTCTCCAAGGTTTCTCATAGTCATTCACATCGACGTCCCACTGGGGTGAGTTTTTCCTTGCCCGTATGTGGGCTTTGTACCGAGGATGTCGTTGTGGCTTGTGCAGCCCTTTGAGACACTTGTGATTTAGGGCTATATAAATAAAGATTGATTGATTGATTGATTGATGACTAAAAAGCTATTAATGATTAAAATTTAAATAAATACATCAAAAACTGAGTATAGAAATGCAAAAACAAACAAACAAACAAAAACAATATGAAAGTGGCTCTGAGGTTCTTGGTCACATGACTAAAAAGTTATTGACGATTAAATTAGTCAAAAATTGTTAAGAAATGAAAAATAAAATTTAAGAAAAAAAAAAAACACCAAAAAACTACATGTGAGCCAAGTATAGTAATGATGAAAAGACCATTTGAAAGTGGTTATGGGGTTTTAGGTCACATGACTAAAAAGCCATTGATTTATAATAAACAAAAACATTATAATAATTAAAAAAAAAAGAGTATAGCAAAGCAAAAAAAAAACCCCCAAAAACAATATCATACCTGCCAACTTTTGAAATCAGAAAAACCTAGTAGCCAGGGTCCAGGGGCCGCAGGCCCCGGTAGGTCCAGGACAAAGTCCTGGTGGGGGGTTCAGGCCGACGCAAAATAATTATTAGCATTCAGACAGGTTAAAATGTTGCTAAAACCATCACTTTTCTATCAGTCACAGTGACTTTTCAAAACAAAAATATTACAGCAAAAATCATATGGGTTGATTGACATGTTTATTCTGTAAGCTAACTTCAATAGTTTGAAATTATTTTGAGAGTTAATGCCAGTTATCCTGTCAACCTTTCACAAGACTTCAATTTGTTAATTGAAAGTATAAACAGTATAAACACTTTTTACAGTAAAAAAAATGGTAAAACAGTACTAAACAATTCCATAAAAAAAAAAATTGGTGTCATTATTAACTTTCTGTCCAAGCTTGTATAATCTACTGCCTTGTTCAATTGTAAAAAATATTCTGTGCCTAAAATTCACATTTCTATCACAATTATCATACTGTAAACATGGTAAGCTAACTTCATTAAAATTAATAGTCCTGTCAATAGCATGGAATTACAATTCAAATGTAGTTTTTTTGTAAGCCTTTCAAAAGAATTCAAAATATGAAAAATTAATGAAAATTAATTTAAGCCATCAGACACTTGAAAAGTGGCACATCACATTTCTAATGTAATCATTTTAACTTTTCAACAGAAATAGCACTGCAAAAATATTAAGGACATACTTCTGTATTTTGGTAGTTATGCTGTCAACATTTAACAAGTTTTCTTCAACTTGGACTTGAAAGCATAAATAGTATAAACACTTTTAACAGTATAACAGTACTAAACAATTCCAATAGATAACATTGGTGTCATTACCTTTTTGTGGCTAAAATCCAAATTTATTCTATCAGATCGAAATATCGAACACAAATGGGGTACAGTTTTACATCGTCATAATCGGTGCTGCCGTCAGTCGACATGCTAAATGGTTGCGTCTTCATGACATCGGCGATACTTTTTGAGGATTCTGTTCAAGACACTGAATAATGTTTGATGTTTTGGTTCGACCACATCCATATTTTTTGGCGATTTTCGAATCGGGAAACATTTTCCGAAATAACTGTCCCATGTGATCAGCCAGTGCGATTGGAAGTCCATGCTCAATTATTGCCTACGTAAATAAAACTTCGGCATTTATCACATCCAAAGAATCTGTTTGGGCGACGAAAAACGTTGAAAGTTTTCCACTTGTATCGCTAGCAACGGCATTAGACTTGTGTTTTTTTGTCCCAACGCGGTCTTTTACATCGCTAATTCCTCCGTGTCCGATCGAAAAATCTTGTCTGCACAAGGTGCAATTCGCGTAGTTTTCACCCTTTTTGGAACGGATAATTATTCCCGGATAGGCTTTTGAATATTCTTCACGGAATGACTGCAGTTTTCTTTTCGGTTTAAGACTCGTTTGCGATTTTTCTCCGGCTGATTCCATGATCGTTCGCTCGTTTGGAAACAATGGCAACTGGTGCCTCGTGCTTGGCAGCGGTGCTATAAATAGCCTCGCGCATGGCATTCGGAATGGCTCGATAGGAAGTTACGGGAAGCAGTGTCGATTGTCATTGTTGTTACGCGATTTCGTGAATAAAACTTAAAAAAATTTTTTTTTTTTAAATTAATGAAAAACCGTATTTTTTATCACTGCAACCGTAACCCGGAATAGGTTGATGAAAACCGTACTAATTACGGGAAAACCGGAGTAGTTGGCAGGTATGCAATATGACAAACAATATGTCATCCTTCTGTCCGGACGAGGATGACAAGACCAGAAATACACTTCAATACAAAAGTGGTTTTGGGGTTCTAGGCCAGGATCCATGAAATAGTTGATTTAACGAGGGTCCCTCAACATAAAGCATGAGGTCATCAAGGACTGACTAAAAGACGCTGAATGAACTTTGGATGTGGGAGATCAATTGTACAACTGTCTGGATGTTGAATATCCAACTTAAAACCAACTACACAATACGACATGATGGTGCAAGCTGTGCATTTGTCTCACACACACACACACACACACACACACACACACACACACACACACACACACACACACACACACACACACACACACACACACACACACACACACACACACACGTCAATATGTTTGGTCTTCACTGGGAGGAATGTGCCCTGAGGCTGCCATATAAAATTAGCAGACCATTCCCATGTCGGCTCCCTTTCATGCCCCCCACTCGCAAAGCGGCCGACGCCACGGTATCAATAATTCAAGCACAATTTAGACGTGGTGGACCCGCATGTCCCGGGTCAGTCGTCCTGTTGTCCCTGGACTGGGCCTGTTGGACGTGTTGCTTTGTAGAACTGTTACTGTACCCCTGCTGCGTGTTAGCAACATGTTGCCACGTGTACCTTGAAAAACGGAATAGTCCCGCATTTAGAAGCAAAAGTATGTGTTCTGTGTTGAACTGTCATGTTGTTCCTTATTATCATTATTATTATTACCGTTAAAGTCCAAAAGAGTCTGTGAAATATCAATAAAATATTTCGAGGGACAACAGCTTCACAAGTCTTCTACAGACTAAGCCAGTGGATGCCAGAGTGACTGATCTGTCAAACTCATTGCCGCTCTATTGTTCTGCCATCTGTTGGTTTTGCCTTGGCCGGTAGCGAGCAAGCATGTCGCTGGATCGGTTCGCAGCTGAGTGTGAAGCGACTGGGATGAAAATCAGCAGTTCCAAGTCCGAGTCCATGGTTCTCGCCCGGAAAAAGCTGGAGTGTCATCTCCGGGTTGGGGGGGGGGAGACCCTGCCCCAAGTGGGGGAGTTCAAATACTTTGGGGTGTTGTTGACGAGTGAGGGAAGAGTGGATCGTGAGATCGACGCGGCGTCCGCAATAATGCGGACCCTGTATCAGTCAGTCATGGTGAAAAAGGAGCTAAGCCGGAAGGGAAAGCTCTCAATTCACCGATCGATCTACGTTCCCATCCTCACCTATGGTCTGGTCATGAGCTTTGGGTTATGAGCTTTGGGTTATGACCTAAAGGACAAGATCGCGGGTACAAGCAGCCGAAATGAGTTTCCTCTGTCTACCCTTAGAGGTAGGAGGACAAGCTCAGAGTAAAGCTGCTGCTGCTCCACATCAAGAGGAGCCAGATGAGGTATGTGGAGGGGGGCGTGGCCTGCGGGCCTGCCGCGGAACGGGGTGTGTAAGGACCGGCCTCGAAGACAGCGACAGGTGCGTAGATGGCCCAGGTGGGCCTTGTTATCTAATCACCTGTCGCCTTTTATTAGCAGCAGCCGTGAGGAAACGAGTAGTTGTAGTTGGGGGTGCAGAAAAGACACTGTGCTGAAAAGCAAAAGACTTTGCACCATTGGATGAGAATAAAACAGTGTTATACCCAGAATTCCGGGCTCTCGTGGCAGTGTGTGGTGGTCTGAGGAACCCACTAGAGGGCAACTTCTAGAAGATGGTTCGGGTATTTGGTCAGAATGCCACCCGGACGCCTACCTGGGGGCGGTGTTTAGGGTGCGTCTGACGAGGCGCAATCAAGGCGTTGAGGGGATCCGGTTTGGTGGCTGTGGATTTAGGTCTCTGCTTTTTGCGGGTGATGTGGTCTTGATGGCTTCATCTGGCCAGGACCGGGAAGACCCAGGACACGGTCGAGAGACTATGTCTCCCAGCTGGCCTGGGGACGCCTCAGGATCCTCCGGGAGGAGCTGGACGAAGTAGCTGTGGAGAGGGAAGTCTGGGCGTCCCTGCTTAGGCTGCTGCCCCCGCGACCCGACTTCGGATAAGCGGAATAAGATGGATGGATGGAGTCAGAATAAATACCAGTATCTATAAGGAATATTGATAAAATCCTAAAAATATACATCCCTAGACTTTCATAATCAATACTTTTGTTAGTCTTTTTTAATTCGGTCCGATATCAGCAACAAAACTGATTATTTAGGTTTGCGTGTAAAATATCCAATATTGTCTCCGATAAAATCAGTCCAGCAGAGTGTTTGGTTGTGCGATTTGTCAATTTTCATTTTCAAAAAAGAAGATAGCAAAAGATACTAACTGTAGATAGATACAAGATGTATAGATACCGAGGGCAGCTGGAAGTGACCATTTGATATGATCAAATTCACAATTAAATTACAGCAGAAAGGCGATTCACATGGCCCCATTCGTCGCGTATTACCTGACACATGAAATGTGACAAATTTGAAGTGAGCAAACTAGCCAAAAGATGGCACCATAGCACAAACAATCAGTGGTTTTAAAAAATATATATTTTCATTATGGCCGTCAGCAAAACAAATCCATGAATTAGCCGCACCGTTTTATAAGCCGCAGAGTTCAAAGCGTAGGAGACAAGTATTTACGGTTCACGTGGCACAAGGGTTAGTACGTGTGCCTCACAATACGAAGGTCCTGGGTTCGATCCTGGGCTCAGGATCTTTGAGTGGAGTTTGCATGTTCTCCCCGTGACTGCGTGGGTTCCCTCCGGGTACTCCGGCTTCCTCCCACTCCCAAAGACATGCACCTGGGGATAGGTTGATTGGCAACACTAAATAGGCCCTAGTGAATGAATGTGAGCGTGAATGTTGTCTATCTATCTCTGTTGGCCCTGTGATGAGGGGGCGACTTGTCCAGGGTGTACCCCTGCCTTCCGCCCGTGTGCAGCTGGGATAGGCTCCAGCATCCCCCGCGACCCCGTAAGGGACAAGCGGTAGAAAATGGATGGATGGATATCCCCTTCAGACGCCAGATTGCAGTAGAGTGTTGAATATCTTAAGATGTGTTTTGTGGCAGTTCCAACTTTGACCACAGCGTCAGTTGCCATATAGAGTGCCGCTTTCCATGATTTTCAGCAGACTGCATTGCAAAATTATTAACCCCCCCCCTTTTCTTCTCACGCGAGATCCACCAGAGAATGGGGCCATACGAATCACTTCCCTGCTGTAAATAATTCTGTTTTGAAGGTCTGATGCTCGCCACATTCAAACCACCCAATCTGGAGGTCTTCAAGCTGCCTCGGGCTGCTGATCTGCTGTGAGCAGCTGGAATGGAAATGTGCACGTTGAAGTTCCTCCCATACGTGCATACTGATGTGCACGTATGGGAGGTAGCGTATGTGCACGTCGGATGCATGAAGACGAGCAAACGCCGCGAGGCCAGAAGTTGACCCCCAAAGGCCATGGCAGCAGAGAAAAGGAAAGTTTGACCCGTGGCCTGAGGCGTTGTCCTCCAGGGGTCAAAGTGAAAGTGTACGTGCTGTATATGAAATATAAATATGAACTATACGTCCAGCACCACAGAGCACTGAGAAGGATGCGTTGACCTTCCTACCAAGAACAAAACCTCGATGCTTCCACATCGTGAGGGGGGGGAGTCACGCTCATGTTCCCATGGTGGACTTGGAAGGTCTCATGTGCAAGGCCAAACTATAAATGAGACATAAACACATCCGCTTTTGATTTAAAATACACTATATTGCCAAAAGTATTTGGCCACCCATCCAAATGATCAGAATCAGGTGTCCTAATCACTTAGCCCGGCCACGGGTGTATAAAATCAAGCACTTAGGCATGGAGACTGTTTCTACAAACATTTGTGAAAGAATGGGCCGCTCTCAGTGATTTCCAGCGTGGAACTGTCATAGGATGCCACTTGTGCAACAAATCCAGTCGTGAAATTTCCTCGCACCTAAATATTCCAAAGTCAACTGTCGGCTTTATTAAAAGAAAACGGAAGAGTTTGGGAACAACAGCAACTCAGCCACTAAGTGGTAGGCCACGTAAACTGACAGAGAGGGGTCAGCGGATGCTGAGGCGCATAGTGCAAAGAGATCGCCGACTTTCTGCACAGTCAGTTGCCGCAGAGCTCCAAACGTCATGTGACCTTCCAATTAGCCCACGTACAGCACGCAGAGAGCTTCATGGAATGAGTTTACATGGTCGTGCAGCTGCATCTAAGCCATATATCACCAAGTCCAATGCAAAACGTCGGATGCAGCAGTGTAAAGCTAATATTTGGAAAAAATAACTTTTCAAGTCGGAACATTAAACATCTTGTCTTTGCAGTCTATTCAATTGAATATACGTTGAAAAGGATTTGCAAATCATTGTATTCTGTTTTTTTTAATTTTTTTTTACCATTTATACAACGTGCCAACTTCACTGGTTTTGGGGTTTGTATTATTATAACTCATCTCAGTGAATAAGTGTACTTTTCTACTTATTTCCACATATTTCTGCACAATAACTCAAGTGCCGGCGATCAGTGGAGAATATGGAGTGATTGTTGACGTATTTCTTGCCACTTTATGTTGTATATATTTTACGAGACTTCCAGTTCATTTCCTCATCTATTATTACACCCAAAATTTTGGTTTACCGTACTTTACTCTCTTAATGTTCGTCTATTTGTATATGTCTTTCTCTTCTACTGATACCGAATTGCATTAGTCCAGATTGGCAATCAGGGACAGGTGAGGTTGACAGCGCTCAAGCCAGAAGAATGGTGAAGGAAAATGAAAATAAAAGCGCAGGAAAGGAACTTAATACAGAAATAAGGAAATATACAAAAAAAAAAAGTCAGGCCTAATGTGACAGGTCATGACAGTTTCTAGTAATGTGATGCAATATTGATAAAACTATGAAAAGAATGCAAAAAAAAAAAATAATGTTCCTTTATTTTTGTGTAATCGCTGACTCAATTTGAGGTGACGATCCAACATTTCTAAAAGGGTGCTCTGCTCTTGAAAAAGGTGGCGATAATTCCTTCGTCCGTTTTTTAGTGTTTTTCCGACAACACGTTGAAGTCGGCCGTTTAAGAAGATCAATAATAGGTCAGAGAAGAAGTCTGAGCAGGTTAAGTGTTCCTCACAGACCAATGTGTGCTAAAAAGCACATAAAGCACAGAAATGATTTATGTACTTTAGCACCTCAGGGTGCTCTGCTGGTGATGAGTTGTGGCCGCCATTGTGCGCAAAAACAAAGCCAAAGTGACAGCGGTGACGTCCACGCCACCATCTTGGCATGTCTGCCACGGTGAGCGAGCGCGCAGGAGTTCTTCATCGTCCATAATGTTCATGATTGCACGTCGATAAGAACAGTAGCAGTTAAATGAGTTCCCCCCCCCCCCCTCCCCCCAGCCCTCCCTTCAAGGTCAACGCTGACAGGTCGGATGATTCCCTGCATCAAGGCCAAGCATGTCCATGTTTACAACAAATATACATAAAACCCTCATGTTTACGACACATAGCTATACTTTATATATATATATATATATATATATATATATATATATATATATATATATATATATATATATATATATATATATGTATGTATGTGTGTGTGTGTGTGTGTGTGTGTGTGTGTGCGTGTGTGTGTGTGTGTGTGTGTGTGTGTGTGTGTGTGTGTGTGTGTGTGTGTGTGTGTGTGTGTGTGTGTGACATCACATGGACAAAGATAAGACCTTCTGGAGGAAAAGTTCTGTGGTCAGATGAAACAAAAATTGAGCTGTTTGGCCACAATACCCATCAATATGTTTGGATGAGAAAGGGTGAGGCCTTTAATCCCAGGAACACCATGCCTACCGTCAAGCATGGTGGTGGTAGTATTATGCTCTGGGCCTGTTTTACTGCCAATAGAACTGGTGCTTTACAGAGAGTAAATGGGACAATGAAAAAGGAGGATTACCTCCAAATTCTTCAGGACAACCTAAAATTATCAGCCCGGAGGTTGGGTCTTGGACCCCAAACACACGTCAAACGTGGTAAAGGAATGGCTAAATCAGGCTAGAATTAAGGTTTTGGAATGGCCTTCCCAAAGTCCTGACTTAAACGTGTGGACAATGCTGAAGAAACAAGTCCATGTCAGAAAACCAACAAATTTAGCTGAATTGCACCAATTTTGTCAAGAGGAGTGGTCAAAAATTCAAGCAGAAGCTTGTGGATGGCTACCAAAAGCGCCTTATTGCAGTGAAACTTGCCAAGGGACATGTAAACAAATATTAACATTGCTGTATGTATACTTTTGACCCAGCAGATTTGCTCACATTTTCAGTAGACCCATAATAAATTCATAAAAGAACCAAACTTCATGAATGTTTTTTGTGACCAACAAGTATGTGCTCCAATCACTCTATCACAAAAAAATAAGAGTTGTAGAAATGATTGGAAACTCAAGACAGCCATGACATTATGTCCTTCACAAGTGTATGTAAACTTGTGACCACGACTGTATATACAATTGTATTTTATTTAATTTTTTCAATCTGTCCTGTTTATCCACTCAGACAAATCAAATTGTTGCTCATATCTGCCGTACAGATTTACTTTAGAAAAGAGAAGTGTTGGATACTTCTCTTGTTGACTTTTTTGTATTTAACTTTATTAAATGTTTGGGTAGAATTTTATGAAACACAACTAAGTTTATTTTTGTCTATTTTATAGAGGAATGTAGTTAATCATAGAACTGGCATCCAACGTTATTTAATTAAAAAAAAGTATAGATTTTGAATGGAGAATCAATCCTGAATCGAATCGTTACCCCCAAGAATCAAATCCAATCGTTTGACCACCACTGTATACCCACAATTATATATGTGTATATATAGTTTATAAATAAAAAATGTCATTTTGCCTATCATTCACGATCCTTATGTAAGACAAAACACACGTTTAACTTATTTTGTATGCATTCTAAGTCGTAAAATACGGCAAGTACGAGGTGGCTAACATTGCAGCTAATGGAAGTAGACTATTGCTCCCATAAAGCCCTCTAAAAAACATCCCAAAACCGCCAACAATACTCCATTTACATGTCGTGACCTGAATATTAACCAAGTATTAGATATTGTTATCATAGTCGCTAACACAGGCAAACTATTTTTTTAGTGGCGTCCTGACGCTGCTATATGGACATATTGAGCTGCTGCATCGCCTCTTAGTTGGTGAAAGTTGATTCTGGATTATAAATAATGCCTTTTACAAACCCCGTTTCCATATGAGTTGGGAAATTGTTTTAGATGTAAATATAAACGGAATACAATGATTTGCAAATCCTTTTCAACCCATATGCAATTGAATGCACGACTAAGACAACATATTTGATGTTCAAACTCATAAACTTTTTTTTTTTTTTTGCAAATAATAATTAACTTAGAATTTCATGGCTGCAAAACGTGCCAAAGTAGTTGGGAAAGGGCATGTTCACCAATGTGTTACATGGCCTTTCCTTTTAACAACACTCAGTAAACGTTTGGGAACTGAGGAGACACATTTTTAAAGCTTCTCAGGTGGAATTCTTTCCCATTCTTGCTTGATGTACAGCTTAAGTTGTTCAACAGTCCAGGGTCTCCGTTGTGGTATTTTAGGCTTCATAATGCGCCACACATTTTCAATGGGAGACAGGTCTGGACTACAGGCAGGCCAGTCTAGTACCCGCACTCTTTTACTATGAAGCCACGTTGACACGTGGCTTGGCATTGTCTTGCTGAAATAAGCAGGGGCGTCCATGGTAACGTTGCTTGGATGGCAACACATGTTGCTCCAAAACCTGTATGTACCTTTCAGCATTAATGGCGCCTTTACAGATGTGTAAGTTACCCATGTCTTGGGCACTAATACACCCCCATACCACCACAGATCCTTGCTTTTCAACTTTGCGCCTATAACAATCCGGATGCTTCTTTTCCTCTTTGGTCCGGAGGACACGACGTCCACAGTTTCCAAAAACAATTTGAAATGTGGACTCATCAGACCACAGAACACTTTTCCACTTTGTATCAGTCCATCTTAGATGAGCTCAGGCCCAGTGAAGCCGACGGCCTTTCTGGGTGTTGTTGATAAACGGTTTTCGCTTTGCATAGGAGAGTTTTAACTTGCACGTACAGATGTAGCGACCAACTGTAGTTACTGACAGTGGGTTTCTGAAGTGTTTCTGAGCCCATGTGGTGATACACTGATGTCGCTTGTTGATGCAGTACAGCCTGAGGGATCGAAGGTCACGGGCTTAGCTGCTTACGTGCAGTGATTTCTCCAGATTCTCTGAACCCTTTGATGATATTACGGTCCGTAGATGGTGAAATCCCTAAATTCCTTGCAATAGCTGGTTGAGAAAGGTTTTTCTTAAACTGTTCAACAATTTGCTCACGCATTTGTTGACAAAGTGGTGACCCTCGCCCCATCCTTGTTTGTGAATGACTGAGCATTTCATGGAATCTACTTTTATACCCAATCATGGCACCCACCTGTTCCCAATTTGCCTGTTCACCTGTGGGATGTTCCAAATAAGTGTTTGATGAGCATTCCTCAATTTTATCAGTATTTATTGCCACTTTTCCCAACTTCTTTGTCACGTGTTGCTGGCATCAAATTCTAAAGTTAATGATTATTTGCAAAAAAAAAAATGTTTATCAGTTTGAACATCAAATATGTTGTCTTTGTAGCATATTCAACTGAATATGGGTTGAAAAGGATTTGCAAATCATTGTATTCCGTTTATATTTACATCTAACACAATTTCCCAACTCATATGGAAACGGGGTTTGTACCTGGATAGTAGGTTGTGGACATCAAGTGAGAAGTTGGTCAACTTTGACATCCAACTTAGACTCAAATATGGCGGGAAAGACAAGAAAAAAACGCTTGTTTGCGAATTATGATTAATTATTAATCTAAACTGTAAAATATAAAGATCCCATCAGTCGACATCCCAGTGAGAGCAGACATTGTACAGTAAGGGGACGGCGTGGCTTGGTGGGTAGAAACTTGAAGGTTTCAGGTTCGCTCCCCGCCTCTTGCCATCCAAATCACTGCTGTTGTGTCCTTGGGCAAGACACTTCACTCTTGCCCCCAGTGCCGCTCACACTGGTGAATGAATGATGGGTGGTGGTTGAAGGGGCCGTCAGTCTCATTGTCCTGTTTTAACACCCAACTGCGCCCAAGACCCAAGCTCCGGGCTAATGGTTTTAGGTTGTCCTGAAGAATTTGGAGGTAATCCTCCTTTTTAATTTTCCCATGTACCCTCTGTAAAGCACTAGTTCCATTGGCAGCAAACCAGGCCCAGAGCATAATACTACCACCACCATGCTTGGCGGTAGGATTGGTGTTCCTGGGATTAAAGGCCTATCAAACATATTGCTGGGTATTGTGGCCAAACCGCTCAAGTTTTGTTTCATTTGACATCACATGGACAAAGATAAGACCTTCTGGAGGAAAGTTGAGTTGTTGAAATAAAAGTTGTAGATTGGAAACTCAAGACAGCCATGACATTGTTCTTTACAAGTGTATGTAAACTTTTGACCACGACTTTATATTAAAATATAATCGATTTTTGGAATTGTTACAAATAAAAATGGCGATTAATCTGAAAACCTTTTTTTTTTTTCTCGACACCCCTACTGGTTACTACTTATGGAACTGGGTTTCAATTAACATTCGCACGGATTACAGCGAAACGTTTCAATATTTCCAGACATTCCTCGTGAACACTGACAGTGTCACGCGTCCGACGCCCGTCTTTCCGAGAACAAACACCGAAACCGGCATTGATTTTTGTTGTCCGAGGAACAGAAGGCATGGAAAGTGGCGCGCGTCATGGAGCCTGGTGGCCATCTGAACGCGCAGCCTTCAGGCGGCTCCGTCGGACAAAGCGTGACCAATGGCGCCATTCAGCGCCGCGGCCCGAAACGGCGAAAGACACAAGCGGCCTTTGTGTGCGGGAGAGCGCGACACAAGGCCGCGGCGCGTGGCGAGAGGATACACTCCGCGCGGAGTCAGTTAGCGCCTGATCGCCGCGGACAATGGGGGCAAGGGCAAGTTTGTCCCTCCCCTGAGCTCTCCCCGTCCCTCCCCAGGAGACACGAGCCGGGGGCAGGGCGCGCTAATGGCCAAGCGTGACATTTAAACCCCTGCCCTGCGGTAGCTTTGTGGGGGGGAGAGCTGAGTGTCCATCTGAACACAGAGAAAGAAAGAAGGGCGTACGGGCAGAGGCTCACCCTATAAAGGGCCCTGCACACGCGCGACCCCCCTCCCTCCCCACCCACCGCACCCCGCAGAGTTGTGCGAGCCCATTGTGAGCGGGCCTGTCGCTGAAGAAAAGAACCTTTTGGTGGCAAACAATTCAGCTGTCCACTCTGATCACAATGGACGCACATCCCATCGCTTTGAGCATCTGTTTGGAGCCGCCAGCGCGGGGCTAAACGCTAAATCCCTGATTTTGCCGGTCCGCTAACACCTGCTCGCGACGCTTCTCCTTATTTGGATCAATAGCGTTGCCTCCGATTTTTAGCCGACTGTACGAGCTGAATGACGCATGCATGAACAACGACATGTTTCGTGTCGTGTCAGGAAAAAGCAGGACTCGTTTGGGAAGGCCCTCCAGCTAAACGCATTTTCCATAGCACTCTGTCGCCCTCTTGTGGACAATAAGGATCAGGGCGCTTCCTAAGCCCTCTTTTTTAGGGTCAGAATGATACACCCATCCATTTTCTACCGCTTGTCCCTTTTGGGGTCGCAGGGGGTGCTGGAGTCTATCTCAGCTGCATTCGGGCGGAAGGCAGTGTACACCCTGGACAAGTCGCCACCTCATCACAGGGCCAACACAGATAGACAGACAACATTCACACACTAGGGCCAATTTTTTTGTTGCCAATCAACCTATCCCCAGGTGCATGTCTTTGGAGGTGGGAGGAAGCCGGAGTACCCGGAGGGAACCCACGCAGTCAAGGGGAGAACATGCAAACTCCACACAGAAAGATCCCGAGCCCGGTATTGAACCCAAGACTATTCAGGACCTTCGTCCAGAATGATACAGTACACAATAATAAACAGACATGTTTATCTTCGTGTAGGATTTCATTACATTAGGTACCTAATGAAGTGGCCTTTAAATGTGTCTCCCTGCACTTTGACATGACATGTAGTATAACATGTTATGTTATCGTGACAATGAAATGTGATGACAAAAGTTATTCTTGATAATTTCGCTTGTTTCGGTCATCATTATGGTTATTATTCAGTAAACTGGGAAAATTATTTTGACCCGCCCCTGTGTTCCACACCCTGGGAGGCGAGGAGAGCGGTGAGCAGCAGCGGTGGCCGCGCTCGGGAATCATTTTGGTGATTTAACCCCCAATTCCAACCCTTGATGCTGAGTGCCAAGCAGGGAGGTAATGGCTCCCATTTTTATAGTCTTTGGTATGACTCGGCCAGGGTTTGAACTCACGACCTACCGATCTCAGGGCGGACGCTCTAACCGCAAGGTTTGAGGTTAGTATTATTAACTTACAATGGCAATATTTTTGTATTGTTTCAGTTCCACAAATTCTTCCGTAACATCCCCAAAACGCCACCATGGCGCTATTGAGTCTGTTTAGCTGCTTGGAGAGCTGATTGACTGATTGATTGAAACTTTTATTAGTAGATTGCACAGTTCAGTACATATTCCGTACAATTGACCACTAAATGGTAAAACCCCGAATAAGTTTTTCAACTTGTTTAAGTCGGGGTCTACGTAATCAATTCTAGCTAGTGGGTCCATGCCGATGACTTCTGTTTTGTTTAATCAGCCGTTTTACTGCCGTGTTACACACACACCGTTTGGAAACAATTAAAATATATAAATAAGCATTTACAAAATCTTTCTGATTAAAAAACTATTTTCACAACGTATAGATCTGCGGCTTATAGTCCGGTGCGGCTAATATTTGTACAAAACCCATTTTTATTCACTGGCTTTTAACCCAGCATGAGACTTGAAACTGTTTTTAACTTTTAACTTTTTAACTGCTTCTTAAGGTAATTTGTATTTGCTTTTCCAATGTGTATTTTACGTCTGTTATAAATGTTATTTTTTAGTGTGTCCTTTGCCTTGTGGTGTACAGTCCTTTGTTCTTCAACTGTGGTTGTTTTTAAAGGGCTTTATAAATAAAGTTGGTATGGTATGGTAAATATTATTTTCTTCTAAAAATGTAGTGGGTGCGGCCTATACAGTGGTACGCTCTATAGCGTGAAAAATACGGTACATTTGAAACATAACGTATCATATGGTACATACATACAACTACACAATATTTTTTAAATACATCAAGTACAGTATGTTTTTTTTACTTTTTTCATTTAATCTTTAAAAACTGTATTAATTTTATTTGATTCATTATTCAAGTACAGTGTTTTATTTTCCTATATTCAAAAACAGCGTTACCGTTTGAACTGTGCAGTGGCCAAAAATAATAAATATAAAATTAAAGTCACACACACACAAGGTGTGGTGAAATTAACCTCTGCATTTGACCCATTCCCTTGTTCCACCCCCTGGGCGGTGAGGGGAGCAGTGAGCAGCAGCGGTGGCCGCGCTCGGGAATCATTTTGGTGATTTAACCCGCTGCGTTGTTTTTATTGAATATTCAGGCCTACTACGCTACTGTATTTTAATGCTGGTCATTATGTTTCTTAGAGAACCAAGTGTTTTCAAAGGTGGTACTTGGTGAAAATAAGTTTGAGAATCACTGGTGGTGGACAAAATGTGAGTGACACTTTGAGGGCCCGCTCTCTGACTGTAAAGCGCTAACAGCGAGCAGGGTGGACGTGTGTGCGGGGGGCGGGGCTTGTGTCCACTAATCAGCTCGGAAATATTTGCTGCCCTTCTGGCAAGGTCAAAAGGGTCACAATCTCAGGGCTGGATGTCCACTACATCCCTCGCTCCTCCCCCTCCTGTTAAGCCCGGCTCCCGCCCCCTCAGGCCCCTCAGGCCCCGTGGGCCCTGCGGGCACAATCAGCGCTCGGCCACCTCGGCCCCGGCGAAGCTCCCTTTAATCTACGCGGAGCTGTGAACGGACGGCGGCCGTCTGCTCATCAGTCCTTGACCGCACGGACCTCGGCTATCGACTCCGACAGACCCAACCCAGGTTTTCATTGGTCTGCTGAGCCCCCCTTCGCCACCCCCACCCCTGCTGTTTGACCAGCTGATTGATCTGCTCGCGCTGCCTACCGGACGTGTGTCCCTGAATTTAATTTGAGAATTCATTCGTGGGTGACGACTGTGCACAGAAATGAAATGTGCAAGTGAAGGATCGTCGCTCCTCCACAAGCTTAAAAACAGTTTGCTTATTCCTTCCCGCTCGGCTAAAAGCTGCCAGTAAAAACGGGTCACATGATCCATTGCTATTCTTTCCCGCTATCATGGGGCGGTTGAAGACGCATTTCACAAAGAGGTGCAACCATTTCCTGGTGGTATCATCCTCTCCTGCTAATAACATCACACAAGAAAACAATGCAGCCGGTCCGCACAATGCTTGTGTTAAGCTGTGTGACACCCCCAGTCCCCCCTTACCCTGCAGACGGACCCGGGAAGGGGCTGCTTGGTTATGCATCACAAAGGCTTCCTGCAGTATTGATCTGTGGCGGGCTCGGGCAGTCTATCAGAAAATGTCCCCGTCTCTGGGAAAAACAATGGGAGATTAAAAACACACAGCTTGCGGAGCAGGAGGCGGCCGACGGCCCTTATCCGGGCCCAAAGGTCACCGTGTTCACATATAATCCACTTTCACTTAACAGCTTCGTTTAATGCACTCCACATGCAAATGCTGCCATTTGCCAGGTGTGCTCACCGATGGAGCGGCGGCTTTACCTACCCCAGACTGACAGGAAGTGAAAAAGCAGCCGAGCTGGTGGAACATTCCACCCAATCAGTGCCAATGTCTTGTCGGGACTCTCAAAATGGCCTTGAGTATAAAAACAGGACTGAGAGTAAAATAAGTACGTTTTTAGCATAGATTTATCAAATATAGCCACATTGCATTTATGCTAGTATCAATGAATCAATGAATGTGACAATGATTAAATAAGAAACTGTATTTCAAAAATAAACAAAACAAATAAAGTAATGACTGAGATTTGAACCCATAATCAGTGAAAAATAATTACTTGTGGACAATGTGACTTGTGGAATATTTCACATTTTTCAGAGGGTGGATTATGTTAGGGTAGTTCTTCTCAAACAGGGGTGTGTGACCCCGGTCCACATGTTTATCAGTATCATGCTTCAAACCCTGCTTTAAAAAGGTGTGCACTATAAAGCGCGCTCATTGTAGCCATTAATCCTGGCTTCCTCATTTAGATACAAAAAAAAAATCAGCACAAATTGTTCTATTCATTTTTGTTTTGGAGGTGTTTTATATATAGTGCTCCTGAATTAATGTTGCTGATCAATTTGAAGTGTTATTTATTGAGTTGGTTTTATTTTTCAGTATCAAATGGTTCAAGTTGTTAAAAAAAATTGTTTATATAAATAAGGATTACATTTACATGTTATATCAGGCTTTAAATTGTTTTTGTTAGTGACTACAGCACAGTGTTGATAAAGTTGTTCTTTGTAAGTTGATCCATATTTCATTCTTTAAAAGGGGCCCTATTGGTTCCTGTTGTTGTGTATTTGGGATCGGCATACGCCCGAAAATGTGAAAACAAACATGGGGGTAAGGCACAGACATTTAGGAAATAACCTTGCCTTCTTTCATTCTTCCTCTAAATAAGCCGTTTGGAATTTGCTCTGTCCTGTGACGTTTTTTTTTACACCAATGACATCAGCGGATTATCCATATATGGTCAAAATTAACCTGTAGTCAATAAGTTCCTTCTTTTTCACATTCTTCATGTTGTTGGACAGACTGGCTCGTACATGCACATGCATCCTCCGCTGTTGCCATTTCTAATATAAAGTAGCGTATAGCTCTAACTTGTATCTGTCAGTAGACTCGCTATGGAAGCGCTAAAAACTACAACAAAGATGACGAGGAGAGTACGCAGTAAATAAGACCGCCCACAAAACGGCACATCTTGAAGAGACGGTCAGAAAGCGGCTTAAAGACGGTCTGTAAAACATAATCTGTGCAGCATTTTGACCAAATAACTACTATTACATGTTATGTAGACCACAAGGAAGTATTTTAAATGTAGAAACAAATCATAATATGACCCCTTTAATGTTAGCAATAGGTGCGTGAATCTTTGGGCACCTCACAGTTCCATCCGATTCCTGAGGTGAACATTTGTTTCAGAATCGATTCTCGATTCAAACCGATTCTCGCAATGTATTATTATACCGGTAATACTTACAATTAAACATTTTCAAAACAGGTTACAGGTTAGGAAAGCTCCCTCTGTTTGCATAGAGACGGCCTAAAAATGTATTTAAAAAAATCCAACCATCCATCTTCTACCGTTTGTTCTTTTCGGGTTCGCGGGGGAAGGATGCAGAGATGGCTGGCGAAGCACAGGTAAACATGACTTTAACCTCAAAAGGGAACTGGTAAGTGCATATGCAGCGAACCTAGAAACAGGAAAACTATCATCGAGCCATGACTGGAGGGCGAGGCAGGCGTAAATAGCAGCCTGATTGCCAACTGCAACCAGGTGTGCCAGGTTGCCAATCATGGACAGGTGAGGGAAACGAGCGCTTAAACAGACATGCAAGAAGTGGAACTAAAATAAGAACGCTGACAGGAAATAAATACAAACTCAGGAAAAATAACAAGACGTGAATGTGACGGATCGTCACAGTACCCCCCCTCTTTAAAAAAAACAAAACAAG
Organism: Nerophis lumbriciformis; assembly: GCF_033978685.3. NCBI lineage: Eukaryota > Metazoa > Chordata > Actinopteri > Syngnathiformes > Syngnathidae > Nerophis > Nerophis lumbriciformis. Next base: position 15,625,165 of record NC_084568.2, read on the forward strand.
GTCCAAAATTCACTGGAGGGCGGAGTTGGCGGCGGTTGGCCAAGTCTTGTGTTCCAAAAGCCAGCGAGGCAGAGTCAGGTGGCGGCGACGCGTTGAACGCTGCTGCATCTGGCGAGGCGGGCGACCACGAAACGGCCTCTGTAGCCGATGAGGCGGCGTGTGGCCGTCTGATGGCCACCTGTGCGGCAGGCAAGCTGGAGGTCGCGGAAGAACCGTGTGATGAGCCCACATCAGCCAATAGCGGCGTCGTGGGACGACCTGCTGAAGATGAAGATGGCGGTGCTTTGGGACGGCCTGCTGGAGACGTGGATGGCTGCGCCGTGGGATGAAGATGGCGTATCCAGAGCGAGAGCAGCAGGCGGATGGACTGTCGGCGTCTGAGGTGGCCTCACTGGTAGAGGTGAGACTATGCTTCCCCTGTCGCACAGCTGACCTTAGCCCCCCCCTCAAGGGACGGATTCCAGATATCCCAAGAAAGGCTGAGGGAGTGGGGAGAGACCTGGGGCGTCTCGGGTCCTCTGGCAGAGCTTGTCCATCACGGAAACCAAGCGGGTACACTTCTCGTCGGTGGCTTTCTCCCGGTGCAGCCATTTGTTGCCTCCAGACAGCCCACCAAATTTCTGCGGGGGTCGTACTTGGCTCGATGATTCTGTCAGGTTCTGTTGGTCTTGAACCCCAAGATGCAGAAATTGCAAGCGTAGCGCAGGTAAACATGACTTTAATGTCAAAAAGGAACTAGTGCAACTGGTAAGTGCACATGCAGGGAACATGGAAACAGGAAAACAATCATCGAGCCCTGACTGGAGGGCAAGGCAGGCATAAAAAGCAGCCTGATTTCCAACTGCAACCAGGTGTGCCAGGCTGCTAATCAGGGACAGGTGAGGGAAACGAGCGCTCAGGGAGACATGCAGGAAGTAGAATTAAAGTAAACACAAACTAAGGAAACATAACAAGACGTGAATGTGACAGAAGTGTCCAATTAAGCGCCCAAAGCATGCAACAATTTATGGCTACCAAGCTCAACTTTCTCCTCTCACCACACTGAGTGCAGGTAAAAACACCCCTTTACAGTGACTGTCAGTAATGTCACGTGACACACACTTCCATTCTATGAATACACCCCATGATATATACACATTTCTGGCTCCAACACATCGGCCCCTTAATTATGTTTCCATCATCAGTTTAACAGGTAGGAGACATAAACACAGCAGCAATAATATCAATCATACAAGGCTGCACCGAGTCCTTCAAAAATGTATCCACATTGAAAACATGTCCATAGTCAAATGTAAGCAAAAGATTGTAAACAAAAAAAAGAAAGAAAGAAGAAGAAAAAAAGTAATCCACAAATTAAGTTCTGCAATGTCCAAATCTCTACTGAGTTTATTCCTCTGCTCTCCTTCTTTGAGGGAATCCCACGTCTCTGTCCGCAGCTTGTCATCCTTTAGGATTTTGTGGATCTTTTTACGGCCTTTGTGGTCCCCTCCATATGGGTCGTCGTCATCCTCCTTGCCACTCTTCAATACTGTACTTTGATCCTGCGCCTCTACTTCTCGTGCTTGGAACCTCTTTGATTCCCATCATCGAAGATCCGGTCTTCCTCCGCTGGCTCCTTTGTCATCACTTGACTCAGCCTTACAGAGTAAGAGCTCATGACAACGCTTTGTCACCTCTACATCAGAGACCAGGCCTTCGGAATCTTCATCATCATCTTCTTCTTTTCCCACTTTTGTGTAATATTTCCCTATGTTCTCCTCTTCTTCACCTTCAGAGGAGGAGCTCTCTGCCCTGGAAGAAAGATTGGACTTAATCTGAGCAGGAGGCATTTCCTTCAGGATTCTGTTCTCTGGGTCATCATTTTTAAACTGTTTTTGCCAAAGCTCTTCTACGGCCAACAGAAACTCTGTTTACAGTTATTTGTGGCCATTTACAGTCTTCTCTCTGCTGCCTCCAAGTGGTCCATCAACAGTTCATCCAAGCCTAGTCCTTGTGGCCTTTTTTAGACTCTACTTGGCATCTTGTAATCTTGCTCTTCAGCCCCTGTAAGACCACTTTGACACCAGCATGTGGACACAAAGTCTGCATCCTTCTCAGCCTACTCTGAATCAGTGAAACAGTGGGATGCTTCAGGCTACAGCTGCCAAAGGAAATCTTTGCAGCAGTGCCTACTAATGTGTCTTTTCCACAAACAGCCAAAGCAAATGCCATGTTCCTGTAAGAGGTTCATCTCGTTCTCATGTTCCAATCTTCCCAACAGGGCACGCACATAGCAACTGTGTGTCCTTCACCAGAGAAAACGCATGTATTCATTCGTGATGTTATATTTTGTTGGACTTGACAGGCTGAATTGTTCACTGCAGATCCAACAATGGTGGCAAAACTGGCTCCTTTGAATTGAGGCTGCAAATCTACTTTGTATGTTTATTTGTGTGTTACTGTAGGAGAATCTTGTTTGTTTGCCAAAAAACTGGATCTGTTAGAATCTTCACTTGGGTTTCTATGAAATATGTAACATTACTGAATTTTTCTCTTCTTTGCTGCTGTTTCTGTAGCCTAAAAAATTGGCTTCCACATGTTTCTATGGTAGCTTTTTTATACCGGTCAGCATATTGGAAGGCATGTCCAAGTCATAAAGATACATTGCATCAGCTTCTGAGAAACAGACCGTTGTCCTGTAGTCCATTCACATCTTTTTTTTATTGTAGGCCATGAAGAAGCTTTGTCGATGTATCAAGAGAAAATCTTTTGCTCAGTACTAAATAGCTCCTTTAATAAAGTTTTGGCTTTCATGTATCCACGTTCCGGGTTTACGTACTGACAGCTTTTTACAAGTTCTTTGCCGTGTCCTGTAGTATGCTGTTCCAGGAAGTATAGAGTGTCATAATGGTCTGTTGTGTTCCGCTCGACTCCACGCTCGGATGCCTTTATAAATGTGTGATTTTTAATGAGTCGCCATCAAAAACTGGTATTTCTCTTTTTGGTAGGGCTGCAAGGCATTGTTGCTGTTGTACAAGCAAAGTTGATATTTTGCTTCCTTATGACGGCAAGCACATCATCGTTATCCACATCGGGTTGGATTGAACCTGCCCACTGAACCTGCTCAGTGGCCTTGTGGTTAGAGTGACAGCCCTGAGATCGGGAGGTCGTGAGTTCAAACCCCGGCCGAGTCATACCTAAGACTATAAAAATGGGACCCATTACCTCACTCCTTGTCACTCAGCATAAAGGGTTGGAATCGGAGGTTAAATCACCAAATGATTCCCGGGCGCGGCCACCGCTGCTGCTCACTGCTCCCCTGTGGGGATGGGTCAAATGCAGAGGATAATTTCACCGCACCTAGTGTGTGTGTGTGTGTGTGACAATCATTGGCACTTTAATTTGCGTGTGAGGTAAGCTGTTGATGGACATAATGCGGGTTAGGAGGTACATTTATTAACAATGAAGGTTGAGGAACGTTGTGTGAGGTTGTTACATTTTCCTTAACTTGTTGCCATCATTGGTTATTATTGTTTGCTTTGGAATGGATGGATGGAATTATTTCTGCCTTCAGGTTGAGCGTCTGTGGAGATTTTCCTTTTCCCAGATATGAATTCTGATGCCTTTGATGGCCTTCTTCCACAAGTAATGCTTTGAGTTTGTTTAATTTAGACATTTTTTCTGCAATTTCCTCATCAAGTTGTAATTTTCCTTTTCTTTTGCATGGTTGTTCCTCTTCTTCCATATGTAATTGTTTTCCTTCTGCGTAGCGCTTCCTCTTCTAGTGCATGTTTTTGTTCCTGAAACATTCGTCTCGTGGCTAAAGCAGCCAGTTCTACTTCAGTTTTCAAGCATTCAGATGACATTGCAGATCTCCTGGTTTGAGATGTTTTAGGGCAGTGGTCCCCAACCTTTTTTGCACCACGGACCGGTTTAATGTAGGCATTATTTTCAGGGACCGGCTTTCCAGAAAAATACAGAAAAAATAAGTGCATGAAAAATACAAGTCAAGATAACGCTGAATTAGTGGGGGCTTGTTTCTTTGCAATGAGATGCAGATGGAAATCAGACTTTGGCTACAATCTGTCACATTTATATTTGATATGTGCATTGTATCATGTTACACAGTTATAACACATATAACAACTTCCTATGAGGAGTTTTATTGTTCATCTATAAACTAGCTTATTGGTGTGTCTAGTGGGACAGGCCAAAGTTAAGTTGGAGAAAATGCAGTCCTTTATAAATTATTTCATGTTTCTCTGCGGCCCGGTAGCAAATGTGTCACGGACCGGTACCGGTCCCCGGACTGGTCGTTGGGGACCACTGTTTTAGGGTATCCAATATTGGAAACACTGTCACTTGAGTTTATGTTTTCTTCATTTCTGTCACAAACATTTGATAAAGGTTTAATGGGCTTAGCGTGTTCCACAAAAGACGTGACCTTATTAATTTTAGTTGGCTCTTGTGGTTTTTGTAGTGTTGTCCAGTTTCCTATATCCATTGTCTGGTTTCATTTTGAAATGTTTCAGTATATTTCATTATGCTTGAAAACCATTCCACTTCACCTTGTTGCAGTTGGGGCAACAATGTCATGAGCGTTTGTTGCACATTCAATAAGTGTATTCAACTTTTCCAGAAATTCTTTGATATGAGAAACATTTCATTTTTGTCTCATGAGCTCTTTCATAACTGCAATCATTCCTTTTATTTTATTCACAAACTTTTGGCGCTCATTTTCCAGGTTTTCAATCTTATACAGCAAAGCCTTGTCAGTAAGTTTGCTTTCTCTCTTTTTTTAGACCCCATTTCAGAGCATGAGGTTGCATTTGTTTGACTCATTATTCAGTCCTTTTGCATCAAATATTCAAATCAATCCACACTACGTCATAAAAAAATGTTTCACGTCATTGAAACTACAAAGACATCACATTAATTATTCCACAAACAGTATTGAAATGAGCACACTTGTAGCCAACAGCTGATGTTAATCAGCGTGTGCACGCAGTGAACAGCTGACAGTCAGAGCGTGCGCATAGACTTCCTTATATGACCAGCATTTGTCCAGAAAGTTCCAGAGAAGACAGTCCAGCCTTAATGCACACGCCAAATTCCTTATCCACGGGCAAACATAAAACTGCTCTATGAATTTGCCTTTCGCTTGAAAGTAAAAACATGTGTTTGGTACTTGTCTGATGCACTTCCTGTTTAGCCAGAGTAAAGCACGCACATTTCCTGAATGCAATGTTGTGCATTGTTGAATCAAAAAGCAGAGTTCACAGTCATGAGCATCCAAAGCGTGGAAGCATCCAATGGCGATCCCCAAAGCGGTCAACAACAAATTTGGCAAACCAGCTCAACTTTCTCCTCTAACCAACCCTGAGTGCAGGTTACAGTGACCGCCGGTAATGTCACGTGACACATACTTTCATTCTGTGAATACACAAGTGATGTGCAGAGCGATAGTGAAAAATCGATACCGCTGATACCAGATCTTTCTGCTCTAAAATCGATTCTTAAATCAAAATATTGATACATTAGTCCATCCATCCATTTTCTACCGCTTATTCCCTTTGGGGTCGCGGGGTCGTTGGAGCCTATCTCAGCTACAATCGGGCGGAAGGCGGTGTACACCCTGGACAAGTCGCCACCTTATCGCAGTGATACATTAGTTATTTGAAATAATGTGTATCTCAAACAGTGTAAAAAAGTAACTAAACTACTGAATGAGGCAATGTGTCAATGTTGATTGCTTTTATTTACATGTTCAGTATTTTCACATTAACATGTCAAAAGGGACAAGCGGTAGAAAATGGATGGATGGATGTTCCATCCATCCAGCCATCCATCTTCTTCCGCTTATCCGAGGTCGGGTCGCGGGGGTAGCAGCCTAAGCAGGGAAGCCCAGACTTCCCTCTCCCCAGCCACTTCGTCCAGCTCTTCCCGGGGAATCCCGAGGCGTTCCCAGGCCAGCCGGGAGACATAGTCTTCCCAGCGTGTCCTGGGTCTTCCCCGTGGCCTCCTACCGGTCGGACGTGCCCTAAACACCTCCCGAGGGAGGCGATCGGGTGGCATCCTGACCAGATGCCCGAACCACCTCATCTGGCTCCTCTCGATGTGGAGGAGCAGCGGCTTTACTTTGAGCTCCCCCCGGATGACAGAGCTTCTCACCCTATCTCTAAGGGAGAGCCCTGCCACCCGGCGGAGGAAACTCATTTCGGCCGCTTGTACCCGTGATCTTGTCCTTTCGGTCATAACCCAAAGCTCATGACCATAGGTGAGGATGGGAACGTAGATCGACCGGTAAATTGAGAGCTTTGCCTTCCGGCTCAGCTCCTTCTTCACCACAACGGATCGATACAGCGTCCGCATTACTGAAGATGCCGCACCGATCCGCCTGTCGATCTCACGATCCACTCTTCCCTCACTCGTGAACAAGACTCCGATGGATGTTCATGTAACTGAATTGTGACTTACTTTTTATTCTAATAGTAGTTCTTATTAATTCATTTTTTAAATACTTTTATTTTGTTACTTATTTCCTTTTATTATGGTTTGAAACACAATTTTTGTGCACTTTGTATGATTTCGTCCTATTTTTTCTTTTGTATTAGCGTGGCTATATTGTTACTGACACCACTAAGTCAGTACACTTCAGTTTGAAATTAATAAATATTTAATAATAAATAATAATAAACAACATGCAATAAATATCCTAATAATAAATAAATAATAATGATATGATAACTATTATATAATAAATAATAACAGTAAATAAATAACTGTATTCTCTATGCTATGTTGTTATTTGAAATACATATTTTTTTTAATTGTAGGAAACACATTTGCACAAAGTATCGGTATTGGATCGATATTGTCGATACCAACTTCAATTTTACATGGTATTGGATCAGAAAGAAAATCTATGGTATCACACATTACTTACATTAATTACACGACGTGACCTTATTTACACATTTCTGGATCCTACGTATAGTTTGAATAACATTTCTGAAGGATTTAAATGATCAAACTTCAGGGTACAGTATCATTTTAGGAAGCATTGACAGGCAACAAATGTACATTTTCCAGTGTTTAAGGTAATTTAAATTAATCTCTTTCATTGTATTTATCAAATATGCAATTTTGTAATTGTATTTATTAAATATCCAATCAGATCAATGTGCATGACACTTTGATAAAGATATATTCTACGTTTAATTTGATCCTGCATTTGTAGATTTTGTTTCCGAGGGACACAAATGGCACTGATTGGATGGAATGTATCTTCTATACTAGTAGTAGCTTCCATTCTAACAGCAGCTTCAGTGAAAGCACTCAGCAACATTGTGACTTTTATTGAAGCTGACGGCACTGCTCTGCACAAGTGAAGACTCGTAAACATCACGTAAACAAAGGTTTGTTCACAAAAACATGCATGGACATTTCAACCTAACTCTTACCAATAAACATAAAAAAACTGACAATGAAAGGAAAAGATGTGCCTGTTTGGCGGGGCGTGCGAGGTCAGAGGTGTTCTTTGGGCTCGCTGAACTTGCGCTTCTTCCGTGGAGTTTCCTGGCTGTTTGGAATGTCGTATTTAGAAACCTAATGGGAGAAAAAAAAATAGTTGAAAATGTATGTTGTCATCCCACTCTGGAAGAAGTGATGAGTGCTGACTCATCAAAGTTGCTACGTGGACGCCACGCACGCCCTCGCAGACATCTACTGCAGTGTAGTCGTGATTGTGCTGTCAAGGCTCTGTTGTGTTTATGTGCAACAATGAATACATTCATGTGTTTATTCTCACCAGTTTGTCCTTCATTGCGGCTTCCTTCCTGTTTTTCAACATCCCGTTTGTCTGCAGCGCACACTGCTGACAGAAACATACACCATTGTGACCCTTGACCCCAGTTGTTGTTTGCATATTGTGTCAGGATCCTTCAAAATCAGTACGCTTCTTATTCAAACAACATTTCTTGAAATAGGATCCTACCTGCAGTATCCTCCCCAACTAGCATGTAAAATATTATTATATCTTTAAATAAACTATCCGCCGCCTCAGGAAGGGGAAGCAGTGCAATGTCAACACCGTGTATGGTAAGGATGGTGTTCTGCTGACCTCGACTGCGGATGTTGTGGATCGGTGGAGGGAATACTTCGAAGACCTCCTCAATCCTACCAGCACGTCTTCCTATGAGGAAGCAGGGCCTGGGGAATCTGTGGTGGGCTCTCCTATTTCTGGGGCTGAGGTTGCCGAGGTAGTTAAAAAGCTCCTCGGTGGCAAGGCCCCGGGGGTGGATGAGATCCGCCCGGAGTTCCTTAAGGCTCTGGATGTTGTGGGGCTGTCTTGGTTGACAAGACTCTGCAACATCGCGTGGACATCGGGGGCGGTACCTCTGGATTGGCAGACCGGGGTGGTGGTTCCTCTCTTTAAGAAGGGGAACCGGAGGGTGTGTTCCAACTATCGTGGGATCACACTCCTCAGCCTTCCCGGTAAGGTCTATTCAGGTGTACTGGAGAGGAGGCTACGCCGGATAGTCGAACCTCGGATTCAGGAGGAACAGTGTGGTTTTCGTCCTGGTCGTGGAACTGTGGACCAGCTCTATACTCTCGGCAGGGTCCTTGAGGGTGCATGGGAGTTTGCCCAACCAGTCTACATGTGCTTTGTGGACTTTGAGAAGGCATTCGACCGTGTACCCCGGGAAGTCCTGTGGGGAGTGCTCAGAGAGTATGGGGTAACGGACTGTCTTATTGTGGCGGTTCGCTCCCTGTATAATCAGTGTCAGAGCTTGGTCTGCATTGCCGGCAGTAAGTCGGACCCGTTTCCAGTGAGGGTTGGACTCTGCCAGGGCTGCCCTTTGTCACCGATTCTGTTCATAACCTTTATGGACAGAATTTCTAGGCGCAGTCAGGGCGTTGAGGGTATCTGGTTTGGTGGCTGCAGGATTAGGTCTCTGCTTTTTGCAGATGATGTGGTCCTGATGGCTTCATCTGGCCAAGATCTTCAGCTCTCACTGGATCGGTTCGCAGCCGAGTGTGAAGCGACTGGGATGGGAATCAGCACCTCCAAGTCCGAGTCCATGGTTCTCGCCCGGAAAAGGGTGGAGTGCCATCTCCGGGTTGGGGGGGAGATCTTGCCCCAAGTGGAGGAGTTCAAGTACCTCGGAGTCTTGTTCACGAGTGAGGGAAGAGTGGATCGTGAGATCGACAGGCGGATCGGTGCGGCGTCTTCAGTAATGCGGACGCTGTATCGATCCGCTGTGGTGAAGAAGGAGCTGAGCCGGAAGGCAAAGCTCTCGATTTATCGGTCGATCTACGTTCCCATCCTCACCTATGGTCATGAGCTTTGGGTCATGACCGAAAGGACAAGATCACGGGTACAAGCGGCCGAAATGAGTTTCCGCCGCCGGGTGGCAGGGCTCTCCCTTAGAGATAGGGTGAGAAGCTCTGTCATCCGGGGGGAGCTCAAAGTAAAACCGCTGCTCCTCCACATCGAGAGGAGCCAGATGAGGTGGTTCGGGCATCTGGTCAGGATGCCACCCAAACGCCTCCCTCGGGAGGTGTTTCGGGCACGTCCGACCGGTAGGAGGCCACGGGGAAGACCCAGGACACATTGGGAAGACTATGTCTCCCGGCTGGCCTGGGAGCGCCTCGGGATCCCCCGGGAGGAGCTGGACGAGGTGGCTGGGGAGAGGGAAGTCTGGGCTTCCCTGCTTAGGCTGCTGCCCCCGCGACCCGACCTCGGATAAGCGAAAGAAGATGGATGGATGGATGGATGGATAAATAAACTATGGAAAAAATATTATATTGCTATATACATTCAATTTTATTTAAATTATGTACATTCCCTTGTTCTTGTGGTACTCCTTGTCTGGGACCTTTGGTACTACATTTTGTGCCAGCTCATGTGTCTCATAATGACAATAAAGTTCCTCAACTCCTTCACTATTATTGGTGTTCTTTCTAAAGTGTTCGCTAACAAAGCAACAAGACTGAAGAAATCTATTTAAGGCAACATTATTTAAAGGGGAACTGCACTTTTTGGGGGGGGAATTTTGTCTATCATTCAAAATCCTTATGTAAGGCAAGCACATAGATTTTTTTAGCAAAAGTCAGGTAACAGTGGTGATAATGAAATTTGTTCTATTCCCACTATAAAGCGCTCTAAAAAGTGTGCTCTTTTCTGTGCATTTGTAAAAAACTGCAAGCATGAAGCAACAATGCAAGTTATGGCGATTCACCTATTTTGCCTATAAGACACTCTAAAAATATACTAAAACCCTGCATCAAGGATTTATATAAAGTTAAAGTTAAAGTACCAATGATTGTCACACACACACTAGGTGTGGCGAAATTATTATCTGCATTTGACCCATCACCCTTGATCACCCCCTTGGAGGTGAAGGGAGCAGTGGCCGTGCCCGGGAATCATTTTTGGTGGTTTAACCCCCAATTCCAACCCTTGATGCTGAGTGCCAAGCATGGAGGTAATGGGTCCCATTTTCATAGTCTTTGGTATGACTCGGCCGGGGTTTGAACTCACGAACTACATGCTGTAAGTATATATGTAATGCAGTAACAGGCTCATTCATAAAAACATGTCGTATTTACATATTTTGCTCATTTTAGGCGTATTAATTTCATAGACGTATCACTCATGTTTGCTTCTCCCTTCAACAACAACAACACAACTAATCATGGCAGACTTCATGAGTGATAACAAACATAATAAAAGGAGTGGGACTCTCCAGGACTAGCTGCAGTGTGCTCAAACAACCACCATGTGGCACCTGTGAGCAGATAATACTGTATCATCTTTCTCTTTCGGACTTATCAGGTCTTTTACATCGAGGAAACGCCATTCTCCAAACATTCTTTAGTCACACTTTAAATGAGGGATGAAGCAAAAACTAATCCAGACCCACTGTAGAAGACTGCTAACAGATATGACTACATGGCGAGCAGGTATCATTGTTTTAGTTTTTGAGCCTCCAAAGCCAAAAATGCTTAAACACGTTGCCCCTCGCTGACGTTGGTCGCTGTAGCACACAGTCAAAGAGGTGTTGTATCCACTCATTTACTGTATATCTATGGCTCTCTCATTACAGTGTTGTCGCACTGTGTAGATAGTATTCTCTCTCTGGCCTTAATAATCTACTTGCTAATTTCCTTTTGTTAGACTTCTGTTGAAGTGTGTAAAGCATTTATTATTTTGTTGTATCACTACATTACATTCAAACTAGATTAGATTTATTCAACAGACTAAAACAATGAATATTTGGACGTTTCTCCATAGAATTTAGAAATGTCCATGTCCCAATCGTGATGCATCTACGAAGCAATCGTTTTGCCCACTTCTACATGTAATATAGTAACAGGACCATTCAAGATAACATGTATTATTCACAGTATTTTGGTCATTTTCAGAATGACTGTAATTTATTTCCTGGGCGCATTCACAGATTGCAGAACAACTGCCACAACTTAAGTCAACAACAACATACAGTAGGGAGCACTACCATTAATCATGGCAAAACTTAATGACAGTATTTGAGCGTTATCATAGTGCAAAAGGTTTATAAATAAAAACAGTCACTTACAATGTCCGCTCTCACTAGGATGCCAACTGATGGGATAGTTGTATCTTTCAGCACGAGACCGGTTTAGCTGGTTAATTCCGCATAATCCTCACTTCTCAGATGAAAAAATACTGGGAGAAAATGAGCATCTTGTCTAGATGCAGATAAATGCTTTAAAATATAATATCGGAAATTATCGGTATCGTTTTTTTATTATCGGTATCGTTTTTTGTTTTTTTTGTATTTATTTTTTTTTTTTAAATCAACATAAAAACCACCAGATACACTTACAATTAGTGCACCAACCCAAAAAACCTCCCTCCACACAAAAGGGTTGTTTCTTTCTGTTATTAATATTCTGGTTCCTACATTATATATCAATATATATCAATACAGTCTGCAAGGGATACATACAGTCCGTAAGCACACATGATTGTGCGTGCTGCTGGTCCACTAATAGTACTAACCTTTAACAGTTAATTTTACTCATTTTCATTAATAACTAGTTTCTATGTAACTGTTTTTATTTTGTTTTACTTTCTTTTTTATTCAAGAAAATGTTTTTAATTTATTTATCTTATTTTATTTTATAATTTTTTTTAAAAAGGACCATATCTTCACCATACCTGGTTGTCCAAATTAGGCATAATAATGTGTTAATTCCACGACTGTATATATCGGTATCGGTTGATATCGGTATCGGTAATTAAGAGTTGGACAATATCGGAATATCGGATATCGGCAAAAAAGCCATTATCGGACATCCCTAATCTTGTCTTATGTTGCGTTCTATTTGCTGAGAGCAAGTTGAGAGCCATAATATTCACTTCTTTAGTCGGTCCAGATTTTGAGCGTAGCCTATGAAATTTTAAAGTTGACCAACTTCTCAGCTTGCTGCCACAACCATTTAACTATAAAGGTGAGATGCATGATTTATAACCTAGCATTAACTTCACATGCATAGAGCAGCAGCAGAAGAAGCTCAAGGAGCTAGCGTTACCGCTCGTTAGAGGCCAGAGGGGCAGTGTGAGCAAGGAGCTGTCACTAAACTAGAAAATTAGTTCCTCTGTGTTATCTCTACAATAACAATGTTGCTATACTTTGGTTAAAATTCAGGTCATGGCATGTAAATTGTGTGGGTGGTTTTAAGATTTTTTTTAGAGTGCTTTTTCATTGATAACTGCCTCATGCTATTAGTTTTACACTATTTAGAACACACAGAATAGAAAAGGGCATGCGTTCTTGTCTCACATAGGGTTTGTGAATAGTGGGCAATTGTTTTTAAAGTGTAGTTTTCCTTGAACAGGAAGTTATTCTAGGTGGAATATTGGTGCGCTATCGAACCACAATAGGGTGAAGAGAAAGGGAGGAGTCAAACTGACCGTGGTTGACTTTAAAATGCGTCCGCTTCTGGTGGTCATTGTGGTTGTCTCCATGTCAGAGGTCTTCTTTGACACAGTTTTCATCTAAAAAGACAGGTAATATTAGCACACTTTCACAGACTAAATCCTTCAAATCATTAGTCCTGTCCCTACTGTATTAGCAAACTGAATCACCAATCGAGAACCTGCTGGCAAATGCAAATGCAGTACATTCAAACCTGTGTTAACGATCACAAAAATATCTCCTGCAGAGAAAAGTAGCATTATAAACTTTGTGTTTGTGGCATCCACCTGTTTAATGCGGCAAGCGGTCACTTATTTTGCATCTTGAGATTTTTTTTTTTTTACTTTGGGGCGGTATAGCTCTGTTGGTAGAGTGGCCGTGCCAGCAACTTGAGGGTTGCAGGTTCAATCCCCGCTTCCGCCATCCTAGTCACTGCCGTTGTGTCCTTGGGCAAGACACTTTACCCACCTGCTCCCAGTGCCACCCACACTGGTTTAAATGTAACTTAGATATTGGGTTTCACTATGTAAAGCCCTTTGAGTCACTAGAGAAAAGCGCTATATAAATATAATTCACTTCACTTCACTTCACTTTGTATGGCAGCCACTAATATCAGAATGTGCTGCAACGATGCATGATGTTCATGGATTGAGTTTTATCCCTAAATTCCACAGAGCGTATTTGCATTGCGGCCACAAGTTTGCTGCATGCTCCGTGGTCCGCCAACATACACCGGCTGCATGCACAGCTCCTCTCCGCCAGACAGCGGCAGTGACGACACCGAGGATCTCGCGGTGAAATGCCGCACTTTGCATGAGCAAATTGGTATGTGGGATAAATCCAACAACAAACAAGACAAAAAAGATACAACTAGGAAAGAAAGAAGAGGAGGGTTGGACTTGTTTGGATTTGCTTTTGTTCTCCAGATTTTTGTGCTTTTAACACAAGGCCTTTTTCCTCTGCAGGAACTTTTACACTGCAAATGAAATTCCCCCTGCGTTGCCACAAAAAACTACTCATGTAGATTTAGTCCCTGCCAGCGAAGTGGGACTGTTTCATAAATGATACATATATATATATACATACAGTGTGTATATATATGTATACATATAAAAATACATATACACACATATTTATATATATATATATATTTACATATATATATATATATATATATATATATATATATATATATATATATATATATATATACTGTATGTACATATATATTAGAAGATAAGGTAGATCACCTCGACTTGGTCGTTTGAAAAGTAGCTCGCCTGCTGAAAAAAGTGTGGGCACCCCTGATTTACTGACTGTTGGACACTGAGGACAAGTCTGAATTTATATGTAAAATGTAGTACACTTTATGTTTTTAAATCATATTGTTCTGTATATTATTGCATAATTAATTACACTTTAGAGAAATAAATATGATCTAATAGTGTCTGTTTATTTACATGGTATCAGAGTGGAAATATACTGCACCACTCAGCACACGTCATCAGCATGATTTGTATAAACTACCATCAACTGTAAAATGTGGTGGAAAAACCAACCACACATTTCTAAAAGAACTTTACGTTCCTGGAACTAAAGATTCTGAACTTTTGATGGAAAAAGGCCTTCAGTGTTTTATTCGTAAAGTCAAACAAATGTATATTGTTAATGTATCATATTTCCTGTACGACTATCACCCAGCTTTGCTGCAGCATCCCGTAAAAATATAAGTTTTTTATATCGGCCCCTCAGCAGCGACACAAATAATACTCTGTGGAATTTAGGGTTCAATTGTTGATTTGATTTTTGATTTAATTGTTGACTCTTTTTAGGACAAACCTGTGACGATATATATATAAATTGTGTTGTGCTTTCTTCTGTCTATGTTCAACGTGTGAGTTCGTCATGGCAACCTGCATATACCGTAGTAACCACCTGTGTATAGTGGCCACTTCTGTTGTTTCCTTTGAGTGCTCGCTATTGACAAGTTTGACTATATATACGGATGATATCCTACATCTGCTGTTTTTCTGAGTTAATGATGCTTTTTCCCCGCCAGCTTTTAACAATGTTTGATCATGTTCAAAGTGTTGGAGAATATTGCTAAGTTTGAGGTTACAACATAACCTCTTGGAGAAACTAAATAACTATGTCTTGTCAGTTGTCTGTCCTGCTGTCTTCTTCACCAAAAGTTAAGAAATAATCATGATGTGATGATGTCACACTGACCTCGGTAACCTCGTAGGTATTTTCGTGGCACATCAGCTCGATCCCTTTGGATAAAATATCACAATGATGATGATCACAACTGCTCCTTCTGTCCTGCTATTTGTCTTTCAAGACTTTACCGTTGCTGTTGTTGTCAGGCGCGTCCACATCTTCGACCACGTGACTCTACAGGTGAAGAGACACGGAGGGTGCTCACTGATTGGCCACTTAGAAAATTTAAAAATTGATTGGTTTTGAAGGAAGATGTACGACTTGGTGTGTGTGCTGACCTGAGACACCACACCCTCGTCATGTATCCTTAGAATCCACTTGTCCTTGCCACCTACAGTCTCCTCCACCTGTGGACAAGAAGCGCCTCCTTAAACTGCCAATCAAAACCGTGCGCGGAGGTCACGTGACGTGTGCTCACCGGTTCTAGCCTTTGTCTCTCGGTGGCCATGTCCAGCTGGATGGTGTGGAAAGGCGTGACCACCTCGCCCATTGTCAGCCTGACCGGCTCCTTCCCAAACACCAGCGTGTTTCCGTCAGCCTCCTTGAAGCCTGGTGGCTGATAGTCCTGAGGCGTCACTGAGGTCAGAAGCACGCACGAAACATTCATACAGAGAAACAAAGTTAATCTTATATTGCTGATAGAGTATGATGTAACGATATGAACATTTCATATCACGGTTATTGTCACCATAAAGATCACGGTTATCATTATTATCACGGTATTGTTGAATGTGCTCAAAAAGTACTCATACATACTGTACTTATATCGAGGGGTGCACAAAAAAGTCAATTTTTATTTATCCTGATTATAAATTGATTCACAATACAAACTTTATTTTTCCAAAAATAACTATGTATTTTTTAAGACCCTAAGAGGGACACGTAAAAAATGGGTGGATGGAAGAATTGATTTTTTTAAATACGTTTTTAGACCATCTACAGGCAATCAGAAGGAACTTTTCTAACCTGTAACCTGTTTTGAAAAAGTTTCATTATAATTAATGTACTAAATAAAATACTGTGAGAATTGGTTTGAATTGAAAATCGTGTTGTCACCCCAGGAATCGTTACATGCCCAAAAGATTCACACCTCCAATTATAACAATGTTTTAATTAAAACAATAAATACAATAAATAAATGGCCACACAATATAAATTCTTGGCAGAAGAAAAAATGTGTTACATAATAATATTGTTCTGGTTACTTAAGACACACATGTATTGTAGCGTCCCGGAAGAGTTAGTGCTGCAAGGGGTTCTGGGTATTTGTTCTGTTGTGTTTATATTGTGTTACGGTGCAGATGTTCTCCCGAAATGTGTTTGTCTTTCATGTTTGGTGTGGGTTCACAGTGTGGCGCATATTTGTAACAGTGTTAAAGTTGTTTATACGGCCACCCTCAGTGTGACCTGTATGGCTGTTGATCAAGTATGCATTGCATTCACTTGTGAGTGTGTCACAAGCCGTAAATATTATGTGACTGGGCCGGCACGCAAAGGCAGTGCCTTCAAGGTTTATTGGCGCTCTGTACTTCTTCCTACGTCCGTGTACACAGCGGCGTTTTAAAAAATCATAAATTTTACTTTGTGAAACCGATACCGATAATTTTGAAACCGATACCGATAATTTCCGATATTACATTTTAACGCATTTATCGGCCAATAATATCGGTAGTACGATATTATCGGACATCCTTGCACAATTGAATATCTTAGTTGCTCAGACAGTATTGTGTTCATACAAGTTGAGCTTGGGGTATGTTGTTTCTTAACGGGGAAATATGTTAATGTCTCTTGTATTCATGTCAGCACTTCCAGTAATTGAACAGTGTCACCGGTAATTTTAGAATAATTTTCATTTAAATTGGTAATACTAACCGTCTAGGAAGTTTTACCGTGGTTTATCATTACAACCTTAATTGCTGAACTGCAGACATTTTACTCTTGAATTATTTCTTACATTCAATTTGTTAGAATTGCAGAATCATGAACAGCTTTACAAAACCTCCAAAAAGTTGCCCGAGCCTGTAGCATTTGTTGCACCATGTTGGCTGCTTGTGTCGTACTACTTTAGCCCATGAGGGGTGATAATGAGGCATTCACACGCAAGTGAACATCGGAATAAAAATTAACGGCTAAAAGTGCAAAAGGTATTTCCTATATTAGGGTCGACATGGACTTTTTTGTTTTAGCAGTAATGTATATTGTACTGTAGCAGTAACTTGTACACTGAAGCAGTACTGTGTACACTGTAAGAGTATGCATTTACATTATAGCAGTGATGTGACCTTTGGGTGAAACTTGAATTCTTAAGAGGAACATATGAAGTGCAAAATGTTGACTAGTTTGTCAGGTTGCTAAGTGTGTTCTATGTAGCTTACCACCATCATGTGTGAATGTGGAGTGAACGGATGATGGGTTGTCAGTTCTAACTGTAAAGCGCTTTGAGTGTGTCATTATCTGCCAGCTCTGCTGCAACCTGTCTGCCTGATTTCTGGGTCACGGTGCGGAGCCAGCTGTGCGCACACCTGATACTCATTTCCTCCTGACTACTTAAGCTCTCCAGTTCATTCACTCGGCGCCAGTAGATTCCTGATGGTTAACACTTCCAATCACGTTCATCTCCTCTGCTTTGGCTCCACTAACACTTCTTGTTTTCCTGTGGCGCTGCCGTGTAGCGTTAACTATTTCTTCTCCACACCTTTTTGTGTGCTGTTAGAATAATTATGTATATATTATCACACAACTCTTATGCTTAAGGGCCGTTGCTATAGTTATTATTAATTGTGCTGAAGTGGTATTTCTCTTTGTCCGTGCAAAGCTGGCAATCCAAAAGATTGCAAGCCAGTCTCGTATCAGTGTCTGTGTCCAGCAACGGCCTGCTGACTGCCAAGGCCGAACACCGCCGTGACGTACACAGAGCAGAGACAAGGCGATATCACCAGTGTCGACACATTTGCATTTCTTGTATAATCATATATTGTCGAGATTACCCCCTTCCCTCAGTGACAGCTTCAGTGATGTAACCAGGGACCTCCCAAATAAATAACCAGGGATCTCCCAAATAAATAGAGGAAGCACATGGGCTAGACTTTAGAGCGAAGTTTGGATATGTAACTAGAGTACAGCCCAAATAACGTCTTTCCTCAATTGAGCAAAATTTAACTCTGTCTGCATGATTCCTTGCTTCTCGTCTGTTTTAATAGATGTCATCAGTGTTGGAACCTGACATGTGCATTTTCTGATTTTTTACACCTTTTGTGTGCATCCTGAGTTATTTTTTCCTCACTCCTTTTTGAGTGCTCTATTCGTTATTATTCTTATTATTTTTGCTCTGCGTTGGGGTCCTACTCCGGCTAAGCCAATCATGACAAGAGTGTCTAGAAAAGCGCAGTATAATCTAATCCATGATTATTATGTGTACACTTTAACAGTATGTATATATATTTATAGCAGTGACCTGTATGTACACTGTAGTTAGGTGTGAAATGAGAGTGTACCATCATCGTAGTAGGCCAGCTTCATGTTGAGGTAGACACTCTCGGGCAGAGGACCGAGGTTCTGCATGAGAGTGTAGAGCTTCCTCACCAACAGGATGCTGGCCTTCTTGGTGCTGCCACACGAAATTGTCGACAGCTTTTCGTTGTGGTTGCTGATTAAACAAGGAGGCGGGGTCAGGAAAGAGCAAGTCATACATTGGTGAGGTCAAAGAAGGACTCCACAGTCCCATAGTTACTTATTAGCAAAAAAACATTCTGCTTATGTTTTATGTTCTTTCTGTGTCTTTTTAGTGATAATATCCCACCTCTCAAAGTCCATCTTGGCCCCGTCAGAGTTGTAATGAATCCTGAACTGATAAAACTCTGTCACTTTCTGAAAGACAGAAACTTCTGTTCATTGCTGGTCGTGCACTTGTCCACGTGTACAGGGCGCGTGCTCGTTACCTGTGGGTTGTCAGCGTCTGTGTAGACCTGTAAAAAATAATCACATGACCCACTGCACATCACTATTCATATTTGCATTTACCTCCACAATAGATCATTTATTGACAATCTATCTTGAATTACCATTCAAAGCAAACACAATGCACAAAAACACAGCAGCCATACTTACAGACATAATGACGGTGCGGAGCTGGAGGAAAGAAAAATGAATTTATTATGAAGCTTATATATTCATTATTCTAGATTTAATATAGTATGAGTACTGCGTGTTTAACCGAGTAATTCAAAGCTAAATGCCAGTAAATCATTCTACGTGGTGAAAATTGTTGTCTTACATATTTCATCTGGATGGCATCAAAGCAACCTTGCATCCTTAAAAAGGAAGAAAGAAAACAATTTATATTTGTATCATAACAACACATTCAGCACAAGGTTATGACCTAATAATCAACACATTGATATCTCTTTCCTGAAACCACACCAGTGAGTAGGAATCAGCGCTATTATCAATTACCGTATTTTTCGGACTATAAGTCGCAGTTTTTTTCATAGTTTGGCCGGAGGTGCGACTTATACTCAGGAGCGACTTATGTGTGAAATTATTAACACATTACCGTAAAATATCAAATAATATTATTTAGCTCATTCACTTAAGAGACTAGACGTATAAGATTTCATGGGATTTAGCGATTAGGAGTGACAGATTGTTTGGTAAACGTATAGCATGTTCTATATGTTATAGTTATTTGAATGACTCTTACCATAATATGTTACGTTAACATACCAGGCACGTTCTCAGTTGGTTATTTATGCCTCATATAACGTACACTTATTCAGCCTGTTGTTCCCTATTCTTTATTTATTTTAAATTGCCTTTCAAATGTCTATTCTTGGTGTTGGGTTTTATCAAATACATTTCCCCCAAAAATGCGACTTATACTCCAGTGCGACTTATACTCCGAAAAATACGGTAATAAATTGACTTCAAGATTTAAACGATTGTGTGGAATTGATTGTTGATTGAGACCAAATGGCGTGCACTACTATGGTGCAACCAGCAGAGGTGCTGTTACGGCGTTGTTTTCAATAATCAGTCCCTCCGGGATTTTCCAGGCTTATTTTGCGAGTGTTGTGGCCTAAAATGCCTGAAGTCACGGCAGCTTTGTTAAAAATATGCGGAAAAAGTTTTGATGTTTTGAGAGGTTTTTTCCCAATAAAATGTAATCAACTTGTGATTTTATGAATTTGTTATCAATGTGTACCATGTGTGTACCAGGTCTGGGCTACTGGGGAGGACGCCGTTTGGGCAATAGAGTTGACATATTGACATGTAAAGTTTTGATTATAAAGGTGACGTGTGCGTTTGAGCGCTGGTCAGAGGTCAAACTCGATTAGCCAAAATGACACGTGAGAAATGTGTGAGAAAGTAGCGGGTACTTGACAAAGTTGTGAAAAATTTGTGCACCCGTTGAATTTGGGCGATCGCGACATCGCAAATTCCTAGACGGACCGAATAAGGTTTTTGTCCACCTTTTGCTAAAGACTTGCTGATTAGTGTCACTTGAAGAAGAAAAGATGTGTACCACTGAACAATTTGACAGGCACCAGGGCAACTATGCTCCTCTCTGAGGATCATCACCTTCTGATCTGTAAAAAGAAACGTTTTAATACAAACCCACCCTATATTTTCATATTTCACTGCATTGTGGAGGGTAAACCAGTTGTTCCTTCTTTGCTCGATGAAAGAAGAACGTTTATCGTCTAACCTTCCACATATTTGTTCCCGTAGGCCTTCTCTGGAAAAAGTCCTCTTAGGTATGTGATGCCAGACACGGCAATGGCCAGAAGTTTCTTGATAACAGCGATGGACTGCAGCTCCGACACAACCTGATTGGGCAACAGCTGAGTGTCCTGGAGAACAACACAAACACATCACAAGCTAACAATGAACACAAACACGATGTACGTATGTCTTGAACATAAAGAATTATACTTATAATGCTCCTTTGTGTATGTCTTTCAACCCATCTTAAATGTGCAATTGCTGGGTTGCAATCATGCGACCTACAGGCTCTCTTGGGTCTAGGCAGTCCCTAAGGGCTACTGTTTATTTACATGCATCGGTGCAAATTTGGGCATATTTTGAAAGGTTTAGAGGTAAATTTATAAGCGACCAAGAAAAAAATATGGAGTTGATTTATACAACCTTAAAAAAATATATTTTTGAAAGATTTAAACCATTCATCATCACCAAGACATTACTGCTCGCTACAACCTCAATTCATTTGACACTCACATCGATTTAGAGAAGAAAAGATTGGAGGCACATCATGTCTGGTACCAAAATATATTTCGATACCTTTCAAAATAAAGGGAACCAAAAAAAAATTCATTTTTTGTTTTATTTTAACATAAAATCTTACGATACATTAAGCATACATTTCTTATTGCAATCAAGAAACAATTTTGTCATTAAATAAGATAGTGAACATATTAGACAACTTGTCTTTTAGTAGTAAGTAAGCAAACAGGATACAAAGACTCCAAATTTGGCTACTAAAGTATGCAGTAACATATTGTGTTATTTTGTCAAAATTATGAGGGACAAGCAGTAGAAAATGGATGGAATATTTATCTACTAGTGCAATTACTGTTAATATCTGCTTACTTTCTGTTTTAACATGTTTTATCTACACTTCTGTTAAAATGTAATAAATACTTATTCTTCGGTTGTAGTTACAAGGCCATACATTAGTCATAATTAAAGTTATTATATATCCAGGGGTAAATGACAAAAGATTTTGTGCTAATAAAAAACATTGATGTAATCATTGTAGTATTGACTATATACGGGTCTTTTACTGTATTGTTACATTCGATGAGCTGTGTAGATCCACCCATGGCTTTTGTTTACATTCAGGAGCTCTGTGTGTGTAGTGAAGCATGCTTAGCTATTCCTCGTCCTGCAGGGATGATACTTGTAAGAGGCGAGGATTTGTGATTTAGAAGTAGCTAAAACACTGCCGACTCCTGGTGGCAATTGCCGCTAACTAGCTAGCCACGTTTTTTTTTAAAGTCCCTCTTGCTGAACGGCGCTTCAGTGTTGTAGCTTCACTATTATCGTCAGTTTGTAAGCCAAAATGCGTCTACTCTCCCTTTTCTGTCTACTCAGTTTCTGCTTGTAAGTGCTTTGTGCGTGTGTGTTGCCGAACTTGCACTTCTGCTCGCAAAACCAGCAATGTCACGACATGTTGTTCGCTTATATATTTACCTCTAAACCTTGTTCACTGCTCGCTGTACATATCCTACGAAGTTAGACCTACACTGTTTCTATGTCCATTTCTCAGATGATATAATTGTTGATGACTGAAGTGCTGATATCAACCAAACCTAACCCCCCCTCCCCAACCCCCTTCACATCCCACCCCCCGGATTGTAAATAATGTAAATAATTCAATGTATATACTCTGATTAACTTGTGTGATGACTGTATTATGATGATAGTATATATTTGTACCATGAATTGATTAACGTGAAAAACTTATTCGGGTGTTACCATTTAGTGGTCAATTGTACAGAATATGTACTGCACTGTGCAATCTACTAATAAAAGTCTCAATCAATCAATCAATGTCCGTAAAAAAAGTCCCAGTATTTTTTAAAAGGCAGCATAGTACCGTTTTTAATTCATTAGTACGCCGGTACTTTCTTAGCACCGGTATACCGTACAACCCTACTTCCTACGCTAAATTCATGAATTGGATCAAATAAAAATAGACCTTAACTATGAAACCTATTTTTCGGATTTTTGTTTTGACAAGCTTTCCAACGATACCAACCTTTTCAAAATGGGATAAATATTAAGAAAGTTATGATATAAAAAAAAAAAAAAAAAAAAAAAAAGTCATACCTAAAATCTGGAGCCTAATGGACGTTTTATTGAAGAGGTTGACCATAAATTAGTGCATTTTCATCAGGTTAAAACATTCATAACATTCTTAATATTTATTACAGAATAATGAGACTTATATTACTGAAATCGTCTTAACAATTGCTGTCTGATAGTAATAGTTACATTGAAATTAATTAATTTTGAACATTTTACACACACTACCTACAAATAAATTACTATAAAGAAAGCGCAAATATGTTTAATTACAATATCAATTTACCTGAGATGTTCTCACTTGTTGTACACATGCCATATCTTGGGTGGCAAAACACGCTCAAATCTGTAAAGAAAGCAGGATTCTAATGCGGGGCAAACAAATTAGCACGTTAGCGCACAGAAACTAAGCTAGCTAATCATTGCAAGTTATTCATAATCGTGTTCCATTAATCTGTACTAGTGATGTATACAGCTTCCTAAACCCCCCAAACATGTTTATCAAGAAGGTGGTGTATTTTACCAGAACATAAAGTTGGTCTAGTTGAAATTTGTTAATGTTGTTAGATTAACTGTTCGTAAAAAAAACGGCTGCCGCTAACGTGTTTGAGTGACAGGAAGTAGAATCAACAAGTAGCCAATCAGCGGGGAGGAGCTGCTATCTTAAGGTATTACAAAATACAGCACACCCAGATCCCTTACTTGTATTTGTTTGAATGTAGTCATAAAGTAGATAAGTTTAACTCACATGTCAAAGTGAGTCTTTGTATGTCGCGTTGATCTTTTTACGTCTTGTGTCGAAAAAAGTGTTTCAGTGTTGATACATTGCCTGGAGATTCGAAGATACTTGCTGATTGGACAAAGATGCTGTCAATCACGGTAAACTGCTACTTGATTGGCCCAATCCGGACGAACGCTACGCTGCCATTGGTTACTGTAGTTGTCTGACACAAGTAGGCGGCTCTCCTGGCGGTGATGTCATTTCTGAACACGCCATTTTTTGTTGAGAAGCAAGTGAGAAGGAGAGGATTAAATTGAGTGCAGATACCTTTTTTTTTTAATTCACCGTTTCGGCTTTTCTGCTTGTCCAGTCACACAGGATGTCGTCAGAAAATCTGGACTCAGACACGCAGTTGGACTACGAAGACGAAAAACAGGTGGGTTGACTGGAGCTGTGTTAGCTGCTCGCTGGCTAGCCAGGTGTGGCTAACGTCACTTAGCAGAAGTCAAGTCACATTTGTCCTAATATGACAGGCTGCGTGTTTATGATGAGGTGCTAATATTGCATACGATGTAAAAATGCGTCGTGGTGGCTGCGGCTCCTCGTCATGGTGTCATAGGATGCTCAGGCCTCTTTGCTCCTCAAGACACTCAAAGCAGGTCAACTTGTCTTAAACGTTATTAACACATAACATCTCATGTATTCCATAACAGTAATGGAATACATGACTAGTTTATTGTATTTTATAAACCTTTATTTATAATATGAAGCATTTGTATACAATCAAGAAATAAAAATAATCAAAACAAGTACATAAACAGTACACAACAGCGCCAGGGGGTTGTAAATTCAATAAAGTTAATGTTAAAGTACCAATGATTGATTGTCCCACACTCACTAGGTGTGGTGAAATTTGTCCTCGGCAATTGACCCATCCCCTTGTTCACCCCCCTGGGAGGTGAGGGGAGCAGTGAGCAGCAGCGGTGGCCTCGCCCGGGAATCATTTTTGGTGATTTAACCCCCAGTTTCAACCCTCGATGCTGAGTGCCATGGGTCCCATTTTTATAGTCTTTGGTATGACTCGGCCGGGGTTTGAACTCACGACCTACAGATCTCAGGGCGGACACTCTAAACACAAGGCCACTGAGCAGGTGGCAAAATGAATAAAATAGAATGCAAAATCCAGTTTCCTCCCACCTCCAAAGACATGCACCTGGGGATAGGTTGATTGGCAACACTAAAGTGGCCCTATTGTGTGAATGTGAGTGTGAATGTTGTCTGTCTATCTGTGTTGGCCCTGCGATGAGGTGGCGACTTGTCCAGGGTGTACCGCGCCTTCCGCCCGAATGCAGCTGAGATAGGATCCAGCACCCCCCGCGACTCCGAAAAGGACAAGCGGTAGAAAATGGATGGATGGATGGATATGTGTATATGTAACAAAATGTAAAGCCGTAGGCTCACATAAGTTCCGTAAATAATTTAAATTTGGAACACAGCATCATAGTTTTCACAGCTTTTTGGTTGTTAGAGGCAAAGAGTGTTTTAAAGTAGATTTCTAATTATTTTTTAAAGGCACAAATAACAGGTCGGGTATTGAGAAACTTACATTTATGAATATAAAATTTAGCCAATAGTATAATGAGGTTGCAAATGTAAAATTCCTTTAAAAAATGTTTTTCATACAGTGTAAATCCAAATAGCACATCTTTTTTTAAAAAAGCGCAAATTTGTCATGGATATTGTCCAGGATGAAACGACAGATGCCCTGCCATAGTGATCGGGTGCTTTCACAAGTCCAAAACAGGTGTTGTAAATGGTAAATGGGTTATACTTGTATAGCGCTTTTCTACCTTCAAGGTGCTCAAAGCACTTTGACAGTATTTCCACATTCACCCATTCACACACACTGATGGCGGGAGCTGCCATTCAAGGCCCTAACCACGACCCATCAGGAGCAAGGGTGAAGTGTCTTGCTCAAGGACACAATGGACATGACGAGGTTGGTAGATGCTGGGGATCGAACCGGGAACCCTCAAGTTGCTGGCACATCCACTCTTCCAACGCCCCACGCCGTTCCCAATTGTGGTAAACAGTCTCTGGATGCATGTTACATAAGGTGCAGGTAACATCAATGTCCTCCTTGTATCTAACCATCACAGTCTTTACAGGGTAATAACGATGAATGATTTTGAAAGAAATCTCTTTGACTTTGTTCGTAAGTAAATACCTGTTAGGAAGAGACCATGTTTTGGCCCAGCAGATGTCGTTCACAACATTATTCCAGATCGCAATTACATAGGAGACTGAATACATGACTAGTGTACCGTGAGATGTTGTCTGGTGTGCCGTGGGAAATTATGCAACTTCACCTAATTGGTCCAAAAAAGTCTTTTTTGCAAATCAATAATTATAATCTGCAAATAATGTGCCGTTCCTTAGTGTCTGTGCTGTGTAGAGCTCGGCAGGGTAACCACGTAATACGCCATGTCAGTAGGTGGCAGCAGGTAGTTAATTGCTTTGTAAAAGTCGGAGTGTGTCGGGTGAGACAAGGATGGTTTGTTGTGATCCCAATGTGCAGGTATAAAGGAATGTAACGCTTAAACCAAAATCAGAAGAGTTTTCATTGCCGTTGTTTGAGAACGGGTTCACAAACTAGGAATTTTACTTGGCGCAATTGTGCAACATAAAACACATATAACACAGAATAGAATAACATGAGCTGTAACTGAGCTATCAGATCTTGTTATTGTTCATGTGCCTGATGGCCGAGGGAAAAAAAACTGTTCAGGTGGCGGGAGGTGTGGGTCTGGATGGACTGTAGTCTCCTGCCTGAGGGGAGAGGGGAGAGGGGAGAATAGTTTGTGTCCAGGGTAAGAAGAGTGAATGAACAAATGAAATTAAAAATCAACAAAGGGGAAAGAAAAAGGCAATGAAGCATAGGGATGGCTATGCAAAAATGACAGTAAAACTGAACTGCCTACAAAGTAAACAGAAACAGAATGCTGGACGACAGCAAAAACTTGCAGCATGTGGAGCAGAGACGGCGTCCACAAAGT
Source organism: Nerophis lumbriciformis (assembly GCF_033978685.3). NCBI lineage: Eukaryota > Metazoa > Chordata > Actinopteri > Syngnathiformes > Syngnathidae > Nerophis > Nerophis lumbriciformis. Next base: position 15,651,936 of record NC_084568.2, read on the forward strand.
ACATCCGTACATGACATGGCAAGCAACAATGTCCACACAAAGAAGGATAGCCGCAACTTAAATAGCCTTGCTTGCTAACACAAAGCAGGTGCGGGGAAATAAGGCTCAAAAGAAGACATGTAACTGCTACAGGAAAACACCAAAATAACAGCGCAAGACAAGAACTAAAGCACTACACACAGGAAAACACTAAGAAACTCAAAATAAGGCACAAGGACCTGGTGGACTTACATTTTTTTAACGTTTTCTGCTTGTGGTGTCCCTCCGTATTTTTAAATGGAAAAAAATGTGCCTTGCCTCAAAAAAGGTTGAAAAACACTGCCATAACTGATGCGAAACTTAACCACCCCATTAGCTTCGCAATTAACCACCCCATTAGCTTCGCAATACAACTGCCCCTATTGGTTGCCATAGCAATAGAACGGTGCATTTAAATAGTAAGATTGAATTGGTGTTGGAAGTGCATCAGTAGTAGAACTGGGAATATCGCGGTAATTTAAGATACACGATTTTGCGATACATGGTTTACGATAACAAATTATGATGGCGACGCTGATATAGGGGTGATGTAAAACAAACATGATAATCAATTAATTTCATAATTTATATTTATCCATCCTCTGATTACAATCTCTTCAACGATCAAGGCAGAAATGAAATGTCAACACAACACTCACTCAATAAAACACAATTCTGAAATCACATTAAACACATAACAATAACCTCTTAATATTCACCTTATTTTAGAATGGAAAAAAAAACAGGAAAATAAATGTCAGTTAGTGTGTATTTTCAATTGATGAAATGATTAAGATCATGAAATTAGCTCGTTATATATATATATATCAGTGTTTCCCACACATTCATTTATTTGTGGCAGCCCGCCACGAAAGAATTACGTCCGCCACAAATGGATTTTTCGGCTTTTGACTCGCTCGACCGCTCATAAAAGCAATGGGACTCTGTCTGTGAATGTACCTTGTAGTTACAACTCCGGTGCAGTAGGTGGCGGTAGCCTACTATGCATTGTAACTCCCCCAATAGCACTTAATTCACCTGGTAAGCCAGAAGAAGAAGAAGAAGACGGCGGAGTAAAACAACGGACCGACCGGATCAAAATACGAGGGTAATATAGGTTGTAGGTAGATAAGTTATAGCTGCATCGCTCGCGGCTCGTCATATATTTAACGTTAATCCGCGATTTCACTGAGCGTTTCACTCTCGGTGAGCAGCCTGACGCTGCTTCATTAACACCGCCGCTGTTGTCACGTCACGTGTTACCATACCGACGAGCTAACGTGTCCAGGTTATAACCCTGTTGTCAATAAACACACGTGGAGACGGTGCTTCAGATACTGCATTAATAATGAAGCTAAATTGTCCACTGTCCACTGCAGCATGTGAATGCAATGAAAAGAATAAAATCTGAGCCAACCAGCTGTTAAAATGTTGTCCAGGTTAATGTTTTGGCCATTAAAGGCCCTTCATTTCAAGATTTCAACTGTGATCGGGCTTTAAACAGGTGGCTGACCTGTTCAGATGGGTGTAACTCAGGGGTGCTCACACTTTTTCTGCAGGCGAGCTACTTTTCAATTGATCAAGTCGTGGGGATCTACCTCATTCATATATATAATTTATATTTACTTATTTATGAAATACATGTTTTTGTTAACAAGTTAAAGGTGTTTAATGATAATGCAAGCATGTTTAACACATATAGTTAATATTGTTAATAAATTAAAGGTGATTAATGATAATACAAGTATGTTTAATACATATAGTTAATATTGTTAACAAGTTAAAGGTGTTTAAAGATAATACAAGCATGTTTAACACATATTGTTAATAAATTAAAGGTGTTTAATGATAATACAAGTATGTTTAATACATATAGTTAATATTGTTAACAAGTTAAAGGTGTTTAATGACAATACACGCATGTTTAACACATATAGTTAATATTGTTAACAAGTTAAAGGTGTTTAAAGATAATACAAGCATGTTTAACACATATAGTTAATATTGTTAACAAGTTAAAGGTGTTTAAAAATAATACAAGCATGTTTAATACGTATAGATTCCTTTCTTTCATGAAGACAAGAATATAAGTTGGTGTATTACCTGATTGTGATGACTTGCATTGATAGGAATCAGACAGTGGTGCTGATAACATCCGCATTTTCGAATGGAGGAGAAAAAAAGTCCTCCTTTCTGTCCAATACCACATGAAAGTGGTTGGTTTTTGGCATCTTATTTGTCCAGCTTCTGTACTCCTTTGTATACACTTTACAAGAAATACATTGTCGGCAAACTCCGTAGCTTGCTAGCTTGTGCACGCCAGCTTTCTGAGACTCTTATTTTGTTAGCGCAACTGTGCAGTCGGTCTTTGGAGTTTTGACGACAGGTACGGCGCCAGAGTCTGTTGAAATAAAGTGTTTCTCGCCTTCCTGTCGGTAATTTTAATGAGCTAAATATGTACATAAAGTGTTGTACTTATATTCCAACTCCGCGTTCTTCTTGGTCATCGCCGCTGCCGCCGTCACCCCCCGCCCCCCGACCACACCACCACAAATAGATGCCTGTCCTGTGGGAAACACTGTATATATATATATATATATACATACACATACTGTATATATATATATATATATATATATACTGAATATATATATGTATATATATATATATATATATATATGAATACATAGTGTGTGTGTGTGTGTGTGTATATATGTATATAAATGTGTATATATAAATATGTATGTATTTAATCAATTAAGAATTGTTGCAAATAAGAATCGCGATTCATTCGAAAATGTAATTTTTTTTTACACCTCTACTTAGCAGGTAGGTCCAAAAAATCAGTGTGCAGATCTATCAGTTTAAAATATTTTTCGCAGACGTACACATAAATGTATAACATATATTATAATAGGTATTTCAATGAACAGTTTACTCACTGTCGGTTTTTTGCAAGGTAGTTTTGTCGAGTGTAAACGGGCCAAATATTGTCAGCGCTTTGTGGTCTGACTATTTGGTTGTATTCACCTGACGTCACATCCGGCTCACTAAATATGTGAGACTCGGGATGTGGTGGGCCAGCGGGCGTCTGTTGACATAGCGTTCTGAGCGGCATTTTGCCTTTCTCAAAGAAAAATGCCCTACGCTTGCGTTGTTTTAGGCTGTTAGAACTGTTCAAAACGCGAAAATAGTAAAAGTTTCTTCAGAATTGTTTGAGAGGTAATCAAGACGGGCGAACGAGTGCAAGATTTTTACGGAAAACGACTAGAAAAGGAGTAAGCACTCCAGTCCAAGGGAACAGAGTCGTAGAATGTGCGAGTTTGCAGTGATCACTTCGTTAAAGGTTTGTTTGATATACTTTTAATGTTTAGTATTATTTGTATTTTATCTTGTTTTAGAGTTCTTAAAACACGATTGCTACAAATGTTTCGTAAAGCACCAACTCGGCAAGTCTAAATAAAAGAAAGCAAATTTGAGCAAAATTAAAAGAGTCAAGCTTTTACCAAAGGCAGCAATCGTAAATGAAGCTTTCAGCACATACACGATGTTGACATAGTTGTATTTTGATAAAAAACACGGTACTCGTAAACGGCGCGTGCAACAAAAAGTAAATAAACATGGTTGTAGACGTTAAATCATGAAATACAATCTTACCCGAGCAAAAACGATGCATATTATCCGGGAGAGTTTTGTTACCTATTTCTTTGACCCAGCCACACACAAAGAAGTTGTAGACCTTCATGCTTTTCCAAGTTTTCATCTATTTTGTCGTGCAGAATGATATCTGGAGCACCAGATAGTTTGATATGTCTGGAAGTGCGACCAACGAATAATCTTTGATATCACTCAACCAATCTTTTTTTGATAAGGTAAAGGGATAGATTCCATTGCATAGTTTGATTTTTTTTGCTCGTATCTGCTTTTAGTGATATAGGTTTATTTATTTATTAGTTTGCTGCACAGTAGCCATGTTGGTTTCGTAGCCCACCACTTGGTTACTCAGACAGTAATGTGGTTATATAAGTTTGGATTAGGGAATGTTGTTTTTTAATGGGGAAAGACATTAATTTCTATTATTTTCATGTTAGTATTTAATCTAACAAGCTGCAGCCAATCAGTCCGCGCAGTTATCAATCACGTTTTTTTCCATAATTTTGATTTAAAACATCCTCCATAGTACAGTTTTCAGTTTAACAAGGGCCTCTTTTACTTGTCCAAATAATGTCTCCCTCATATATAAATGTACTGTGTACATTGCTACTGCATTTCTGCAAAGAAGAATGCTCCAGCATATTTTCATGCAAGATACTGTTCACACCCTCCATCGTTTGTGTATGCTGGATATATTTCCAAGACTGTGTTGTTAAGCACCTGATCCACACAAGGTGTGTCCTGCTGGCCTAGATTACTGCAGTCATTACCAGCAACCTGAGACTCGAACGCCGCTTAGCATACTCGGTTGACCTGTGTGACAGCCACTAAACTACCTGCTTTATTCACAACAAAGCCTTTGTTGTCTTAAGAAACAGTAAAACAATGCTGTTTGACTACATTATGTCCAGCGGCTCCAGCCTGACCATCACAAAACCAATCCAAATTGCTGGTCTTGCGACACTTGACTTCTTCCCGGAAGTGAAAACCAGTGAGGGTAAACCACGCCAAGATGGCTGTTGTACAGCAAGCATCGCACAAACTACAGTATCTGAGTACGCAAGAGGCCAAGGTCTTCCTGCAAAAGCAGGTAGGAGCAAAAAAATCAAACTAAGCAATGGAATAGATCCCTATATCAAAAAAAGATTTGTCGAGTGATATCAAGTTGGTCGTATTCCCAGACATGTCGAACTATCTGGTGCTTCAGACATCATTCTACACGACAAACCGATGGAAAACTTGGAAAAGCATGAAGGTCTACAACTTCTTTGTGTGGGGCTGGGTCAAGGAAATTGGTATCAAGACTCTCCCAGATAAATATGCATCGTTTTTACTCGGCTGAGGTTGCATTTCATGTTTTAACTTTGCGTCTACTGCCATGTTTGTTGCCTTTTCAATGTTGCATGCGACTTTTACAAGTACGTGTATTTTTCCTTGTCTTTATCAAAATACAACTATAGATGTCAACATTGAAAGCTTAATTTATGATTGTTGCCTTTGGTAAAGACTTAACTCTCATAGGTTTTGCTCACATTTGCTTTCTTTTATTTAGACACACCAAGTTGGTGCTTTACAAAACACTCGTTGCAAAAATGTGTTTTAAGAACTATAAATAATATCAAGATAATACTTGATTGGAAATAAAAAAAAACGTTGAAGTATATCAAACAGACCTTAAACGAAGTGATCACTGCAAACCCGTGCCTTCTTTGAATCTGTTCCCTTGGACTGGAGTGCGTGCTACTTTTCTCGTCATCGTTTCGTAAAATCCTCCAGTCTTTCGCCCTGCTTTATTAACCTCTCAAAGAATTCTGAAGAAAGGTTTATCCTATTTGTGATTTGAACGGTTCGTACAGCCAAAAACTAGGCAATGATAGGGCATTTTTCTTCGAGGAAGGATACATGGCGCCTAGTACCCATTGAGAATAGCTTGACCACAACGCATATTCAATGAGCCGGGTGTGACGTCATATGCAACCCAGCAATAGAGGCTACGTTTTTTTTTAGATATAGGCAACAGTGCATGACTCAGCCATAACCTTTAGAAACAAAGTTCTCTGCTGCTAAAGTGAGGTTGATCTTTGATTCCAAAAATCTACTCGGTATTAGTGTTGACAGGTATCACCATTTTGGTACAGGTCCCGGTAACTAGGGATGGTAATTTATACGATTTTTACTATTCCGATGCTTACCAGTTTGGGTCTTTATCGATTTCTTCATCAATTCTCATTTGGATAAATGAATAGCAAACAACTTGATTAGCATCAACTTTTGTTTAGTTTTGTTACAATCATTATTACACAATAGGCATGTAACAGTATTGTAGATGTCGCAGTGTTGCAGTTTCAAGATCTTCACAATAATGCCGTAAAGTATGACGGTATCAAACGAAATAAAAAAAATAACCATTATTTTGCAGAAAATTAATCATATCTGCTTTTTTAGGGAATATATGATATTTCTGACTAATCTTGTCTCCAGCTGTGGAGAACACCTGTTAGGAAGGTGGCGTGCAGACTGCGGGTCAGACGCTGTCCTGTAATGTGATGCATGGGAAACAACCGGTTTTCAATTCCCATTCCTAATTAGCACCAAAATGTATTATATTTTTTAGGGATGTAACCGTATCAAAATCTCACTGCACAATATTAATACAGTGTTAATATTATGTAATAAAGACTTAAAAACGCCACAGTGTAACAAATGTAAAAGAATAATGTTCACTTTAGTGTCTTTCAACTTTTACTTTGAGAAGCAGTGTCCTCAACAGTGGACATATTTGATCAGTTTTAAAAATGCTGTTTCTCAGAAAAGTTAACTGACAATTCAACGTTTAATAATGTACATACCTCACAAACTGGTGTTTAGCTTCGCTGGCTTCAAATATCCTTTCTGGGTGGTGGATTATGAGGTGGCGACTTGTCCAGCCTCCAGGGTGTACACTGCCTTCCGCCCGGCTCAAGTGAAGCTGGTGGATAAGCTCCAGAAAACACATTTTGGAGTGTAATGATAGATGATGAAATGAACTGGAAATCCCATGTAAAAAATATACAACATAAAGTAGCAAGAAACACGTCAATAATGAATACAGCAAAATATGTGCCGGACCAAAAATCACTCCATGTTCTATACTGCTCGCTAGTGTTACCATATCTGAGTTATTGTGCAGAAATATGGGGAAACAACTGGGGTAGACCCCAGCCACCCCCGGGACCCCAAGAGGGACAAGCGGTAGAAAATGGATGGACAAAGGTGAACTACAAATGTGCGCTTCATTCACTAACTGTTACAAAAGAAGATCAATTAGAATAATACATAATGTTGGATTTAGAGAAAATACAAACCCTTTATTTATTATGGAAGAATTTCCCTTTTGGATCAATAAAGTTAATCTAAGTCTATTTATTGAATCAAAACTATTGAAATTCAACGACTTGGTGAATTTGCAAACCGCAAAAATGTTGTACAAAGCAAACTTTAACCTTCTACCAAAAATGTACAACAATTCTTCTCAACAAAAGAGGAGAAATATAATCTTAGAGCAAGTCTAATACTGGCGGCCCGCGCGCCACATCCGGCCCGCCAAAGCTTTTCATTTGGCCCATCACCCAAACAGGCTTAATGAAACCATTAAAACTAGGCTTGATTATGTACGCAGTACTCCCGCCACCCCGCAGGGGGCAACAGCTAGTCACATGCATCACAGTGAAGCAGCAGTGGGGTGAGTAGAAGAAAACTACTCATTTAACTCTGGGGGAAAAAAAGGAAAACTCTAACTTTTAACAACGACTGCCTTCCGCCCGATTGTAGCTTAGATAGGCCCCAGCAACCCCAAAAGGGACAAGCGGTAGGAAATGGATGGATGGATGAACAACAAAGTATGAATGTTATACCCCAAGCAAGTGCTCGAGTTATTGTTTCCTGGCGTACCTTTTAAGCGACAGACACATTGATCCAGACAAGCAGCAACAATGGTAGAAATCCCAGTAGGTATAATTTGTGCATAAATACATTTAGTTTGTTTTGTATTGAAATTGCTGACTGCGTGATGTCTTTTGTATTCAGGATTGTGTTGTTTTTTGTCTGAGAGTAACAATCAAACCTCCGTGAATACACGTCGTTTTGACCAGTTGGTGTGTGAATGTGTAATTTCAACAAAAAAATTGCAGTGTGGTGCTTCCGTGTTTATAGTTTCACCTTTTATCGTTAGTTTTGAAGTCAAAATACCTCCATATTGGGCTGTATTAACCAGTGGAATTGCCGAACTGCCATTCTTCCTTTTCTGTCTCCACCCTGTTTCCACTTGTATGGGCTACGTGTGCGTGTTGACTCACTCAAGATGCGTCTCGGCTCATATTACCAGCATGCGCACTGGCAAAAAAAGTGCTGGGATTTTTCAAAGGCAGTATAGTATCTTTTTCAATTCATTAGTACCGCGGTGCTTTATTAGTACCGGTATACCATACAACCCTTCTTGGTACTTTACATTTGTTCACCCTAAATGTTCTCCTGGTACATAACTGGTTGTTACTGTCCTGCCTAAACCGCTAAAAGTCTGAAAAGTTTCTCCTTTCTCCTTTTGTGATGATACACTAGCTGTCGTTTGAAGCAAACATGTTTTCATGTGGTTGTGGACTTGTTCACACAGGACTCCCAGGAGAAGAACGCCAACACAGTGAAAGCTGAAGAGGCCAAACTGAAGGCCAAGTACCCCGGCCTTGGCCAGAGGCCTGGCGGCTCAGACTTCCTCATGAAGCGACTACAGAAAGGGGTAAGCATGGCACAAAGGTGTTGCGGTAAGGATGATGTCATTTGCAACGACTACGCACTGAAAAGCAGAAGCGCCACAGAGATCGCTTCGGGAAATTTTGAGCTCAGACTTGCTGAGGAAAGATGATAAATACAAAATGAAACTGTGACGCCTCAGCGTCATCTAGAATTCCCAGAATTGGGGGAAAAACCCGATGACAACCACACAATCTTAGAGGGGAGTGTTAAAACTCAATACCCCGTGTTGTCTTTCAAGCTTCACACACACTGAAGGTTTGTTTAAAGGGGTTATATTATGATTTACTTCTACATTAAAACATTAAAACCTTGTGGTCTACATCCATCAATAAATCAATCAATCAAAGTTTATTTGTATAGTTTTTAATCGCAAGTGTCTCAAAGGGCTTCACAAACCACAACTACATCCCCTGATTTGAACCCAGAGTGTTTGTCAACAATGGGTTAAGAAACACTACATAACATGTAATGGTGGTTCTTTAGTCAACATTTTGCATAGATTTTGTTTTACAGACCTATCTACCACCCACTTTTTAGATCAGTCCCAAAACAACTCGTTTTGAGAGGCAGAGTTGTCAGATGCACATTAAACCCTTCACGCCGAGTGAACCGTCGATGTTTTGTATTTTTATATTTTGTCGGACCTTATAGACATCGGTGATCGCCACCAGCCATCTAATTTTTACTTGACTTACACCACAACATCCCAGATGATACAACGAGACGCGAGCTCACCGTGCTTGGTTGTCGGCACAACATGACGCAGATCTCGTACCAAATATGCACATATACACGTGCATATTGACAATACAATGATTTTCTATTTTATATAATTATAAGTCCACTGCAATGCTTCTTCCTTGTAAACAATAGGCTTAAGGCTATCAGCTATGCTACATCGCTAACGTAATAGTGAATTACTATAGCCAAACACACTAGGCACTGATCCAATTTAAAATTGCCACAGGATGGTGAAGCTGTTCTCTTAAATTAGAAGGCTAAAATAGCTACACAACAGATAGTAGTCACCAAGCCCGCCATTAATAGCAGTGTTTTGGAAAATCCCTAATTTTACTAGTGCATGTTTGTGAAGCAGGAATGCATTTTTAAACATTTATTTTCACGTCAAAATATCACTTCATTGTTTTTATAATGACATATTATAAATAGGATCCAAACAAAATTTTATGAAGACCGCACTGAGTTGCAGGACTGCGAGACAATCAGGAGCACCGACACAAGCTCTCTAGTTACCCAACTATGTAGCTACCTAACTTGTTGTCGCCTCCGTTCGCTCTCCGAGCCACAAAGTTGACGGCTGCTAATCATATTTGGATGAGAACAATCCACTGTAAGTTCCGAACCAGTTGTAGATGTAGAGTATTTATTAGTAGCCAGTGAGAAGGTATATTTTTGACATGACGGATTGTAAACAGAGGTCACAACACCGGATGTATGTTACCCAAGGGAGCGTGGCTGTAAGATAGAGTTTCCAAATGGGAAACGTTTTCTGAGTTCTTTGCATGCATGTTATAACATTTTACATTACATTTTCAATTATGATAATGTTAGTAAATTATCCAGTAGAACTTCAGTGGTACATTACTTGAGACGTGTATGTGTAAAAAAGACAGCCAAAAGAGGTCGGTAGATGAGAATAAATCCAAAGGTAAACAATTGTGTAGCAATGCACCACCCAATTGCAGGAAACAGTCTTTATTTCACAACATTTTATTTTAGGGTTTGCATGACAGCACTTTGGGCTGATATAAATGTTCCTATTTTGTATGTTTTTCAATTTTCCTCTTTTTTTCCTCAAAGGGTGCTGACGTCCCTGTACCTATAAGAAATAATGTAAACCCAAATATTATATTCCAGACACCCACAAATATGAGGGTAAAACACATTTTATAGAGAATAATTGTAGTTACCGTATTTTCCAGACTATAGAGCGCACGTATATAAGCCGCACCCACTCAATTTTAGAAGAAAAAATATTTTCCATATATGCCGCACCGGACGCAGATATGTGTTGTGAAATGAGGTTTTTACAAAAAAGATTTTGTAAATGTTTATTTACCGTATTTTCCGGACTATAAGTCGCAGTTTTTTTCATATTTAGGTCGGGCTCCAGTGCGACTTATATGTTTTTTCCTTTTTTATTATGCATTTTCGACAGATGCGACTTATACTCCGGTGCGACTTATACTCCGAAAAATACGGTACATACCTTAATTGTTTCCAAACATTGTCTGTAACACGGCAATACAACAGCTGATCAAACAAAACGGAAGTCATCGTCATGGGTCCACTATCTCCAATCAGCGAAACAGACCTAATAACTCCACTGTGACGTTTTGGTGAATTTACGAAACTGAAACAATACAAAAATTATGCCATTGTGGGTTAATAACATTAACACAGGCATACGCAAACGTGTTAGCGTATTAGATAATGCTCAAAATGCTAGCTTCATTATATTACGATAGCACGTACAAATATGGTTGAAAACACTCCTACAGACATCACACATGGGACGGTTTAGTAAGTAAGAATTGTTTGTTATATTTTAAAACGTTCAAACATTGCTTGGAGTGATGAATAAAGAATCTATACAAGCAAAAACTAGAGATGTCCAATAATATCGGACTGCCGATATTATCGTCCGATAAATGCTTTAAAATGTAATATCGGAAATTATCGGTAAAATGTATGATTTTTTAAAACGTCGCTGTACGGAGTGGTACACGGACGTAGGGAGAAGTACAGAGCAGTTGCGTCTCCCCGTCATACTTGCCAACCCTCCCGATTTTCCCGGGAGACTCCCGAATTTCAGTGCCCCTCCCGAAAATCTCCCGGGGCAACCATTCTCCTGAATTTCTCCCATTTTCCACCCAGACAACAATATTGGAGGCGTGCCTTAAAGGCACTGCCTTTGTGTGCCGGCCCAATCACATAATATCTACGGCTTTTCACACACACAAGTGAATGCAAAGCATACTTGGTCAACAGCCATACAGGTCACACTGAGTGTGGCCGTATAAACAACTTTAACACTGTTACAAATATGCGCCACACTGTGAACCCACACCAAACAAGAATGACAAACACATTTCGGGAGAACATCCGCACCGTAACTCAACATAAACACAACAGAACATATACCCATAACTCCTTGCAGCACTAACTCTTCCGGGACGCTACAATATACCCACGCCCCCATCTCCACACACACACACACACATCTCAACCCCGCCCACCTCAACCTCCTCATGCTCTCTCAGGGAGAGCATGTCCCAAATTCCAAGCTGCTGTTTTGAGGCATGTGAAAAAAAATAATGCACTTTGTGACTTCAATAATAAATATGGCAGTGCCATGTTGGCATGTTTTTCCATAACTTGAGTTGATTTATTTTGGAAAACCTTGTTACATTGTTTAAAGCATCCAGCGGGGCATCACAACAAAATTACCGGTAGGCATAATAATGTGTTAATTCCACGACTGTATCGGTTGATATCGGAATCGGTAATTAAGAGTTGGACAATATCGGAATATCGGATATCGGCAAAAAAGCCATTATCGGACATCTCTAGCAAAAACACTATGGACGGCTAGAAGACGGAACAGCACTTCTACTTCCGGTTGCAAGTTCAGTCTAAACAGAAGGGCAATGCAACACCTGCAGTGAGAGAACTAGCCAAAAGATGTAACCATAGCATAAACAATAACACACCTATTTAGTTTTTTTTTTTTTAACTATTTGCATTATGGCCGTCAGCAAAAAAAAAATCCATAAATTAGCCGTACCGTTTTATAAGCCGCAGGGTTCAAAGCGTAGGAAACAAGTATTTAGGAAAAACAATGTGAAATACATACTCTGATGGTCTCTCTTGTTACGCAGCCAAAGTATTTTGACTCTGGCGACTACAACATGGCGAAGGCCAAGATGAAGAACAAGCAGCTTCCTGTAGCGGGCCCCGACAAGAACCTGGTGACCGGCGACCACATTCCCACGCCGCAAGACCTGCCCCCGAGGAAGTCGTCCTTGGTGACCAGCAAGCTAGCTGGCTAGCCCTTGCCATCCCAGACGCACAGCCTCGCCCTCGGGGGGGCGACCGCGGCGAACACCCCCCCCGCCCCTTCTCTTCCCCTGTCCCCCAGTCACCACCGCCCTGGCCCTCTTTTCCAGCCCTCATCCCCAAGCACCACTGGCTTTCACACACGGGGGCGGACTTGTCTAAGTTCATGTGCTTGTGTGTGGCGTGGAAGGAGCGCTCCTCTTTTGTCCTCCTACTGAGCTGTGCCCTCTGCTCCACTGCCTCCCTCTTGTCTTGGTTTTCAAGATGCATCACAGTAGGTGTTGTCGTAATGCGTCTTTGCTGGGGACTCCATGCACTTTGTATCCAATATCTGTTTTTTTTGTTTTTTTTTGTTTTGCCTCCTGAGTGGAAGAAGGGATACATCTTTCAGCTTTATGTCTCTTGTCCGTGCTTCTGGCGGCGCACGGCGCGGAGGGTTAACGTGTGTCGAGACCGGCCCGTAAACCCAAATTTGTGAGGTGCGGCCGACCAACTGGAGATTTCCTTGGCGACGGAAGCTTGCTGTCACTTCACGTTGTGTTGATTCCCGACTCCAATGCTGCATGATTGCAACCGGAGACTCCCGGTCGCTGTCTGGACAATCCACAGCCAGCTGAGTGTTTCCGCACTAGCTCGATTCAGTGTTCTCTACGGGTTGGCCGCATGTTCGCTAACACAAGCATCTGTCGGAGTTCCACGTCACAACATTGTTGTTATTATTAACTCGGCCAAACCACAGATACCAGGGTGCTCCTCGCTAAGAGCAGACCCCCTGATCACGTTTTAGGACAGTATTAGTCGTCTTGGTAGATTTCTGACCCACAATGCATGTGTGCTGGGATGGATACTTCAGTTTGACCCTGGCTTGCCTACGTTTGAGTCTCCTGAAGGACGAGTTATGGCTCTTCTTGCTACCCGCGTTAATGTTTTCATTGGGCGTCAAACGGGGACTTTGATCTCAGGCGTGTCTGCAACCTGATAAGAGACGCTTGACTCAAAGTGGGACGCCGCATGCCTGCAGGGTGTTCTCATTCCTCTCAGAAACCCGGTGGGACAAGCACACGGTGCGCGCGGTTTGACTCCAATGTGGCGCGTGCACACTGGTTCGATCAGGTGCACGCAACACATATTGTCAGTTTTGGTGATTTCTCAGTTGTGTACCAGTAGAGTGAATGTGTGTGTGTATGCTTTGTAAATAGAAATGGACAGGATGGGGTTTTTGTGTGTTCTGCTGCATTCACACTGCTTCTGCTGTACCTCAGGAGTGCGTATCATATGGAAACGTGTCTAAATGCTGATTATTCGGTGCCGATCCTTTTTCCTTTTCAAGTTTCCGCATCTTCTTGTACTTTTGACGCAGGCCAAAAACCAATAACGATGCAGATGCGTAAATGACAGCAGTGCATTGTGCAGTAGTTAGCCCACGCGTCACGTTGAATGACAACAAAATATGTTTTAATTGCGGGTTGATTAAGCGGGCGTGAAGGGTTTGAGCGAGAGGAAACGCACAGGGTGTCTCTCGAACAACTAAGACAAGCACGTGCCAGAATGTAAGCAACAAACAAGTACTTCTTTATCTCCCATCTTGTTCTTTTTCTAGTGTTCTCCTCTCGTATGGCTTCATTCTGGCTTGAGATCTCTGCCGGGAGACCCAGAGATTATTCTAGAACGTACTCAAACCGAGGTTTCCGCGACATAATGGATGGCAGGAGAACACAGAAATGAGAAGACTTGACAAAAAGAGTACTTGGAATGTTTCACTTCTTTGGGGAGTTAATTGAGAGGTTTTTTTTGCCAATGTTTGAAATAAACTTTTACATAAAGAAAGCGGCTTCTTTTTTTTTTCCCCTTATCAAATTATCGGCGAAAAGAACGGCGGAAGTGTCTGGAGTTAAATTTTGAGGTCGCTAAGCCATATTTTGAGCACAGAAAAGTAGGGCTATTGTATTATCCTATCCATCTATCCAGCCATCTTCCTCCGCTTATCCGAAGTTGGGTGGCGGGGGCAGCAGCCTAAGCAGAAAAACCCAGACTTCCCTCTCCCCAGCTACTACGTCCAGCTCTTCCCAGGGGATCCCGAGGCGTTCCCAGGCCAGCTAGGTCTTCCCCATGGTCTCCTACCAGTCGGACTTACCCTAAACACCTCCTCAGGGAAGCGTTCGGGGGACATTCTGACCAGATACCACCGCTTTACTCTGAGCTCCTCCCGAATGACAGAGCTTCTCACCCTATCTCTAAGGGAGAGAGCCCCGCCACCCGACCGAGGAAACTCATTTTCGGCCGCTTATACCCGTGATCTTATCCTTCCGGTCATCACCCAAAGCTCACGACTATAGGTGAGAATAGGGACGTAGATCGACCGGTAAATTAAGAGCTTTGCCTTCCGGCTCGGCTCCTTTTTCACCACGACGGACCGATGAAGGGTTTACATCACTGCAGACTGCGCGAGCCACTCTTCTCTCACTCGTGAACAAGACCTGCTGGATTACCGTAATCAACATTGAGGCTTTAGGCCTTGTTCACACTGCAGGTCAATTCCGATTTTTTTTTTTTGCTCAAGCGACCTGTATCGGATTTTTTCATGTCCGTGTGAACAGTACAGTTTTCATATCCGACCCAGGCCTCTTTTGTGCGTGGAAATAAATCGGATATTTATGTCTTGCGTCCTCAATGTGAACGCTCCTGCGATCAGGTCGCATTCATCTGACCAGAACGTCATCAAAAAGCGATAGTCGTCATATTTATTTGCCAAAATAGACGGTTACAAAATAAATTGTTGACAACAGGAGCAGAAAATAAAATGTTTTAGGAACTCACGTGAAACTTCCACCACTCCTCCTGTCTCGGACTGCTCGCCCGCAGACACGCTCTTCAAGCAGACATCGAAGCAAAAATATCCCGTAAAACTGCCAGAGCCAAAATACTTCTTCGTGCAATAATTCGGTTCAGAAAATGCTGACTTTGATTGCACGAAATCCTTAAAAATTACATTTTGTTACTTGAATATTAACTAGGTATTAGTAATTTTGTCATTATAAGCGCTAACGCAAGACAAACTATTTATAGCTGCACCCTGATCACAAGCTTGTGTGCCTAAGCTGTTTCCTCGTTTCCTTGCTCTTCAAACTTTATTGTTGATCATAAATCATCGCTCTCACCTGGATAGAAAGATGAAGACGTATTCGGACAAATTGATACCCTTTGACAGCCAATTTAGACCCGGAAATGGCGAGGACGACACGAAAAGACTCTTGGTTCCAACCCACTTTCCTTTGCGAGGATTATGAGTGACTCTTCAACTAAATGGGAATATATGAACATCCTAACAGTCGGCATCCTAAAGGCAGCAGACCATGTACAGTAAGTGATGTTTTATTATGTTTGTCTGCATCGAGTAATAATCAGTGATAGAGTGATGGAAAAAAAAAAAAAAGCGAACGTTGTTACGTGTTTTTTAAATTAAAGCACCGCATATGCTTAAAATGAGCAAAACACGTAAATATTGAATAATATTATAAATGTGCCTGTAATTACAATATATACAGCATGTATACAAAACCTTTAATGGGGGTGTTTGGATGTTTTTTTAAGGGCTTGATAGGAGGAATAGAGCGGCTCCATTGTAAGCAGACTTTTGATCGCATTGATACATTTTAATGCATTTTAAAATAAAACATCCGTCGTCATGTCTTTCATTATGATTGTGAACGATAGGCAAAATTCTAATAAAAAAGTGCAGTTCTCCTTTAGGTAACATTTTTGTTTTCAGAAATGTTTTTGCTTTATTTAGAAAAACACAGTTATTTGCCTTACACTCACAATACAATGATAAACAGTGATACAGAAATGAGAAATAAAAGTTGACATCCTTTTAATATGGTTACTTGCATTATTATATATTATGAATATGTTACATTATAAACACTGTGTAGTTTATATTGTTTAGTTCTTCAGTTTAAGAGCATGATGTAGACAAAAGCTGAGTCTGTAAAGCCAAATATTTTTTTTAAGTAAAGGATTGCATATCGTTCTAATGTGTGACACTTTGAGACAAAAACATGTCTTTTTTTAGATAGTTTGTTTCAGTTGTATGCATTTGTATGCATAAAATATTTTTAAAAATGCAATTTTGTAGCCAAAAATCGCTATTGGACTTTTCTTTCCTCAAAATCGTACAGCCCTGAAGGAAAAAAAATGTTTAAGCAGATACATGGTATTTGGAGAAAAGATTAAACTCAAGTCATTTGAGTGGATATGCATGTATTGTTTGCTTAAGTAAGTACGTAAGTAAATTTTATGTATAAAGCGCTTTTCACAGATAAAATCACAAAGCGCTGTACAAAACATAGGTGAAGTAAAACAATTAATTTTAAACAACAGGGGCAAAATCATAAAAAGGATACAAAGTGGATTAAAATTGATAGATAAAAGGTGCATTAACTAAAAGCTTTACTAAAAAGAAGTTTTCAAATGTTTCTTAAAAGTTTCAACACAGTCAAGATTAGGGAGGAACTGGTGCAAGTTGTTCCAGAGTCTGGGAGCTATAGCCTGGAATGCCAGGTCTCCACAGGTTTTAAAACATTTTTTTAGGATATTTAGAAGACCCTGGCCTGAAGAGTAGGGGCATAGCAAGTCAGTGATGCACTGAGGGGCCCCACCATGCAATGCACAGAATGTCAGGACTAAAATCTTAAACTCAATGCGGAATTTAACTGGAAGCCAACTAAGACTGGATAAAATGGGGGGTAATATGGGCTGTTCTGGGTGCACCGGTCAAAAGTCTGGCAGCCGCATTTTGTACAGTCAAATCAAAGTTTATTTATATAGCCCTAAATCACAAGTGTCTCAAAGGGCTGCACAAGTCACAACGACATCCTCGGCTCAGATCCCACATCAGGGCAAGAACTCAACCCACTGGGATACAATGAGAAACCTTGGAGGGGACCGCAGATGTGGGGACCCCCCCTGGGCAATGGACGTTGAGTGGATCTAGTTAATAGTGTGAGAGTCCAGTCCATAGTGGGGCCAGCAGGGGATCATCTTGAGTGGAGACGAGTCAGCAGCACAGAGACGTCCCCAACTGATGCACAGATGAGTGGTCCACCCCGGGTCCTGACTTTGAACAGCTAGCGCGTCATCTGTGATCACCAAATAACCTCTCCACGCAGTAGAGGGGGGGCGAAGCATAAAAGAGACGGCAGATCAACTGGTCTAAAAGGGGGGTCTATTTAAAAGCTAGCGTATACAAATGAGTTTTAAGATGGGACTTGCATGCTTCTACAGTCTGAAGTCTCTTTAGCGTGGACTTGTGGAAAAGAGTGAAGAGAGAATTGCAATAGTCAATACGAGATGAAATGAACGAGTGAATGATCATTTCGAGATCCAATTTTGATGACAAATTTCTCTCTTTAGAAATATTTTTGAATGATAAAAACAAGTTTTTGGTCAGTTGACGGCAGTGACCCTCCAAAGACATTGACTGATCAAACACAACCCCAAGGTTTCTGAGGCTGCTTTTAACAGAG
>NC_084568.2:15675000-15680000 GCF_033978685.3 Nerophis lumbriciformis
CCCAAACAGGGAATCGGAGTAAACATGTGTTCCCTTGTCTGATTGGTTGGCATAAACATAAGGTTGTGTCAAAACTTGTAAAAGGAAATGAAAAAGGAATGTAACGCATTAAACACAAAATACGTTTATATTTGCTCGAACTACTTTCTTTTTCACTTAAGTTGAATTTCTCCTCAAACTAGCATGTATTGTGCTTGCAAAACAGAATGCATGTGCTTCTTTGCAACCTCAAAATGAAAGCACAAATATAACATTGAAGTGGAGGTTGCCGTGTCCGACCACCAGGGAGAAACAAACCCATCCCATCCATCCATTTTTCTACCGCTTGTCCCTTATAAACCATGACTTTCCAAACCACATTAAGAAATGAATGGACTGTATTTACAATGTATATATTTATTCTATGACTTGCAATACCTTCATACTATTTTTGTTGCTTCTAAAGAATAGTGTTTGAAAAAAAAAAAGTCTGCGGTAGTTGTGTTAGAATTAATTCCCAAAAGTCTGTCCTTTCTTTTTTCTTTTTTTTTAATTTCTTGGCAATTGTTCTTCATATGTCAGTTTTTATTTTTATTTTATAAACCTATATACAATCAGAAAATAATAATAATCAAAACAAGTACATAAATAGTACAGAAACAGTACAAAACAGCACCAGGGGGTTGTAAACTCAATAAAGTAACTAAAATAGAATGCAATATATATATATATATATATATATATATATTATATATCTCCTGATGATTGAGGGTACCCCCCCTCATGAAACAGGCCTGTAGAGATGAAATAGTCTTGTGATTTTTTTCCCCACACATACATATATATATATATATATATATATATATCATATATACATATATCATATATACGGTGTATATATATATATATATATCATATATACATATATATATACACACATATATATATATATCATATATACATATATATATCATATATATATATATATATATATATGTATATATACACACACACATATATATATATATATATATATATATATATATATATATATATATATATATACATATATATACATACACATATATATACATATTGTGGTACCTGATTCTCACCAAGACACAGGATTGGTTTTGCAGCAAGCCAAAAAGGGCATTTATTGTACAAGTCTTTTTAGGAAGGGCGGGGTGTGGAATCAGCAAACTTAAAGTGTCCATTAATAAACATAAATATCTCCCATCTGGGGCTCTCAGTCCTTCACATAGCACACTTCTTTAAAGGTCAAAGGTCATTGCTAGTGATGGGTCCGGCAACACCGATGCATCGGCGCATGCGTCGAGCTCATAGAGCGAAACCCTGTGTCGGTGCGCGTACCGCTTCTAGAAAGTCACGTGACCGATCATGAGCTGTTTTGGTCACGTGACCGATACGCGAACTGTGTCGCACTCCCGCCCCCTCTGTGCCCTGTGAGCGGGTCTTTTCTACAGCTGGAGAAATAATAACTAAGGAGAGACGACTGAAGTGTTGATAACAACCAAACTTAACCCCCCCCCCCTCTCTATATCCCACACCCCGTATTGTAAATAATGTAAATAATTCAATGTATATACTCTGATGATTAACTTGTGTGATGACTGTATTATGATGATAGTATATATCTGTATCATTAATCAATTTAAGTGGACCCCGACTTAAACAAGTTGAAAAACTTATTGGGGGGTTACCATTTAGTGGTCAATTGTACGGAATATGTACTGTACTGTGCAACCTACTAATAAAAGTCTCAATCAATCAATGAAAGAAATCGTCTAAAATTGAATACGTTGGAAAAACTGTTTTTTTTTTAATACAAATGTGTAAAAAATTAATTAAAAAAAATCCCAGTCCACAAGCATCGTCATTCACAACACATTCTCTTAGATTTCCATGTTATTATACATGTTCACATTTTTTATTGACTGTATCTAAAAAAGATACAAATATATTTTTATTTAAATGAAGATATGAAATAATCCTAAATGAAATACAATGACTTGGTTTATATTATTGTATATACTAGGTCATAAAATCAGTGTCAGTTGAGTCGGTCCATAGGTTGCCTGTAGGGATTTTTAATGTCCAGCAGATGTCATTATTTAGTGACACAGTATCGACACAGTATCAATACAGTTTTGCAATATGTCGAAACGCTTCATGTAGTGATGGGTCCGGCAACACCGATGCATCGGCGTATGCGTCGAGCTCATAGAGCGAAACCCTGTGTCGGTGCGCGTACCGCTTTTAGAAAGTCACGTGACCGATACGCGAACTGTGTCGCACTGACGCCTCCTCTGTGCCCTGTGAGCAGGTCTTTTCTACAGCTGGAGAAATAATAACTAAGAGAAAGCGTCTAAAATTGAATACGTTGGAAAAACTGTTTTTTTAAAAATAAAAATGTGTAAAAAAATAATAATTTCCAGGTCCACAAGCATCCTCATTCACAACACGTTCTCTTAGATTTCCATGTTATGATACATGTTCACATTATTTATTGACTGTATCTAAAAAAGACAAAAAATATATTTTTATTTACCGGTAAATGAAGTTATGAAATAATCCTAAATGAAATACAATGACTTGGTTTATATTATTGCATATACTAGGTCAGTGGTTCTCAACCTTTTTTCAGCAATGTACCCCCTGTGATTTTTTTTTAATTCAAGTACCCCCTAATCAGAGCAAAGCATTTTTGGTTGAAAAAAAAAAGACAAAGAAGTAAAATACAGCACTATGTCATCAGTTTCTGATTTATTAAATTGTATAACAGTGCAAAATATTGCTCATTTGTAGTGGTCTTTCTTGAACTATTTGGAAAAAAAGATATACAAATAACTAAAAACTTGTTGAAAAATAAACAAGTGATTCAATTATAAATAAAGATTTATACACATAGAAGTAATCATCAACTTAAAGTGCCCTCTTTGGGGATTGTATTAGAGATCCATCTGGATTCATGAACTTAATTCTAAACATTTCTTCACACAAAAAAAAAATCTTTAACATCAATATTTATGGAACATGTCCACAAAAAATCTAGCTGTCAACACTGAATATTGCATTGTTGCATTTCTTTTCACAGTTCTTTTTGACAGACATTTTAGTGACAAACCTGAGCTTGTGCTTCACTGAGTTTATGAACTTACATTCATATTTTGTTGAAGTATTATTCAATAAATATATTTATAAAGAATTTTTGAATTTTTGCTATT
This sequence comes from Nerophis lumbriciformis, assembly GCF_033978685.3. Taxonomy (NCBI): domain Eukaryota; kingdom Metazoa; phylum Chordata; class Actinopteri; order Syngnathiformes; family Syngnathidae; genus Nerophis; species Nerophis lumbriciformis. The sequence continues at coordinate 15,678,228 of NC_084568.2, forward strand.
TTTAGAATATTTAAAAAAAATCTCACGTACCCCTTGGCATACCTTCAAGTACCCCCAGGGGTACGCGTACCCCCATTTGAGAACCACTGTACTATGTCATAAAATCAGTGTCAGTTGAGTCGGTCCATAGGTTGCCTGTAGGGATTTTTAATGTCCAGCAGATGTCAGTATTTAGTGACACAGTATCAATATAGTTTTGCAATGTGTCGAAACGCTTCATGACGCCTCATCAACCCATCACTAGCTTCATGACGCCTCATCAACCCATCACTAGTCATTGCCTATCAAACAAAAGAAAACATAATATCAGAAAACATTTCCATAATGTCATTAATGGGGAAATAGTGGATGTCTCACTTACCGCCTGATGCACCTGCCTTGACACAGAGGAGAGCCAGACCTGAATGAGGCAGAGTTAAGAACAGTTTGTAGCTGGGCCCCACCTGGCCGCACAGATGGTGGCACTTCAGGCTGATTGAGCAGGTAGAGGGGAATGTACCGCCCCTCGATGATGCAGCAAAGGCTGGGGCGTTGTCCTCTGTGTTCCACTCTGCCTCCATGCCCTGGCTCCTCCCCTGTGAGGTGCATACCTGTCAGGCTGTGCCTGAGTGAGACTCCACAATATATTTATGTATATATATATATATATATATATATACATACACATATATATACAAATATATATGTACACATATATATATATATATATATATATATATATATATATATATATATATATATATATATATATATATATATATATATATATATGTACAATATATGTATATATATATGTGTATATGTGTATATATATGCGTATATATGTATATATATGTGTATGTATATATATGTGTATATATGTATATATATATGTGTATATATGTGTATATATATATGTATATATATATATATATATATATATATATATATATATATATATATATATATATATATATATATATATATATATATATATATATATATATATATATATGTATATATGTATATATATGTGTGTGTGTGTATATATGTATATACATATATGTGTATATATGTATTTTTTTATTTTTTATTTAGCCTTTATTTAACCAGGTAAAAATCCCATTGAGATCAAGGATCTCTTTTCCAAGGGAGACCTGGCCAAGAGGGCAGCAGCAAGGTTACATTAAAAAAACAGTAAACAACACATAAAACATCACATTTACAACATTAAAACTTGCTCACATGACACATGTGCATACAGACAAGGTAGACTGCAATCCTTTCACAGAAACTTTAAACTCATTTAATGTAACAAGGGTTTGAAGTTTAACATTCGATTGTAGGTTATTCCAAGCCTTTGGTGCTGAAAACCTGAATGCTTTCTTGCCCAGTTCAGTTTTTACTTTGGGGACGACAAATTGCAGAACATTCATTGAACGAAGATTGTGACTTCTTTGTTTCTTTGTTAAAGGACAAGACAGATAAGATGGAGTGATACCCAGAATGGTTTTGTAGATAAAAACATACCAATGATTGAGGCGTCGAGCACATAAAGATGTCCAGTTAACCATTGAGAATAATACGCAATGGTGAGTAAAGGGAGCGCAGTTGGTGATGAATCTCAGTGCCCCGTGGTACACACTATCCAGCTTGTGGAGACAACCAGCAGTAGCATTCATGTACAACACATCTCCATAGTCAATAACAGGTAAAAATGTTGTTTCCACCAATTTCTGTTTCACAGTAAAAGAAAAGCAAGACTTGTTTCTATATATATATAGTGCCAGTACC
>NC_084568.2:15685000-15745000 GCF_033978685.3 Nerophis lumbriciformis
CGCGCAGCAACGACGAATCCGATTTCCATAAGTCTCATTCCCGACCGCCCGGCGATCCATCCCCGGGAGCGGAACAAGGCACGCTTGCATCCGCGTGGCACGACGATCCCTCCGAGTCGGCTCGGCGCCACGGAGCGACTCCCACAGAACTTTGGGACGTATCGGGGCCTGCAAGCTCCCCAGATCCAGGATTCACTCCCAAGGATCGAGTTGGGGAGCGAAGTGCAAAATAGCGCGAGACAGTGCGAAGATGATGCTCTTTCGGTGAGGGCGGCATCCAGCTGTGAGCTGCCAAGAGTTGTGTAGATAATGTTGGAATTATTAGTTAATAAACTATTCACTTGAATGATTTTAGTCACTGTCTTTGTTGGGGAACTTACTGCAAATGCAGAAGGGTTTTTTTTGTTCACCCACTTCCTCCTTACTTCCTGTTTATATCAGCAGTTTCTTGGAAATCCACCCCCACCATCTGTCACATCCTCAAAGGTTCTATAACACCCAATTGTTCACATACATGTTGATTTACGAGTCTACAGCCTTTGTTTTGAAATATGAAGTATGCAGCCTGTGTCATGCAGCACTCCTCCCATGTTTGTTCAGATGCGCCCAGTCGCCCCGGGCAACGTCACAAACCCTCTCTTGCCTCGAGCTCTTAAAAGGAACACAGAGTCTCCATGGTGTCGATCCACTCAGGGCGGCGGTGTTTACGTCAGCATGAGACTGGTGTGCTGAATGGAATGGGGCGAGTTGTATTTTGTTCATCAAAACTATGATTAATCTACTTAATATCTATTTATTTTCTTTATGTAATAACCACTTAATCTTGTGTTTCAATACTTAACATTAGCTTTGAGCGGTACTACAAATTTGATCCAATACTAAGTCGATACAGGGGCAATATTGGTCATACCAATGCTGATACCTAAACATTTTCAAAAAAAATCCCTAGTTTTGATTACAATTTAGTTAACAGTGTAACAAACATAAGATACTTCCTTCTCCCATGACCGTGTTTCTTAACCATAGTGACCACTGTTGGGTCGCAAACAAAGTTTCTCAGCTCTGGGCTGCTGCCACTTGTGGCAGTGATGACAAAACCAAATAAGTGAGTAAATGTTTTAAAAGTGCAAAAAATATGACTGAAGTAGGCAATATATATTTTCATTTGCACTTTAAAATGTTCAATATTTGAAGTGCAATTTTTCCACCATTTTATTTTTGTTTACATATTTAGCATAGTTAAGTTAAAGTTAAAGAACCAATGATTGTCACACACACACACACACACACTAGGTGAGGCGAAATTGTTCTCTGCATTTGACCCATCACCCTTGATCACCCCCAGGAAGGTGAGGGGAGCAGTGGGCAGCAGCGGTGGCCGCGCCCGGGAATCATTTTTGGTGATTTAACCCCCAATTCCAACCCTTGATGCTGAGTGCCAAGCAGGGAGGTAACGGGTCCCATTTTTATAGTCTTTGGTATGACTCGGCCAGGGATTGAACTCACAACCTACCGATCTCAAGGCGGACACTCTAACCACTATGGTTCTTACAAATACAATGGTAACTAATACTACAGTAATGAGAAAAATTGTTTTTTTAAAGGGAAACTTGCATTGGTAATGTATATTATGATTACAGTAGTGCTTTATTTGGCCACAGTTAAAGTAAACTTTTCAAAATTGTTGTCTTACAATGTTGTCTATAGACATTTGTATGCCTTTAACTATATTTGGTAAATATCAGCAGTAGGATATGGGCATTACATTTGAAGTTGGATTAAAAAGCATCAAGTGAGATTTTTTTGATACCTTCAAAAACCCTGGTATATTTTGAACAGAATAAAATCAATAGTGCAAAATAACTAAACATGAACAAAAACTACAATTGGCCCCTTTTTAAATCCTATGTTTTTGCCTTGTGTCTAGGAATTCCAGAGTTTGTCAACAACAAAAACTATTTTCAGACGATGAAAAATATCGTTCTCATCACTGCAGTGTTCAATCAAAGTTTATTAATCACAAGTGTCTCAAAGGGCTGCACAAGTCCTTTGAGACACATTGTTACAGTCTATGTTGACCCCACCCTAGTTTACATCCAAGAGCTGTAGCTTAGCGGATAGCGTGGCTCCTTTTGTAGCCATTCCTCTTCATTTTTTTTAGAAACTTACTTTATTTGACATTTGAAGATTTGTGATTTTGAAACGGCTTTAGCTTACACGTTAGCGAGGACGCTACTTTGCCTTGTCTCGGACGTTCGCTTCTTGCGGTCAGATTTGCGGTACGCTGTCATTAACATGCATTGTCACGATATACGTGGGCCAAATTCATATTTGTATCGCCTAACCTTACTCTGAATCTCCTAGCATAATGTTAAAGTTGCGTTTGTGCCCTTTTTAAATGCGCGTATTCGGTCTTGTCATGCTAGCATGCTGGTCGGATTACTAATGCCCACTCCTTCGAGACTTCCTCCTATAGCGCCCAGCCTTCGGTTGCCTTGTGAAAACTCAACCTTGTCATCTCTGACTCATTTGTGATCTGTTGCTTTATCTCGCAGATAACTAGGACAAAGTCTGACAGGATGTGACTCAAGTTAAAACCACGACAATCGCTGTAGCTGATTAAATTTTGTCTTGCCAGCAATAACTTAACTGTCGTTTAAAGGTTGACGCAGCAGCTAAGATTGATTGTAAACCGTAGTGTACTGGTTTTACGAGCTATACCCATGTATTTTAGAAAGAGCTATGTGTTTGAAACTGTACCGATATATGCTGCCTTTGTTACCATGCTCGTCATGTCTGACCACCAAGGTATGTTTAATGGCATAAGAGAAAATCCTTGCTAGCTAGCTTAAGTAGGTGTTGCATATGTCACAATTCTCTATTTTCTTGATAACTAATTCATCTAAATCCAAAATGTCGCTCTTGAGTAACGCCGCCTTAATCGTCAAAACTGGCGGCTTTTTATGCGTTTAACGCCCATCAAACAAGTGTTCGGTTGTCTTGCTAGCTGTGCTTCGGTAACAAACAAATATTCAAGTTCAAACCGTCATAACACACTTACTCCTTCTAAATCAGATGTTAGGAACCCGGACATTTTCAAAAGGCTAAAATTGTGTGTCGGTATGTAACGATACGACAATTTCATATCGCGGTTATTGTGAACAAACTGATCATAGTTATTCTATAGTCACGGAATAGTTTGAACGTGCCAGGTTTTATTTAAATAAAATAGATTGACACACATTATACTTTCATCGGTAGTATATTAAATATTGTTCAGGTTTCTTAAAAAACATATTTTTATTTCAGTATTTAAATATATTTATCTACCCTTCTAACTTGTAAAAGTTTGTTTTCTTATGTGAGAAATCGGAATTTGGGCGAATCTCTTCTAGTTTGCGTGACGTCGCGCGAGTTCACTTCCTGTCATTTATTCCTTCGAGTATCGATAGATTACGATCATATAGTACAGCTTGTAGGTTCGATAATTGAACATCGCAGTTTCTCGAACAGTAACGCGTCTATACAAGTTTAGATTAGCGTATGTCGTTACCTAAACTGGGAACGAAGTTATTCCCCCTTGTTTTCAAGTTAGCATTTAAGCCAGCTAATGGCCCAGCGCCATCATGCTTCTCCGGTAAATTAGCAGTGTGACCGGTCCGCGTGTTTATCAGTGTTATCAGTCACAGATTTGACGATGATTTTCATTTGAAACGGTAACAACCGCGGTTTATCATTATACCGTTTATAGTTACATGCTGAATTGCATGCATTCTGTATATCGGGTGTTTGTTTTTTTTACCAGCGAGCTTATGCGAGTGGCCGATAAGTTACCGCAGGACTCGACAAAGCATAAGTGTTATTTTTGCTTACCGTATTCTTCGGACTATAAGTCGCAGTTTTTTTCATAGTTTGGCCGGGGGTGCGCCTTATACTCAGGAGTGACTTATGTGTGAAATTATTAACCCATTACCGTAAAATATCAAATAATATTGTTTAGCTCATTCACGTAAGAGACTAGACATATAAGATTTCATGGGATTTAGCGATTAGGAGTGACAGATTGTTTGATAGCATGTGCTATATGTTAGTTATTTGAATGACTCTTACCATAATATGTTACGTTAACATACCAGGCACCTTCTCAGTTGGTTATTTATGCCTCATATAACGTACACTTATTCAGCCTGTTGTTCACTATTCTTTATTTATTTTAAATTGCCTTTAAAATGTCTATTCTTGGTGTTGGCTTTTATCAAATACATTTCCCCCAAAAATGTGACTTATACTCCAGTGCGACTTGTATGTTTTTTCCCTTCTTTATTATGCATTTTCGGCCGGTGCGACTTATACTCCGGTGCGACTTAAACTCTGAAAAATACGGTAATTTAAATCCGTTTTCATTTAATACCATAAAGCCATAGGCCCATGTTTCCTGCCAGAATAGACCTTTTTTATTATTTGCACAGCTCTTTTTTAATGTAGGCTAATTTGTATTATTGATTTAGTAAATGTTGAAGTAATCCTGTACACCTGTTTATATTTCTGTTAGCTGCGCTTTGTTGAGCGGAAATTGCAACGAGGCGTTGACTTTAAACTTAAATATTGAAGCATTGATATTTTTTTAAAGTGTTTTTTTAGGCCATCTTGTGAAACTAGCATGAAGACATGAAAGCCTGCTGGTCTTCATGATCTCACAGAAAAAGAAGATTCATAATGTGAGACCAAAGCAGGAAGTGTGCAGGCGTGGGAGAGTTTCAGGTGTGGTTTGGAAACAATCGACCACATTCTTGACATTGTGATGGTGTGGGTGGTGCTACTGATCCCCAGAACTTGAAAACTCTTAGACACAAAGACATTTAGGTCTTTTACTTCAGCTTGTAGTACAAAGTCATTTTATGTGAAGGACTTTAACCCCCGTGAAAGCACCTTTTGGAGAAGCAGTGTGTGCTGACATCCGATCAAACTTCTCTAATGCTCTTTAAACTGTAATCGGAGCCGTGAAGGTTGGCCTCCTCGCCCTGAGCGCTGTCATTGGTCCACAGAAACTACCGCCCCCCCTTCTTTTTTAAAAAAAAGCTTCGATTCCGGGAACTGTAGCTGACGCACAAGTTTATCTTTAACCTGGCGACTCAGCTGCTCTTACTTAGAAGTTTGCGGCTGAAACTCTCAACCGTGAGCCTGAGTGAGGAGATAAAGAGCGAAGGACATTTCTAGCAGAAAGAAGTCCGAATGAGAGCCAAAGTTTGGAAAACACGCAGCAGGAAATAAGTAAACACACCGTGTACTTACTGAAGTTTACTGATGCAAGTGTTGGTAGTGGTCTTGAACCGTGTGCAAGTCATGTGACTCAGTGGAGTCATAAATGTACATTTCGATGGGCAAATGTGGGGATTAAAAAAAACTTAATAATGTATTGCAAGTAAATCGGCTATTACATGACGATGTGAGTAAGAAAGCAAATCTCCAATAAAGCAATTTGAAGGGGAGCTGCACTTTTTGTTAACATTTTCCTTCTCATTCGCAATTCGTATGTAAGACAAGTATGAATATGTATATCTGTGTGTATATATGTATTTTTTATGTATGTGTATGTATATATATGTGTGTGTATATATATATATATATATATATATATACCGGTGTGTGTATATATATATATATATATATATATATATATATATATTACAGTACTTGTGTGTGTGTGTGTGTGTGTATGTATTTGTGTGAGTATGTCTGTGTGTAGATAAGTGTATGTACGTGTATATATACATGTGTGTGTATAAATGTGTATGTGTGTATACGTGTATTCAAGTGTGTGTTATATATATATATATATATATATATATATATATACATACATACATACATACATATATACACACATACCGGTATATATTTACATGTATGTATGTATGTATATATGTGTGTACAAACGTGTGTATATATATTTACATGTATGTACACATGTGTGTGTGTATATATGTATGTATGTATGTATGTATATAGGGCAGCACGGTGGAAGAGGGGTTAGTGCATCTGCCTCACAATACGAAGGTCCTGAGTAGTCTTGGGTTCAATCCCAGTTTGCATGTCCTCCCCGTGACTGCGTGGGTTCCCTCCGGGTACTCCGGCTTCCTCCCACCTCCAAAGACATGCACCTGGGGATAGGTTGATTGGAAACACTAAATTGGCCCTAGTGTGTGAATGTGAGTGTGAATGTTGTCTATCTGTGTTGGCCCTGCGATGAGGTGGCGACTTGTCCAGGGTGTACCCCGCCTTCCGCCCGATTGTAGCTGAGATAGGCTCCAGCGCCCCCCGCGACCCCAAAGGGAATAAGCGGTAGAAAATGGATGGATGGATGGATGGATGTATGTATATATATATATATATATATATATATATATATATATATATATATATATGTATACACACATGTGTATATGTGTGTGTATACATGTCTATGTATATATGTACAAAACCCAAAACCAGTGAAGTTGGCACGTTGTGTAAAAGGTAAATAAAAACAGAATACAATGATTTGCAAATCCTTTTCAAGCTATATTCAAATGAATAGACTGCCAAGACAAGATATTTAATGTTCGAACTGGAAAACGTTGTTTGCAAATATTAGCTCATTTGGAATTTGATGCCTGCAACATGTTTCAAAAAAGCTGCCACAAGTGGCAAAAAAGACTGGGAACTGCAGTTGGTCGCTGCATCTGTAAGTGCAAGTTGAAACTGTATTATGGAAAGCGAAAGCCATTTATCAACAACACCCAGAAACGCCGTCGGCTTCGCTGGGCCTGAGCTCATCTAAGATGGACTGGTGCAAAGTCGAAAAGTGAACTTTGGTCTGACGAGTCAACATTTCAAACTGTCAAACTTATTTAGGGATTTCACCATCTACGGTCTATAATATCAACAGGTTCAGAGAAACTGGAGAAATCACTGCACGTAAGCGATGATATTACGGATCTTCGATCCCTCAGGTGATACTGCATCAAAAAGCGACATCAGTGTGTAAAGGATATCACCACATGGGCTCAGGATCACTTCAGGAAACCACTGTCAGTAACTACAGTTACTCAGTAGAAGCATTTAAGTCCCATCTTAAAACACATTTGTATACTCTAGACCTTAAATAGACCCCCTTTTTAGACCAGTTGATCTGCCGTTTCTTTTCTGGGCACAGATTCGGTGATCACAGATGACGCGCTAGCTGTCCAAAGTCGGGACCCAGGGTGGACCACTCATCTGTCTCTGCGCTGCTGACCTGTCTCCACTCAAGATGATCGTTTAGAGGTAACATGACCTTAGAAAGGCTACAGTGAGGTCTCAAGGGCACATACATCGCATAGAAGAAGAAAAAAAATGTTGTAAATAAATGTCAGAAGTTAATTTTCTTCTGTAGAATTTAATCATGTGCAAACTACTCAATAATGTACCGTTTAGTAACATGCAATATTAACTTTTGACATGCAATTTATTGGTTACTTTGATGATTATGGTGTACAGTTTATGAAAATATCAGAAAATGTAAGGTTTCAAAAACGTTAAGCCAATCCAATCCACTTTATTTATATAGCACATTTAAACAACAAAAATGTTTCCAAAGTGCTGCACAACAATATTAAAAACAATATTAAAAACTATTAAAATCAATATTCAAATTTTATCCTTAGCTCCACCAATGACTGAATAAAAACAAAAAATAAATAAATATAAAACCAATATAAAAACAATATAGAAATAAATATGATTAAAAACTATTTTAAAGGGTAAAACCAATTAAAACAGTAAATAGAAATCAAAATTTATATTAAAAAAAACACAGAGGACAGAGGACCACACAACTCACATAGTGTTAAAAGCCAAAGAATAAAAGTGTGTCTTAAGATGAGACTTAAAAGCCATGATTATCAAAATTATAACTTAAGACTTGACATATCTCACTTTGCATGTAATGAGTTAATATCATATTAGTTTCACATTTGAAGTTAATCGCTGACATGATTCGGACCATATTCTAATTTTATGGGTTTTCCCTGTGTATTATAATGACTGAGAGAAAATGTGGTTGCAGTAAAACATGCAACTCCAGTTGAACATTCACCTACCGAAAATGCAAGCTTTTAACCACAAACCTAGTTGCTAAAAGAGACAACATTCATTTCAATTGAACACATAATAGTGATAGGCGTTGGGGTTACTGCTGCTGGGATGAGATAGAAGCGGTTAAAAAAAAAGTGACTTATTTATAATTATTGCATGTTGTGTTCAAGTGTTTCAGCCTATTGCTCGTACGTCGTCTTCTTGTTGAAACGGCAGCCTTTTAGGTATTACAAGTGGCTCTGTTGCAATCTTGTAAAATGCTAGCGTTTGTTCAGTCCGGGCATCTGAATTTTGCGATCTGACATTGCGAAAAGACGTCATCCCCACCCGGAAGAATCGCTAAAGGAAACGTTTGGAAAAAATGCCAAGCGATTCCAAGGAACTAATACCCTGGGAACCGGTTCTGAATATGAACCGGTTTTCGATTCCCTATCCCTAGTAATGTAGTAACATTCATAATGTGTAATTTTTACATATTTTGGTCATTTTAAGCATACGGCGACCTATTAATGACTTTCGCTTTTCCCTTAAACAACAACACTACTAATCATGGCAGAATTCATGAGAGACAACAAAGACTACTTTCGGATAAAGGATGATCCAGAACCTTATATTTTTGAGCCTGAATATAAGGAGGATGAAGCCCTGTGCTAAACAGATGCAGCTTTAGTGACACACTTAGCATCATGTAGCAGTATTGCTAAGTGCTAAACTAAATTTACAAACTACGAATATAAGAAAACAATCACTTACTGTATAATGTCTGCTCTAACTCGGATGCCCACTGATTATGTTTATCTTCCCATTTAGATGAAGAATAATCATAACCCTCACAAAGTGCCGCAAACGAGCATCTTTTTGTGTCTTTCTCGCCATTTCCCGGTCTAAAATCGTTGTCAAAGTTGACCAACTTGTGGGTTTATGTCCACAACTTTCTATTATCCAGGTGAGAGGCATGAATTATAATCTAGAATTAACTTTCACCAACTCAGGGGCGACGCAGCAGCTCAGTATGTCAATACAGCAGCATAAGCTAGTTAGCTCTCTGTGAGCAATGTGCCGCTAAAAATAGTTTGTCTGCGTTAGCGCTTATAATAACAATATCGCTAAAACTTTATTAATATTCAGGTCACGACATTTAAATGGAGTATTGTTGGTGGTTGTTGGTCCGATGGCAGTGAAGTCACTTGAACCGCAACAGTGAAAAAAAAAATGGTTTGTAGGTGGTTTTGGATGTTTTTTTAAAGGGTTTTATGGGCAGAATAGCCCCGTTAGCTGCATTGTTAGCGACTTTAACATATTTTATAAACTATAATGTATAAAATAATACAAACGTGTTCTTGTCTTACGTAAGGATTGTTAATGATAGGCTGAATTCCACAAAAAAGTGCAGTTTCTGTCGTATTTCCATTATGAAATGGTCTGATGAAGGGGTAATCTTTCCAAGGTACACTATATTGCCAAAAGTATTTGGCCACCTGCCTTGATTCACATATGAACTTAAAGTGCCGTCCCATTCCTAACCCATAGGGTTCAACATGATGTCAGTCCACCTTTTGCAGCTATTACAGCTTCAACTTTTTTGGGAAGGCTGTCCACAAGGTTGCGGAGTGTGTTTTATAGGAATTTTCCACCATTCTTCCAAAAGCGCATTGGTGAGGTCACACACTGATGTTGGCCGAGAAGGCCTGGCTCCCGGTTTTCGTTCTAATTCATCCCAAAGGCGTTCTATCTGGTTCAGGTCAGGACTCTGTCATCCATGTCTTTATGGACCTTGCTGTCATGTTGGAAGAGGAAGGGGCCCGCTCCAAACTGTTCCCACAAGGTTGGGAGCATGGAATTGTCCAAAATGTTTTGGTATCCTGGAGCATTCAAAGTTCCTTTCTCTGTAACTAGGGGGCCAAGCCCAACTCCTGAAAAACAACCCCACACCATAATTCCTCCTCCACCAAATTTCACACTCGGCACAATGCAGTCCGAAATGTACCGTTCTCCTGGCAACCTCCAAACCCAGACTGGTCCAACACCAGTCTCCTGAGAGCGGCCCATTCTTTCACAAATGTTTGTAGAAACAGTCTCCATGCCTAAGTGCTTGATTTTATACACCTGTGGCCGGCCCAAGTGATTAGGACACCTGATTTTGATCATTTGGATGGGTGGCCAAATACTTTTGGCAATATAGTGTATCATCTATGCAACATTTTGAGCAAATAACCACCATTACATGTTATGTAGACCTTTGTAAATGTAGAAAACAATCATAAAATGACCCTTTAATGGATGTTTGTGGTCCTAAGTGGAATGAAAACCACCAAAACAACAAAATGTAAAGTAGGAATTAAAAAAATAAATAATAATTTCGGAGTGTGCTGACTAACACGTAAACGTGACTATCATCTTGGATTGTAGATGCAAACATGTTTGCCTTTTCAGGCTCCAAAATGTCTCCTTGCTCCAAAAGTGACACCGTGTAAACAAGCTGAGAATATTTTTAGGACCTTGGTTCATTTCTTCCTGAGACACAGCATGATTTGTCACTCTGTTGGGGAGGGGGGTGGACGTGGTTCACTGGCAAATAACCCTTATAAATATAGCGGTCTTTAAATAAAGGACATTACGTTCGAGGAGCTCGCTGTAACATGAATAGAAGTACAGCGCCACGTTGATTTGCGTTGTTGGAACAAGGTTCCTAAATCGATAAGTTTGTGTAGTTCCATTAAAAACAATATAAATATTGATAATTGGTTATAGCCTCGACAAAATCCATAAAAGTTAAAGTACCAATGATTGTCACACACACACACGAGGTGTGGCGAAATTATTCTCTGCATTTGACCCATCGCCCTTGATCACCCCCTGGGAGGTGAGGGGAGCAGTGAGCAGCAGCGGTGGCCGCGCCCGGGAATAATTTTTGGTGATTTAACCCACAATTCCAACCCTTGATTCTGAGTGTCAAGCAGGGAGGTAATGGGTCCCATTTTTATAGTCTTTGGTGTGACTCGGTCGGGGTTCGAACTCAGGGCGGACACTCTAACCACTAGTTTCAGCGAAGACTTGTACACTTTGACCTAGGGCTGGACGATTATGGCAAAAATAATCATGGCTCACAATAAGAAATGCAGCCAATATTACATACAGATAACGTGTCATGAGACATGCAAATATATATGAAATACACAGAGGACATGTAACCAAATATTAACATTGCTATATGTATACTTTTGACCCAGCAGATGTGCTCACATTTTCAGTAGACCCATAATAAATTCATAAAAGAACCAAACTTCATGAATGTTTTTTGTGACCAACAAGTATGTGCTCCAATCACTCTATCACAAAAAAAATAAGAGTTGTAGAAATTATTGGAAACTCAAGACAGCCATGACATTATGTTCTTTACAAGAAGCCCAACCTGCCTTGGATCTCCACCTGGGTCAGGAATTCAAAATTAGTCCCTCTACTTGCTGGAAGTCACCAAAAAAAGCTGTACATTTGCCTAAGTGTCTCAGTGCGTGTCCCTTTAAGTGTATGTCAACTTTTGACCACGACTGCATGCATAAAAATTTTTTTTTTTCTTTTGTATAATTTTTTTTAATGAATTAAGTAACATTTATGACAACCTTTTTCCAAAACACAATATAGAATGTGAGATATAACGGGATTAGGGCTGCAACAACTAATCGATTAAATTGATTAAAATCGATTATAAAAATAGTTGGCGATTAATTTAGTCATCGATTCGTTGGATCTATGCTATGCGCAGAGGCTCCTTTTTTTATTATTTTTTTTTATAAACCTTTATTTATAAACTGCAACACTTACAAACAGCTGTGAAACAATAATCAAAATAAGTATGGTGCCAGTATGCTGTTTTTTTAAATAAAATACTGGAAAGGATAGAAATGTAGTTTGTCTCTTTTATCCGATTATTAATCGATTAATCGAAGTAATCGACCGATTAATCGATGATCAAATTAGTTGTTAGTTGCAGCCCTAAATGGGATACATACATACATGTATCATTTGTTTTCAAAACGGTTACAAAAAAGTGGCACCCCAAAAATTTACCCCATTTTTATGACTTGATGTGGTCCCTGGGACCCCGTTTTTAAAATTCCTAGTGCCAACACTGTTGGAGTATTGGTGCGTGCCAAACAGCAGCAGGCGGTGGTGTTCTTATACTAATCAAATCATCATCATCATCATCGGCGGTCACTCGAAACGAGTATGACGATCCTCCCGGTAGGGGGGTATCCCTTTATGGAGGATGCCTGTGCGTGACTTAGTTTAACGTGGGGAGACTGGTGCACAGACAGTCACCACACCATCCTTGATAGATTCGGGTCAGGGTCCAGTGGCATGGAGTCCAAGACGACTGGGGACCCTTTTCTGCTGCAGCCTTCTTCCGCCATCGCAGCCGTCGTGGTAGTTCTTAAATCTACCGTCTTCCGCCTGCTCCGCCGTTGAGGTCTTCACCGTATCCCTGGCTAGGGGGCAGTCAGGTACTAGGCCTTTGCCTAGGGCCACCTGGGGTAACAGTAGTAAAGGGGTTAAAGGGGAACATTATCACCAGACCTATGTAAGCGTCAATATATACCTTGATGTTGCAGAAAAAAGACCATATATTTTTTTAACCGATTTCCGAACTCTAAATGGGTGAATTTTGGCGAATTAAACGCCTTTCTATTATTCGCTCTCGGAGCGATGACGTCACAACGTGACGTCACATCGGGAAGCAATCCGCCATTTTATCAAACACCGAGTCAAATCAGCTCTGTTATTTTCCGTTTTTTTCGACTGTTTTCCGTACCTTGGAGACATCATGCCTCGTCGGTGTGTTGTCGGAGGGTGTAACAACACGAACAGGGACGGATTCAAGTTGCACCAGTGGCCCAAAGATGCGAAAGTGGCAAGAAATTGGACGAAATTTGTTCAAAATCCGAGGGTGTGGGGAAAGCCGACGAAATGGTCAGTCGTTTGTTCCGCACACTTTACCGACGAAAGCTATGCTACGACAGAAATGGCAAGAATGTGTGGATATCCTGCGACACTCAAAGCAGATGCATTTCCAACGATAAAGTCAAAGAAATCTGCTGCCAGACCCCCAGGAAAAGAGAGCGGATGAGGGTATGTCTACAGAATATATTAATTGATGAAAACTGGGCTGTCTGCCCTCTCAAAGTGCATGTTGTTGCCAAATGTATTTCATATGCTGTAAACCTAGTTCATAGTTGTTAGTTTCCTTTAATGCCTAACAAACACATACCAATCGTTGGTTAGAAGGCGATCGCCGAATTCGTCCTCGCTTTCTCCCGTGTCGCTGGCTGTCGTTTTCGTCGTTTTCGCTTGCATACGGTTCAAACCGATATGGCTCAATAGCTTCAGTTTCTTCTTCAATTTCGTTTTCGCTACCTGCCTCCACACTACAACCATCCGTTTCAATACATGCGTAATCTGTTGAATCGCTTAAGCCGCTGAAATTAGAGTCTGAATCCGAGCTAATGTCGCTATAAACTTGCTGTTCTATCCGCCATGTTTGTTTGTGTTGGCTTCACTATGTGACGTCACAGGAAAATGGACGGGTGGTTAAAATCAGGCACTTTGAAGCTTTTTTTAGGGATATTGCGTGATGGGTAAAATTTTGAAAAAAACTTCGAAAAATAAAATAAGCCACTGGGAACTGATTTTTAATGGTTTTAACCCTTCTGAAATTGTGATAATGTTCCCCTTTAACCTCCTAGTGCCCCAAGACCCCATAGAGGAGCCATAGACAATTCATTCCGGCCCGCGGGCCTGGACTTTGACACCCCTGAACTAGCCAATATGGCGTTCTTGTTATATTTTTTTGGTTGACTTTATGTCACTTAGGAGAATGAAGTCTGTGCGCCAGGCCTTCGCCCCCGTTGTGAAAACGAGCCGGTGGCGTCTTGTTTTTCCCTACTCGGTGGTTATGTAAGTCTGGAATGTTCTCTCTTGTGTGCCAAACTGCTACAAGCGTGCGCTGACCTCAAGCCGAGCCAGTTTTGTTTACTAAACACTGGCTCTGCAGCATTACGGGGAGATGTCGTGGCTCATGCACTGCCAGCGAAATTTCCAAGAAAGGTGTGACAACCTATCATCGGCTCCAAGACATGTTTGTTTTTGGGTTTTTTTCTTCCTGTTTCACTGGTTTCATTCCTTTGGAGCTTGAAAATGAATCTTATTCAGCTGGCTCTATGTCGCTGCTGACAATGGTGAGATATGCACATGGACATTGTTTACCTTGCACTCAAGCCCCACTGCAAGTCACACAATGGTTTGTTGTACTTCTCACACTTCTATGTTTTTTGTACAACTCAGTTTAGGATTGGAATTTACTTACTTACTTTGCATGCACCGGTTGGTTTGGTTTGTTTGTTTTGTTGAATGCTCAAAGTCGAGATTGAAGAGCAGAGTAGTCGACCCAGCTTTTGCACTAGCAGGCCTTAAACTCTAAAACGCTCTTTGGAACAAACTTGCGCTGGCTTTTAACACAAGATGAGTTGGACATATGTATGGACATTGTCATGTTTTATTTACACTTAAAAAAAATTTTTTTTTTATTTTTTATTGTTTTTACTATTTTTATGCCTATTCCTTAATTGATTCTATTTATGGTGATTTTTTGTTTGTGTCATACTTATTTAGTTTTTACCATTGTATTGATTGGTTTGTTTAGCTCTGTTTTATCTATACCGTACATAGCATGTTCTATACTATCTACACCGGTGTTGAGTGTCGAGGCTGTCTAGTCGGTAGCTAATTGCTTTGAAAATGTCGGAAACAGCTGGAGGCAGTGTGCAGGTAAAAAAGGTGTCTAATGCTTAAACCAAAAATAAACAAAAGGTGAGTGCCCCTAAGAAAAGGCATTGAAGCTTAGGGAAGGCTATGCAGAATGAAACTAAAACTGAACTGGCTGCAAAGTAAACAAAAGCAGAACAAAGACTTACTGTGGGGCAAAGACGGCGTCCACAATGTACATCGGAACGTGACATGACAATCAACAATGTCCCCACAAAGAAGGATAAAAACAACTGAAATATTCTTGATTGCTAAAACAAAGTAGATGCGGGAAATATCGCTCTAAGGAAGACATGAAACTTCTACAGGAAATTACCAAAAAAAGAGAAAAAGCCACCAAAATAGGAGTGTAAGACAAGAACTAAAACACTACACACAGGAAAACAGCAAAAACTCAAAAAGAGTCAGGGTGTGATGTGACAGGTCGTGACAGTACACCTACTTTGAGACAAGAGCTATAGTGATGCATGCTTGGTTATGCTTTAAAGTCATATCCAACAATTGCGACAACGACTTTTTCCTGTCAACTGAGTTTTGTTTTTTTAATGATTTCTGCTGGTGGCATGCCTCCGGATTTTTTCAACGCAAAAAATGTGCCTTGGCTCAAAAAAGGTTGAAAAACACGGGTCTACTTCCCCTGCCGTACGTAACAGTCCTCCTTATATTCAGGCTCAAAAATATACGTTTCTGGATCATCATTTGTCCCAAAGTAGTCTTTGTTGCCTCTCATGAAGTCTGCCATGATTAGTGGTGAAGCTGTTGAAATTAATACCGCTTCTCCGCAGGCCACGTCCCCCCCCCCCCCCCCCCCCCCCACAGCGGCATTTGAGCCACTCCTATTGTTAGCTGACTTTTGCTAGTGTTTATTTATGATTTAGAATACATAAGATACAATCATGTGTGTTCTTGTCTCACAAAAGGATTGTGAACAATCTGTATTCTGATTGTCAGCAATGTGGTCAAGGAGGTTCTTTCTTTCGCAACGACATTCTTTTATTAGAACAAGGAAGCCGAAGTCCGCGTGGACATTTTGGTTTCATCCTGAGAAACGCTCGGCCGCTGAAGTCATCTGAAACGAAACCGAGGCGGACGCGATGGCGTCCCTCACGTCGCCTCTTTGAGGAAGCAGCGCTGACACCTTGTGAGCAAACATCTGAAGTGGTGACCTACTTCACGAGGTTTTGCGTCGTGTCCCCGTTAACCTGCTCCTTCTCTGCGGCGCCTGGCGCTCAGGTCAAACGGCGGGCGGGCGGGCGAGCGGGCCCGGGCTTGTTTGACCCCAACGCTCCCAGGTGTTATGTCTGGGTTATGCGTCCACGCCCTCTCCTTTCTGTCCATGTTGACCGGTGAAGGAGTTCGCCGGTCCCCACGGCAACCATGTATCAACGAGTCATGCGTTCGCGCTCGGTTTTTTGGAGAAGCTGGGCGTTCATGTGACCTGCGAGCAAGATGGAGTCATGCATCTGTGGCTCACATGTTGTTGGGATGAGCTCACCTCCTGAAGGATAATGACACCCTGCTCTGAAGCTGGCATCAGCATCAAATGTTTGCTGCCTCAGCTTATCCTCCAGCCTCACACTAAAAAAAAATGCTGCTTTGCTTTTTACCCACAAAAACAAGAGCCCATGTCCAAACGCACCTTTTTACAAGGTGCTCAAACATCTCCGTCCAATTAGGGAATCCTGGAATATAGTCTTGTTTGTTTTGTTTTCTCCCATTATTATAGTTGTGTTATTAAAAGGGAACTGCACTTTATATCGACTTTGACTTCCTTTTTATTAGAGATGTCCGATAATGGCTTTTTTGCCAATATCCGATATTGTCCAACTCTTAATTACCGATTCCGATATCAACCGATACCGATATATATATACAGTCGTGTAATTAACACATTATTATGCCTAATTTTGTTGTGATGCCCCGCTGGATGCATTAAACAATGTAACAAGGTTTTCCAAAATAAATCAACTCAAGTTATGGAAAAAAAATGCCAACATGGCACTGCCATATTTATTATTGAAGTCACAAAGTGCACTATTTTTTTTTAACATGCCTCAAAACAGCAGCTTGGAATTTGGGACATGCTCTCCCTGAGAGAGCATGAGGAGGTTGAGGTGGGGGGGTGTATATTGTAGCGTCCCGAGGGGTTCTGTTGTGTTTATGTTGTGTTACGGTGCGGATGTTCTCCCGAAATGTGTTTGTCATTCTTGTTTGGTGTGGGTTCACAGTGTGGCGCATATTTGTAACCAGGCCCGGCCCTAACCAATCTGGCGCCCTAGGCAAAATTTTAGGTGGCGCCCCCCCACATCGGCAGTGAAGTGTATATACTCACAAGAAACCGAATAGCTTTGTCTTTGACCTTTTTTTTTTTTACTTACAACTATACCTAATATATAAAGGGGTGGAAAAGTGACTATTACCTGCAGGGCAAACATTAGCTAACCAGAAGGCAATAACAATGTAAACAAAAAACACCTGCTTAAAATATCTAATACAAATGTCCCTGAGGAATGTAAGGTGGGAGTACTGTAATTACCTAACGTTACATTATTATTTTCCATACCAATTTAGCCCCCTCCACAATATTAACCCGACGTTAAAACAGAACTAGCTATTTATTGATTAGCAATTGCCGAATCATGTAACATTAGCTTAATGCTAAAAAGCCAGGTTACCATCACATTCTGTAACAGACAAATAATTTCATGTACCTTTGTCTTTTCTCGTTTCTCCTCCTCTTCTTTTCTCTTTTTTCTTCCCTGGGCACCTGACAGTTTTGGCCGTTTTGACATCTTGTGTTGATTTTTTGATGTGGTTACGTCCAAAAAAAATCATGATACGGGAAGGGAGGGGGCGCACCGTGCGGGGGGGGGGGGCGTAATGTTGTAACAAATAATATTTCTATTAAATAGGCTTTACTTTGCATTTTAATTAACGTGGGATTATTTTTTTGTATTTAGAAATACCAACTTTAAAAAAATTTTTTTTCTCTCTAACATTTGTGGCACTGGCGTGGCGCCCACTGATGGACGGCGCCCTTAGCATTTGCCTATACGGCCTATGCCACGGGCCGGCCCTGTTTGTAACAGTGTTAAAGTTGTTTATACGGCCACCCTCAATGTGACCTGTATGGCTGTTGACCAAGTATGCCTTGCATTCACTTGTGTGTGTGAAAAGCCGTAGATATTATGTGATTGGGCCGGCACGCAAAGGCGGTGCCTTTAAGGCACGCCTCCAATATTGTTGTCTGGGTGGAAATCGGGAGAAATTCGGGAGAATGGTTGCCCCGGGACTCCGACTTCCTCCCACTTCCAAAGACATGCACCTGGGGATAAGTTGATTGGCAACACTAAATTGGCCCTAGTGTGTGGATGTGAGTGTGAATGTTGTCTGTCTATCTGTGTTGGCCCTGCGATGAGGTGGCGACTTGTCCAGGGTGTACCCCGCCTTCCGCCCGATTGTAGCTGAGATAGGCTCCAGCGCCCCCCGCGACCCCAAAGGGAATAAGCGGTAGAAAATGGATGGGTTGCCCCGGGAGATTTTCGGGAGGGGCACTGAAATTCGGGAGTCTCCCGGGAAAATCGGGAGGGTTGGCAAATATGACTGGGAGAGGCAACTGCTCCGTACTTCTCCCTACGTCCGTGTCCCACTCCGTACAGCGGCGTTTTAAAAAGTCATACATTTTACTTTTTGAAACCGATACCGATAATTTCCGATATTACATTTTAAAGCATTTATCGGCCGATAATATCGACAGTCCGATATTATCGGACATCTCTGCTTTTTAGTGTCATTCAAATTTGAACTTTACAGTACAGATAAGAACGAAATGTTGTTGCAATAAAAAGCAATAAGGTGCAGATATAAATAAATAGATTACTGTACAGATAAATATATTGCACTTTTGCATATGCATCCACGTTTATGGATGTATGTTATATAGTCTTTTTTATTCCAGCCAGTTAATCCGTTTTGGGGGGGGGATTAAGGGGATTATTATGATGCGTTCAAGAGTCTTACGGCCTGAGGGAAGAAGCTGTTACAGAACCTGGAGGTGGCTGTGGAACCTCTTTCTAGAGTCCAACAGTGAAAACAGTCCTTGGTGGGGGTGGGAGGAGTCTCTGCAGATTTTCTGAGCCCTGGTCAGGCAGCGGCTTTTTGCGATCTCCTGGATAGGAGGAAGAGGAGTCCTGATGATCTTTTCCGCCGTCCTCACCACTCTCTGCAGAGACTTCCAGTCTGAGGCATTAAGCTCCAGTCCAGACAGAGATGCAGTTGGTCAGTAGACTCTCTATAGTGCCTCTGTAGAATGTGGTGAGAATGGGGGGAGGGAGCTGTGCTCTTTTCATCCTACACAAAAAAGTGCATGCGCTGCTGAGCTCTTTTTACAAGAGGTGTGTAGGGACCAGGTCATATTGTCAGTTATCTGCACCCCCAGGAACTTGGTGCTGCTTACCATGTCCACTGCTGTGCCGTTGATGAAGAGTAGCTGGACTGGTGCCTCCTGAAGTCATTCAGGACCGGGTTGTTGGTTTTTGGAGTTTTGCCTATCGTTCACAATCATTATTTGTTTAATGTAGGGATGTCCGATAAATGCTTTAAAATGTAATATCAGAAATGATCGGTATCGGTTTCAAAAAGTAAAATTGATGACTTATTAAAACGCAGCTGTGTACACGGACCTTAAAGGCACTGCCTTTGCGTGCCGGCCCAATCACATAATATCTACGGCTTTTCACACACACAAGTGAATGCCAAGCATACTTGGTCAACAGCCATACAGGTCACACTGAGGGTGGCCGTATAAACAACTTTAACACTGTTACAAATATGCGCCACACTGTGAACCCACACCAAACAAGAATGACAAACACATTTCGGGAGAACATCCGCACCGTAACATAAACACAACAGAACAAATACCCAGAACCCTTGCAGCACTAACTCTTCCGGAATGCTACAATATACACCCACCTCAACCCCGCCCACCTCAACCTCCTCATGCTCTCTCAGGGGGAGCATGTCCCAAATTCCAAGCTGCTGTTTTGAGGCATGTTAAAAAAAAGAATTTACTTTGTGACTTCAATAATAAATATGGCAGTGCCATGTTGGCATTTTTTTCCATAACTTGAGTTGATTTATTTTTGAAAACCTTGTTACATTGTTTAATGCATCCAGCGGGGCATCACAACAAAATTAGGCATAATAATGTGTTAATTCCACGATTGTATATATCGGTATCGGTTGATATCGGAATCGGTAATTAAGAGTTGGACAATATCGGACATCTCTAGTTTAATGCATTCTAAAAATTAAATAAATGTAATGGAGGCTACGAGAGTTGCTCTATTCTGCCTATAAATGTCATGATCCGTGGCCCGGATCATGTTTTGTTATGTTCTGTTAGTTTTGGACTCCCTTAGTTTATTTACTCCCTGTTTGTGCACCTTTCGGTTTGTTCCCATGGGGATTAATTGGGTTCACCTGCCTCTGGTTAGTGGTCGGCACGCTCAGCTGCTGTCAACCACTAATCAGAGAGCTATTTATTCACCTTGCTCGCCACGCTCAGTCTGGCTTCATCATTTGCTTCATGCAACAGTTACCTTGGTAGTTCTTGTCTCCTAGCTTCTATGATTCCTGTGATAAGTAATTACCTTAGCTTCCCGTGCGATCAGCACGCATCCCTTTTGTTTTGTGCTACCCTGTTTGTGTCTTCAGTGTATGATTTATGAGGAATAAGGGACAAGCGGTAGAAAATGGATGGATGGAAATCATCTCCTACCTCACGCTGTCATCCGGAGTTGTCCGTCCGCATCTGGGAGGAAGGACCCCGCAGTAAGTTGCAACCCACACGACACAATAAAGCCCTTTAAAAAAAACCATCCAAACACCTCCATTAGAGGTTTGTATACATGATGTAACTATGCAGTGGTGGTCAAAAGTTGACATACACTTGTAAAGAACATAATGTCATGGCTGTTTTGAGTTTCCAATCATTTCTACAACTCTTATTTTTTTGTGTTAGAGTGATTGGAGCACATACTTGTTGGTCACAAAAAACATTCATGAAGTTTGGTTCTTTTATGAATTTATTATGGGTCTACTGAAAATGTGAGCAAATCTGCTGGGTCAAAAGTATACATACAACAATGTTAATATTTGCTTACATGTCCCTTGGCAAGTTTCACTGCAATAAGGTAGTTTTGGTAGCCATCCACAAGCTTCTGCTTGAATTTTTGACCACTCCTCTTGACAAAATTGGTGCAGTTCAACTAAATGTGTTGGTTTTCTGACATGGACTTGTTTCTTCAGCATTGTCCACACGTTTAAGTCAGGACTTTGGGAAGGCCATTCTAAAACCTTTATTCTAGCCTGATTTAGCCATTCCTTTACCACTTTTGACGTGTGTTTGGGGTCATTGTCCTGTTGGAACACCCAACTGCGCCCAAGACCCAACCTCCGGGCTGATGGTTTCAAGTTGTCCTGAATCCTCCTTTTTCCATTGTCCCATTTACTCTCTGTAAAGAACCAGTTCTATTGGCAGAAAAACAGGCCCAAAGCATAATACTACCACCACCATGCTTAACGGTAGGAATGGTGTTCCTGGGATTAAAGGCCTCACCTTTTCTCCTCCAAACATATTGCTGGGTATTGGGGCCTAATTCATGAAGTTTGTTTTTTTAATGAATTTATTATGGGTCTACTGAAAATGTGACCAAATCTGCTGGGTCAAAAGTATACATACACCCCCTGGGAGATGAGGGGAGCAGTGAGCAGATAATTTTTGGTGATTTAACCCCCAATTATTATAAGGCTTTTCATTTTTTGCGGCTCCAGACTAATTTTTTTTTTGTATTTTTGGTCCAATATGGCTCTTTCAAAGTTTTTGGTTGCCGACGCCTGACTTAGGCCTACTATGCTACTGTATTGTAATGTCGGTCATCATGGCGGTACTTGCAGAGCCAAGTGTTTTCTGAGGTTGGTACTTGATTAAGGTGTTTCCATGGGTTGTAGAATGCTTATTTTGAGTTGAATTATTTGAGGAATGGGGCTGATTTAGTGCATGGAAGCATAGTTACCTGCCAGGTGTGCTTCGAAGTAGCGCTCAGCAGCCTTGCTGTTGTTTTGTCTCTTCGTTTTGAGTCATCCAGTCCTTCAGCGCCCCCCCGCCCCTCATGGATGACGCTGAGGGATTAAAGCGCAGACAAAATAAAAAACGTCGAAGACGCCGTGTTATGCAGAGTGTTTTTGCAGACAAAGAAAAGGTTAGCAAAAACATGGTTTGAGCAGATAATCCAGCAAAAAAAAAAGGAAAAAAATAGCCAGCATTGCTGAGCAGGAGTGTTTTATATCTGCATTAATCTGCTTGTAAGTATCTTAATCCTGCAGTATTACACTTTAATCCCGGTTCGTTCAAACTAAAGAAGGTTAGTGCTTACTTCAAAAGTCATAAACAGAAACACGTCTGCTTCCTGCATTCAATCACAAACTACTAATTGCTCTTTTTTATGTCTTTTCTAATCTGTTTGTCTTTGGAAACACACCCCACACATGATTGTGCTGTTCTGTACTGTCCTGATGCTACTTCTGATATCATTACCATATTTCAGCCTTGAGTAGCCCATACGACACAGGTGTCTAACTCAAGGCCCCGGGGCCAAACCTGGCTCACCACATCATTTAATGTGACCTGCCATAACATTCTAATGTGACACACCGTTTAATTTTAATGTGCTCCGCCACATAATTGTAATAGGGCCCGCCACATCATTTTGTTGTCCGCCACATCATTTTGTTGTCCGCCACATCATTTTGTTGTCCGCCACATAATTGTAATAGGGCCCGCTACATAATTTTATTGTAGCCTGCCACATCATTCTAATGCAGCACACCATTTCATTTTAATGTGGCCCGCCACGTCATTCTAATAGGGCCCGCCGCATCATTTTGTTGTCCGCCACATCCTTTTATTGTAGCCCACCACATAATTCTAATAGCGACAGCCACATCATTTTGTTGTCCACCACATTATTCTAATGTGGCACACCTTTTCATTTTAACGTGGACCGCCACGACATTCTAATAGGGCCCGCCGCATCATTTTGTTGTCCGCCACATCCTTTTATTGTAGCCCGCCACATAATTCTAATAGGGCCAGCCACATCATTTTGTTGTCCGCCACATCATTCTAATGCGGCACACCATTTCATTTTAAGGTGGCCCGCCACCTCATTCTAATAGGGCCAGCCGCATCATTTTGTTGTCCGCCACATCCTTTTATTGTAGCCCACCACATAATTCTAATAGAGACAGCCACATCATTTTGTTGTCCACCACATTATTCTAATGTGGCACACCTTTTCATTTTAATGTGGTTGGCCACATAATTGTAATAGGGCCAGCCGCATCATTTTGTTGTCCGCCACATCATTTTATTGTAGCCCGCCACATAATTCTAATAGGGCCAGCCGCATCATTTTGTTGTCCGCCATATCATTCTAATGCGGCACACCATTTCATTTTAATGTGGCCCGCCACATCATTCTAATAGGGCCAGCCACATCATTTTGTTGTCTGCCACGTCATTTTATTGTAGCCCGCCACATAATTCTAATAGGGCCAGCCACGTCATTTTGTTGTCCGCCACATCATTCTGTTGTCCGCCACATCATTCTAATAGGGCCAGCCGCATCATTTTGTTGTCCGCCACATCATTTTATTGTAGCCCGCCACATAATTCTAATAGGGCCAGCCGCATCATTTTGTTGTCCGCCACATCATTCTAATGCGGCACACCATTTCATTTTAAAATGGCCCACCACATCATTCTAATAGGGCCAGCCGCATCATTTTGTTATCCGCCATATCATTTTATTGTAGCCCGTCACATAATTTTAATAGAGACAGCCGCATCATTTTGTTGTCCGCCACATCATTCTAATGCGGCACACCATTTCATTTTAAGGTGGCCCGCCACCTCATTCTAATAGGGCCAGCCGCATCATTTTGTTGTCCGCCACATCCTTTTATTGTAGCCCACCACATAATTCTAATAGAGACAGCCACATCATTTTGTTGTCCACCACATTATTCTAATGTGGCACACCTTTTCATTTTAATGTGGTTGGCCACATAATTGTAATAGGGCCAGCCGCATCATTTTGTTGTCCGCCACATCATTTTATTGTAGCCCGCCACATAATTCTAATAGGGCCAGCCGCATCATTTTGTTGTCCGCCATATCATTCTAATGCGGCACACCATTTCATTTTAATGTGGCCCGCCACATCATTCTAATAGGGCCAGCCACATCATTTTGTTGTCTGCCACGTCATTTTATTGTAGCCCGCCACATAATTCTAATAGGGCCAGCCACGTCATTTTGTTGTCCGCCACATCATTCTGTTGTCCGCCACATCATTCTAATAGGGCCAGCCGCATCATTTTGTTGTCCGCCACATCATTTTATTGTAGCCCGCCACATAATTCTAATAGGGCCAGCCGCATCATTTTGTTGTCCGCCACATCATTCTAATGCGGCACACCATTTCATTTTAAAATGGCCCACCACATCATTCTAATAGGGCCAGCCGCATCATTTTGTTATCCGCCATATCATTTTATTGTAGCCCGTCACATAATTTTAATAGGGCCAGCCACATCATTCTAATGTGGCCCACCATGCCATTTTATTGTGGCTTGTCACGTCATTTTATTTAGGCCCACGACTTCATTTTTTTTTGGTAAGCCACATACTTTTGTGCTACGCCACGTTATTTAATGTTGTCCTTGATGTCATTTTATTGTGGCCTGCCAAATCATTTTAATTTGACCCTCCCCATCACTTTAATGTGACACTCCACATCATTTTATAGTGTTCCCCACATCATTTTAATGAGGCCCGTCACATCATTTTAATGTGACCCTCCACATAATTTTATTGTGACCCTCCATATCATTTTATAGTGGCCTGCCAAGTCCTTTTAATTTGGCCCACCCCATCATTTTAATGTGACCCTCCACATCATTTTATAGTGTCCCCCCACATAATTTTAACGACATCATTTGATTATAACCCACCACATAATTTTATTCTGGTCCGCCGCACCATTATATTGTGGACCACCATGCCATTTTATTGTGGCCTGTCACAGGATTTTATTTTGACCCACCACTTCATTTTATTTTGGCAAGCCACATAATTTTGTGTTCCACCACATTTAATGTTGTCCGCTACATTATTTAAAGTGGCCCTCGATGTCATTTTATTGTGGCCTGCCAAATCGTGTTAATTTGGCCCTCCCCATATTTTTAATGTGACCCTCCACATCATTTTATCATGGCCCTCCATGTCATTTTATTGTGGCTTGCCAAATCCCACATGTTATTTCAAACAAATAAACTCACTGCAGGACTGTTTGTATCGCACATGATATCACACAAGTAAACACTGCAGGACTGCTTGTATCGCACATGTTATTTCAAACAAATAAACACTGCAGGACTGCTTGTATCACACATATTAATTCAAACAAATAAACTCACTGCAGGACTGCTTATAGCGCACATGATATCACAAACAAGTAAAAACTCTGCAGGACTGCTCGTATCACACATGATATCACACAAGTAAACACTGCAGGACTGCTTGTATCGCACATGTTATTTCAAACAAACACACTGCAGGACTGCTTGTAACGCACATGTTATTTCAAACAAATAAACACTGCAGGACTGCTTGTATCGCACATGTTAATTCAAACAAATAAACTCACTGCAGAACTGCTTGTATCGCACATGATATCACACAAAAGTAAACATGCTGCAGGACTGCTTGTATCACACATGATATCACACACACGTAAACACGCTGCACGACTGCTTGTATCACACATGATATCACGCACAAGTAAACATACCACAG
This sequence comes from Nerophis lumbriciformis, assembly GCF_033978685.3. Classification (NCBI taxonomy): domain Eukaryota; kingdom Metazoa; phylum Chordata; class Actinopteri; order Syngnathiformes; family Syngnathidae; genus Nerophis; species Nerophis lumbriciformis. The sequence goes on from NC_084568.2 coordinate 15,710,859, forward strand.
GACTGCTTGTATCGCACATGTTATTTCAAACAAACACACCGCAGGACTGCTTGTATCGCACATGATATCACAAACAAACATGCTGCAGGACTACTTATATCCCACATGATATCACACACACGTAAACATGCTGCAGGACTGTTTGTATCGCACATGATATCACGCACAAGTAAACACACCGCAGGACTGCTTGTATCGCACATGATATCATAAACAATTAAACACACAGCAGGACTGCTTGTATCGCACATGATATCATAAACAAACACTCTGCAGGACTGCTTGTATAGCACATGATATCACAAACAAGTAAACAGGCTGCAGAACTGTTTGTATCGCACATTTCACATCCAAGCTGATAGGAACTCAGACTGGGTATCAAACTGATACCAATAGTGGATCCCGAGTCTTTTAAGTCCAAAAGAATCAGACACGTGTTGTTTTTTGTTGTTGTTGTTTCGTTTCAACTGCTGTCTTGATTGTTCAGTAAAACCAAACAAATCCAAAACTTACTTTCACTTTCTGCACATTTGACATGAAGTCAAGTGCCCGGGAGTAAAGGAACATTTGTAGGATTAAGAAATGAAACCAAGTCTTCACGTGCTGATAAATGAAAGGCAGTAAACTCTTGCTGTTGATTGCTTCCAAGCCTGACCATGGTCAATCGTCAATGGTCAATGGTATTGTGCAAACTGGAAATGATTGGAAATGTATTATTTTCTTAGCTGAGGCATAAAAACGTCTAAACATATTTTTAAAACATTATGAGAGCTCTCTAGACATGAAATAAAACCCTGCCCTGATTGCTGATTTGCACACTCTTGGCATTCTCTCCATGAGCTTAATCAGAGCAAAGGGTGGCTATTTTGAAGAAACTAGAATATAAAACACGGGGGCGGTATAGCTCGGTTGGTAGAGCGGCCGTGCCATCAACTTGAGGGTTGCAGGTTCGATCCCCGCTTCCGCCATCCTAGTCACTGCCGTTGTGTCCTTGGGCAAGACACTTTACCCACCTGCTCCCAGTGCCACCCACACTGGTTTAAAAAAAAAAAATGTAACTTAGATATTGGGTTTCACTATGTAAAGCGCTTTGAGTCACTTGAGAAAAAGCGCTATATAAATATAATTCACTTGACTTCACTTCACTTTTCAGTTATTTCACCTTTTTTTTTTTGTTAAGTACATAACTCCACATGTGTTCATTCATAGTTTTAATGCCTTCAGTGACAATCAATAGTCATGAAAATAAAGAAAACACATTGAATGAGGAGGTGTGTCCAAACTTTTGGCCTTGTCACACCAAATTTCTTCCCCCTACAATCCCCCCCCCGCCCATTTACTTCCGGGGTAATTTCCTCTTACGTCATTTCTTCTTACTTACGTCATTTCCTCTTACGTCATTTCCTCTTACTTACGTAATTTCCTCTTACGTCATTGACAGCGATCGATAGAATCCAAATCTCCTGAAAATGGTGGTGTCACTGAATGACATTTGTCTTTATCTTTCCCAGGGGACTTATGTCAAACACCAGCAGGCTTCGAAAAATTCCAGGCGGAGTGTTAGGGCCGCTGCTGGGAACTTCTGTCTTCGTGGTAACGTGCAAAAAATATTAATTAATATATAGTACTGTTAAATGTCTGTACTTTAAATCAACATTATTGTTGAAACCATTTCACGAATATTAATTAATGTATAATACTGTTAAATGTCTGTACTTTAAATCAACATTATTGTTGAAACCATTTCACTACAATATTGTGTGTGCTGCTGTCCTGTGTCAAAGCCGAAGTGTTATCGATCGCTGTCAATGACGTAAGAGGAAATGACGTAAGTAAGAGGAAATGACCCCAGAAGTAAATGGGGGGGGGAAGGTTTTTGTAGGGGGAAGAAATTTGGTGTGACAGCCTGTACTGTATGTATATATATATATATATATATATATATATATATATATATATATATATATATATATATATAGTACTAGTATAGTATAGTATTGCGGTTCTAATTAATAAAAAATGGTACTATACTCTGTTTGAAATTTATCGGGAAAGTTTCTGTGGTTTATCCATTTTACAGTGCTCAATATATACGGAATATACGTTAGGTCAGGATTAACACAAGAGGCGATATCATCCCTTCAAGCCTGTTTCGCAGGTTTCCCTGCTCGCCAGGGAATTTTATAAAATTCTATTTCATTTATTTTATTTATTTTATATATATATATATATATATATATATATATATATATATATATATATATATATATATATATATATATATATATATATATGTGGTTGAATATAATTACTATCCACACTTGTAATTCTCTTAAACAAATTCAAAATTACAATTTTCATACATTTCCATATATTAGCTTCTGGTTTTTTTCAGATTAAACTTCTAATTTTTACAGTTTCATTTTTTTTTTTTTTTTTTAGTTTTGGAGATTTTTTTTTTAGGTACATTTTTCCAGAATCCGACTTTTTGCCCAAATTTAGCATCAACTGAGAGGAGCGTGACATCACGACAGACATCGTCGCTAAAAGGAATATAACCAACTCTATATATATTCAGGGAATATAACGGGATGCTACTATATTTATTTATTTACTAGATCTTGTGCATAAACACCAAGACCGGCACTTAAAACAAAACACTGTCCTGATCCGTGGTCTGTGTTTTCTGTTAGTTTTGGACTCCTTTAGTTCTTGTTTGTGCACCTGTGAGTTTGTTTTGGTTGCCATGGTTACTCATTGTGATCACCTGTCTCTGATTACTGCTCGCCTGCTTCCCGAGCACTAATCAGAGGCATTATTTAAGGTTGCCTTTGCCAGTCAGTCGGTCTGGCGTCATTGTTCAATTAATGCCGTGTCCACGTAAGTTGTGTTTATTTCATGCCACAGTTTTGTGTTTGTTCCACGCCATAGTTTATGCTGTTTGTTTCATGCCACAGTTTTGTTTGTTCCACGCCATAGTTTATGCTGTTTGTTTCATGCCACAGTTTTGTGTTTGTTCCACGCCATAGTTTATGCTGTTTGTTTCATGCCACAGTTTTGTGTTTGTTCCACACCATAGTTTATGCTGTTTGTCTCATACCACAGTTTTGTGTTTGTTCCACGCCATAGTTTATGCTGTTTGTTTCATGCCACAGTTTTGTGTTTGTTCCACGCCAAAGTTTATGCTGTCTGTTTCATGCCACAGTTTTGTGTTGGTTCCACGCCATAGTTTATGCTGTTTGTCTCATGCCACAGTTTTGTGTTGCTTCCACGCCATAGTTTATGCTGTTTGTCTCATGCCACAGTTTTGTGTTGGTTCCACGCCATAGTTTATGCTGTTTGTCTCATTCCACAGTTTTGCGTTTGTTCCATGCCATAGTTTATGCTGTTTGTCTCATGCCACAGTTTTGTGTTGGTTCCACGCCATAGTTTATGCTGTTTGTCTCATGCCACAGTTTTGTGTTGGTTCCACGCCATAGTTTATGCTGTTTGTCTCATGGCACAGTTTTGTGTTTGTTCCATGCCATAGTTTATGCTGTTTGTCTCATGCCACAGTTTTGTGTTGGTTCCACGCCATAATTTATGCTGTTTGTCTCATGCCACAGTTTTGTATTTGTTCCACACCATAGTTTATGCTGTTTGTCTCATGCCACAGTTTTGTGTTTGTTCTACGCCATAGTTTATGCTGTTTGTTTCATGCCACAGTTTTGTGTTTGTTCCACGCCATAGTTTATGTTTGTTTACCTCATGCCCTGCTAAGATTTCTTGAGAAGATTAAAATCATCTCCTACCTCACGCTGTCGTCCGGAGTTGTCCGTTCTGCATTCCCGGGAGAACGACCCCGCAGTGAGCCGCAAAACCCCCTCGTGACAAACACAAATTGATACAAATAACCTGTTTTAAAAAAAAAAAATTATTTTGTGATTGATATGTGACATATTTTCTTATTATTTTTAGCTCCTTTTATTAGTGTGGTCTTGTTGTCCTTTAGCCTCATTTGATTGATTGATTGATTGAAAGAAACTTTTATTAGTAGATTGCACAGTGCAGTATAAATTCCGTACAATTGACCACTAAATGGTAACACCCGAATATATTTTTCAACTTGTTTAAGTCGGGGTCCACGTTAATCAATTTATGGTAAATCCGTGTTAGCATGCTAAAATAAATCTCAAATCAAGCTCAAACATCAAAATATATCAAATTTAAGGTACTTTCTTCGAAATACTTGCAGGAGAAAACCATATTTGTATTTAACCTGCACACACTGAGATGTTCTACATATATTTTTGTTGCCAATGTTTTTAAGGGCCAATCTTTTGGGCCCGTTTCTTGTATGCATAGTCCTATCTCGTGCGCAAATAAAAATATTATACTCATTTTAACTTTATTTTGCAACATAACTTTTGGTAACACTTTAGTATGGGGAACATATTCACCATTGATTAGTTGATTGAAACTTTTATTAGTAGATTGCACAGTACAGTACATATTCCGTACAATTGACCCCTAAATGGTAACACCCCAATAAGTTTTTCAACTTGTTTAAGTCGGGGTCCACGTTAATCAATTATGGTAATAATGTCCATTAACCATTAATTAGTTGCTTATTAACATGCAAGTTAGTAACATATTGGCTCTTAATTAGTCATTATTAAGTACTTATTAATGCCAAGACTATAAAAAAATGGGGCCCATTCCCTCCCTGCTTGGCACTCAGCATCAAGGGTTGGAATTGGGAGTTAAATCATCAAAAATGATTCCCGGGCGCGGCTACCGCTGCTGCTCACTGCTCCTCTCACCTCCTAGGGGGTGATCAAGGGTGATGTATCAAATGCAGAGGACAAATTTCCCATACACCTAGTGTGTGTGTGTGTGTGTGTGTGTGTGTGTGTGTGTGTGTGTGTGTGTGTGTGTGACAATCATTGGCACTTTAACTTTAACTTATTCTGCATGGCCTTATCATACAACCAGTAAGCCATTAACTAAGAGTCTTCCCTCAATAACGTCAGAATTATTGCTTATTAGTAACCCTAACCCTTATATGTTCCCCTAGTGTCCAAATAACTCTTTGTTACTTAGAATATGTTCCCCATACTAAAGTGTTACCTAACTTTTTAATTAAAACAATGGACTTCCTGGCTGAAACATTCCAAGTGAGTAATCAAGTGGACTTTAGAAAAATGCGATTTTCGTGTTGACATTTCATCGACTTGCAACGACCTCGCCCTCCTCTTTTAGGTCAGGGTGCAAAGATATGCCATCGTACAAATAATCTTATCAAAGCTGAGAATCGCATGAATTGCATGCAGGGTGCAACTTCAAACAGTTCAGATAGAAGTGCGTGGGCGTCAGCCACGTTGGAATGATTGCAAACACGCCCGTAAGGGAAGTTCAGAATGCTCCTGCTGGGAAGCTGGATGATCAACTCGTGGACTGCGTGTGAGCGCCTGCTCACGCTTTGTTTGCTCACCATGCACTATTTAACCAGGTGCACGCCTGTTTGTTGCAAAGCCATCGGCCCAAAGATCGTTTTTAGCTCACTGGAATAAAAAAACCCTTGTGAATTCCACCCCCCCCCCCCCCCCCCCAATTAAAAAAAAAAAGTGTTCATTCATTTTCAGACACAAACAGTAGAAAGGAGTTATTAAAAAATACACCAAATTATGTTCCCCCCCTAACTGGTAGATTTAATAATAATAATAACAATGAATAAAGTAAAAAGAAACCACGGACAGCAGCGTTCCTGAATGGCCTCGAGATATGGAAACCCCACAAGCACACAAAAGGCTCATCAACCACCCACATTTCGATTGTTTCAATCAGGGTTCATTTGGAGATCAGTTTCTAAAGTTTTTTTTTTAGTTTTTTTTTTTTTTAAAGTATTCTAAAATACATGACTAAGTCAAAATTGTTTGGTCCGAATGTTATCGTTTTAATGTTTTTAATGTTTTCTTTATTCACCTGTCTGAAGTCAAAGTTTCCAACTCTCCCCAAACTTGTCCCAGTTGCTCGCGCTGGAAAAATCTTAGTTTGTGCCAATATGTTTTTTTGTGCTGCAAAAAAAAAGTGTAGTTTGTGCCGTTATGGTCTTTAAGTTAACGTTTTACGTTTTTTTAAATATTATTAGCGTGTAATTAACGTGTTAACTATGTCGGAATCTCTCCCAAACTTGTCCCATTTGTTTGTGCTACATTTGTGCTTAAATCGTATTTTTGGTCTAACTTTTATCTTTAAATTGTTAACGTTTTATGTTATTAACATGTTATTAGCATGCTATTAATGATAACTAGACCCAAAATGTCAAAATCTCTCTCAAACTTGTCCCATTTGTTTGTGCTGCAAAAATGATGTTTGCGTCATGCCGTTACAATATTTAAGTTAGTAATATTTTATGGTTTTAATGTTATTAACATGTTATTATCCATAAGTAGCCCTCCAACCATGTCCAAATCTCCCAAAGTTTTGTGCTACGATTTTGCTGCGAAATTATTTTTGTCTGACTATTACAACTTTTATGTTAGTAGCGTTTTAGGATTTATTACCAGCTACATACAATGTAAACAACTCAACAATTAAAATAGTGACACCGTATAAATCTTGCAGCACAAACATTTGGGACATGTTTGTGGAGGTATTGACTTAGTAGGAGGGGGGGCGGGGCTTATGAATCATAACACGTTAATTCCACGTTAATAACATACACACTATTAAAGCTCTACAATATTTTTTTGTAGCACAAACGTTTAGAAGATTATGACATGGGGTATGAAAAATATCAAACTAAAACATGCATCCTTTTCATTTTTTTGTGACGATGATGCAACCTGCCAACAAACTTGTTTGGCTGGATCTAATCAGAAGCCTGAGGACTCATTAGTGGAAAAAAACTAATGGGAGTAAAAATGATAGTGAAGTGGACTTGATCCTCACTATAACACTTCAATAAATGAGAGATAAAGCTTCTTCCGAGTAAGAGAAGGCTAAGCAAAATTACTTTGAACTTGATAAGCTATCAAAGCTACGACAACAAACATGAAACCACTCTAAAATTAAAACAAAATAAATTGTTTATAGGATAGGAAAGACTATTCATCCCAAAATGTGGAAATTATGTGTTTGCAGGTATAAAAGTATACAAAAAATAAGGTAAAACATATGAAAGTTAAAGGGAAACATTAAAGAAATACATTAAAAGAGCACAGAGCTGATGCAACCAGCTGCCATTTCAGTGGCGCCATTTCTGCATACAGCTACAAAAGTAAAATCCAATGGAAAAAACAAAAAGTATCAATAAATATTACATATTGCACACATAAGGTTGCACTAAGCATAGACAAACAACGGGGGGGACAGCAAGGCCAAAGACAGGAACAGACGCAACAAAGCTACAGAGAAAGCCGACTCGGTCCTAGGCTGCCCACTAGCTTTCGGTTGATGTTGGGTCGGCGCGGATGAGCGAGAATCTGGTCACGGAGACCGACGTGTTCGATACATGATGCTAATAGTAGCACGTGGTGTTGATATTGTGATGCTAATAGTAGCATGTGTTGTTTATATGGTGATGCTAGTACAGTAGCATGTGTTGTTTGTATTATGATGCAAAAATAGTAGCATGCATAATTTTAATTCTGAGGCTAGTAGCACACGTTCATATTGTGATGCGAATATAGTTGCTTTTGTCGTTTAAATGGTGATGCTAGTAGCATCTGTAGTTTGTATTGTGATTCTAATTGTAGCATGCGCTGTTTATACTGTGATGCTAATAGTAACACGTGTTCTTTATATTGTGACGCTAATAGTATCATGTGTCGTTTAAATTCTGATGCGAGTAGCACATGCCGTTTAAATTCTGATGCTAGTAGCATCTGTTTATATTGTGATTCTCATAGTAGCATGTGTTGTTTATATTGTGATGCTAATAGTAACATGTATTCTTTATATTGTGACGCTAATAGTAGCATGTGTTGTTTATATCTTGATGCTAATAGTAACATGTGTTCTTTATATTGTGACGCTAATAGTAGCATGTGTTGTTTATATCGTGATGCTAATAGTAACATGTGTTCTTTATATTGTGACACTAATAGTAGCATGTGTCGTTTAAATTCTGATGCGAGTAGCACATGTCGTTTAAATTGTGATGCTAGTAGCATCTGTTGTTTGTATTGTGATGCTAATCGTAGCATGTGTTGTTTATATCGTGATGCTAATCGTAACATGTTCTTTATGTTGTGATGCGAATAGTATCATGTGTTTATATTGTGATGCGTTGCTCAAATTGTGATGCTAGTACCACGTGTTTACATTGTGATGCTAATTGTAGCATGTGTCTTTATATTGTGATGCTAATTGTAGCATGTGTTGTTTATATTGTGTTACTAGTAGCATGTTTTGTTTATATTGTGATGTTAACATAATGTGTCGTTAATATTGTGATGCTAGTACTAGCATGTGTTTGTATTTTGATGCTAGTAGCATGTGTTGTTTATATTGTGATGCTAATTGTTGCATGTGTTTTTATATTGTGATAACATAGTTGCATATGTTCTTTATATTGTGATTCTAATAGTAGCATGTGTTGTTTATACTGTGATGCTAATAGTAACATGTGTTCTTTACATTGTGATGCTAATAGTAGCATGTGTTGTTTACTGTATATTGTGATGCTAGTAGCATGTGTTCATAGTGTGATGCTAATTGTAGCATATGTTTTTATATTGTGATGCTAATATAGTAGCATTTGTTCTTTATATGGTGATACTAATACAGTAGCATGTGTTGTTTATACTGTGATGCTAATAATAACATGTGTTCTTTATACTGTGACGATAATAGTAGCATGTGTTGTTTATATTGTGATGCTAGTAGCATGTGTTGTTCAGAATCAGCTTTATTGTCATTACGCAAGGTAACGAGATTGAGGCCATTCCATACAGTGTGATGTGTGCATGCTAGAAAAACAATGTGCAAATATATAAAAATTTAAAAAATGTAGAAGTGCAATGAATATGGTGTGAAATGAATATATACATGAAAAAACAAAACAAAAACAGGGTGGTTGGTGGAATGGGTTATTGCACCGAAGAGAAGGCAGTTATGAGGGACAATGGGGCAGTCCGTTCAGGATGGTTATGGCCCTGGGGTAGAAGCTGTTCTTTAGCCTGTTTGTTTTGGTTTTAATGCACCTGTAGCGCTTCCCAGAGGGCAGCAGGTGGAACAGGTCAGAGCAGATATTGTGATGCTTGTAGCATGTGTCGTTTATATTGTGATGCTAGTAGCATGAGTTGTTCAAATTGTGATGCTAGTAGCATGTGTTTATATTATAATGTTAATTGTAGCATGTGTTTTTATATTGTGATGTTAATATAGTAGCATGTGTTGTTTATATGGCAACGATAATACAGTAGAATGTGTTGTTTATATGGTGATGCTAGTAGCATGTTTTGTTTATATTGTGATGCTAATAGCATGTGTTGTTCAAATAGTGATGCTAGTAGCATGTGTTTATATTGTGATGCTAATTGTAACATGTCTTTTTATATTGTGATGCTTAAATAGTAGCATGTCTTGTTTATATGGTGATACTAAGTGATTGATTGATTGAGACTTTTATTAGTAGGTTGCACAATGAAGTACATATTCCGTACAATTGACCACTAAATGGTAACACCCGAATAAGTTTTTCAACTTGTTTAAGTCGGGGTCCCCTTCATACAGTAGCATGTCTTGTTTATATGGTGATGCTAGTAGCGTGTTTTGTTTGTATTGTGATGCTAATTGTAGCATCACAATACAAACTGTCTTGTTTATATTGTGTTACTAGTAGCATGCTTTGTTAATACTGTGACGCTAATATAATGTGTCGTTATTATTGGAATGCCAGTACTAGCATGTGTTGTTTGTATTGTGATGCCAGTAGCACGTGTTGTTTGTATTGTGATGCTAATTTTTGCATGTGTTTTTATTTTGTGATAATAATATAGTAGCATATGTTGTTTATATTGTGATGCTAATACAGTAGCATGTGTTGTTTATGTGGTGACGCTAATAGTATGTGTTGTTTATATTGTGATGCTTGTAGCATGTGTCGTTTATATTGTGATGCTAGTAGCATGAGTTGTTTATATTGTGATGCTAATAGTATGTGTTGTTTATATTGTAATGCTAGTAGCATGAGTTGTTTATATTATAAATAAATGGTAAATGGGTTATACTTGTATAGCGCTTTTCTACCTTCAAGGTACTCAAAGCGCTTTGACAGTATTACCACATTTACCCATTCACACACACATTCACACACTGATGGCGGGAGCTGCCATGCAAGGCGCTAACCAGCAGCCATCAGGAGCAAGGGGTGAAGTGTCTTGCCCAAGGACACAACGGACGTGACTAGGATGGTAGAAGGTGGGGATTGAACCCCAGTAACCAGCAACACTCCGATTGCTGGCACGGCCACTCTACCAACTTCGCCACGCCGTCCCCATGATTGTGATTGTGATGATTGTGATGCTAATAGTATGTGTTGTTTATATTGTGATGCTTGTAGCATGTGTCGTTTATATTGTGATGCTAGTAGCATCCGTTGTTTATATTGTGATGCTAATAGTGTGTGTTGTTTATATTGTGATGCTAGTAGCATCCGTTGTTTATATTGTGATGCTAATAGTGTGTGTTGTTTATATTGTGATGCTTGTAGCAGGTGTCGTTTGTATTGTGATGCTTGTAGCATGTGTCGTTTATATTGTGATGCTAGTAGCATGAGTTGTTTATATTGTGATGCTAATACAGTAGTAGCATGTGTTGTTTATATTGTATTGTGATGCTATATTGTGATGTTCAAGTTGAAAGACCTGCTGCTCCTTCCAACGATGACATCAGCAGTAAATTTGTTCACCTCTGCTGGATTAGATCAGTCGCGTTGTCGCCGGACTCGAACATGACCCCCGTGGGAAGGCTGCCATAATCCAGCAAAGTCAGCAAAAGGCTGGGAAGAGAAACCAAGAAACTTTGCTCTGGACGGCATGACGCCTGTCAAGTGTATGCTACCAGCCCCCCCCCCATTCCCACGCATCAGCGAAACGTGAGAGGCGTGTGAGACACACACACATAAACAGGAAGTGACCGTCTGGGTGTAACGTCCACAGATGAATAACCCAGTGCACGTTTGCTGGATCATTTCATCCACGTTTTTTTAATCGGCCATCAAATGTACTCCACGCCCCGCCATGTGACTTGCACCGCTCCCATGGCAAGTGGACGTTGAGTAAGCTCGGTGATGCCGAGTGGTGAAAAACAAGACCTTAGCGTGGGGGTGTCCAAACTACGGCCTGTGTCATGAGTTCAGTAAGGACTACTAGCCCGCAGGGAGATGGCGCCCATTTCCAAACACTGCCTTTGATGCTGCCATATCGTCGCCATCAAGTGAACGACATCAACATTCCAAGTAAATTACCTTTAATTGTGCACTGAACGGGCAATTTGCGGCATTTACTTATATGACCCTACGCAAACAACCTTCCCTAGTCATAGTGGGGGGGAAAAAATGGGAAAAAAAAGAAGAGTAGGGTTAAAAAAAAAGTGCTGCAAACGAGCGTCTTTTCGTGTCTTTCTCGCCGTCTCCAGACATACTCCGACGAGTTGGTACACTTTGGCATCCAGTTTATACCCGAAAGACACAAAAAGACGCTCGTTTGCAGCACTTTTTTATTAACGCTTTGTGTGAGGGTTATGATTCATTCTTCATCCAAACAGGAAGATATAAACCTCCAACTAAGTAAGTGATTAACCCTACATAAAAATTATGATTAATTCTTAATCTAAACAATTTGCAGCATTTACTTATGACCCTATGCAAACAACCTTCCCTAGTCAAAAAAGAAGCTAGGGTTAAAAAAAAAAGTGCTGCAAACGAGCGTCTTTTCATGTCTTTCCCGCCGTTTCCCGGTCTAAATTGGATGTCAAAGTTGACCAACTTCTAGGTTTATGTGCACAACCTTCAACTCTCCATGTGAGAGGCATGATTTATAATCTAGAATTTAATTTCACCAACTCAATTTGTCTGTGTTAGTGCTTAGAATAACAATATCGCTATTACTTGGTTAACATGCAGGTCACGACATGTAAATGAAGTATTGTTGATGGTTTTTGGATGTTTTTTTAGAGCGCTTTATGGGCGAAATAGTGTACTCCAATTAGCTGCACCATTAGCCACCTCATATTTGCTGTATTTTACGATTTAGAATGCATCAAAAAGAAACACATATTTACGTATCATGACTTAAATTATAAGCGCTAAAGCAGGCAAACTATTTATGGAGTGATAACAGAGGGCTAACGAGCTTGTAGGCGTCATCGGCTGGTGAGCTGCTGCATCGCCTCTGAGTTGGTGAAAGTTTAGTCCAGATTATAAATCATACATGTCACCTGGATAGTAATAGGATGAGGACATACTGCGACGAGTTGGTACACTATAGCATCCAGTTTATATGGCGAGAAAGACACAAAAAGATGCTTGTTTGCAGCACTTTTTTACTAACACTTTGTGTGAGGGTTATGATTAATTCTTCATCCAAACAGGAAGATATAAACATTCAATCAGTTGGTGTCCCAGTGGGAGCAGACATTGTGCCGTAAGGGATTAACCCTACATGAAAATTATGATTAATTCTTCATCTAAACAATTTGCAGCATTTACTTGTATGACCAAATGCAAACAACCTTCCCTAGTCATGGTGCAACAACAACAAAAAAAGAGTCAGCACACATGGTCGCACATAACCCAACCTGCTCACTGAACTTTGTGGATATTATAAAAAAACGTCCATGCACCAAAAAAAAAATCTAAATTACACGCATTTAAATCCGTTACAAAGCATGCCGTGCCAGCAACCTGAGGGTTCTAGGTTCGATCCCCGCTTCTGTCATCTTAGTCACCGCTGTTGTGTCCTTGGGCAAGACACTTCACCCACTTGCTTCCAGTGCCACCCACACTGGTTTAAAAAATGTAACTTAGATAATGGGTTTCACTATGTAAAGCGCTTTGAGTCAGTAGAGAAAAGCGCTATATATATATATAATTCACTTCACTTCACTTCAAATGCAAAAGACTCTCCACACTTATCCATGTTTGGCACATTTTAGCTCCTTGATATTTCGGAATAATTACAAAACTTTATGGAAGTAAACAAGGTTGGAGTCAAACTTTCACATACAGTACATCCAATTATATTAATTATATATCCTTTATATAACATAACATGTACACATATATATATACATACATATATATGTGTGTGTGTATATATATGTGTGTATATATATATATATATATATACAGTATATGTACATATATGTGTATTTATATATATATATGTGTATATATATGTGTATGTATATGTATATAAATGTATGTGTATATACAGTGTATATATATATATAAATGTGTATATATATGTATGTGTATATATATGTGTATGTATGTGTATGTGTATATACAGTATATATATATGTATGTGTATATATATATGTGTATATATATATGTATATATATATATATATATATATATATATATATATATATATATATATATATATATATATATATATATATATATATATATATATATTAGGGTTGTACAGTATAGTATCGCGGTACTAATGAATCAAAAACGGTAGTATACTCTGTTTGAAAAGTACCGGTTCCTGGGCATAATGTCACGTCGTGTCATTGCTGGTTTACGAGCAGACAAGCATGTTCGGCAGCGCATAATCACAGAGTACTTACAAACAGACACAGTGTGTAGACAGAAAAGGGAGAACGGACGCATTTTGGCTTAAAAACTAGCAATAAAGGTGAAGTTATAACACTGAAACGCCCTCAGGAAGAGGTGCTTTAAGACATGGCTAGCTAGCTAGCGGCAGTGTTTTAGCTACTTCTAAATCACTAATCCTCGCATCTATGGCGACAAAGTCAGTTTCTTACAATTATCATTATCACTGCAGGACGAGGAATAACTAAACATGCTTCACTACACACCGTAGGAGGATATGATAGCTAACCGCTAACAGCAAGCTAGCACCCTGAATGTAAACAATTGCCATTGGTGGATCTACACCTGACATCCACTGTAATGATACCAAGTACGAGAGCGTATCTAGTCGATACTACTATGATTACATCGATTTTTAATCGTCACAAAATCTTTTTTCCTTTTAAAAAAAAATGTATATTATGTTCAAAAAGTCAAGAAATATGTCCCTGGACATGAGGACTTTGAATATGACCAATGTATGATCCTGTAATTACTTGGTATCGGATTGATACCCAAATATGTGGTATCATCCAAAACTAATGTAAAGTATCAAACAACAGAATAATAAGTGATTATTACATTTTAACAGAAGTGTAGATAGAACATGTTAAAAGAGAAAGTAAGCAGATGTTAACAGTAAATGAACAAGTGGATTAATAATCTTTTTTTTTTTTACAGCTTGTCCCTCATAATTTTGACTAAATAGAAGGATAAATGACACAATATGTTACTGCATATGTCAGCAGACTAATTAGGAGCCTTTGTTTGTTTACTTACTAATAAAAGACAAGTTGTCTTGTATGTTCACTATTTTATTTAAGGACAAACTTGCAATAAGAAACATATGTTTAATGTACTGTGAAGGTCTCTCTATGGTAGGATCTCCTGGTGCCGACAGATCTTCTGGGAGCCCAGAGGTCATGTTTGAACAAGTCTTTTATTGCATGTACACACGCCCAAGGATAGCCTGCTTTCCAGCAGTCTTCGCGCTCGTGACTTTTCAGTCTGCTTGTGTCTGCTCGCTCTCTGTCTCTCGGGCATGTGTCTTCTACTCCCACTCCAACCACGTGTCTCGTTACGGCTGCTGCTAATAAAGGAGACAGGTGATTAGAAAACAAGGCCCAGCTGGGCCATCTACTCACCTGCCGCTGTCTTTGAGGCCTGGTCCTTGCACACCCCGCTCCGCGGCAGGCCCACAGGCCACGCCCCCCTCCACATGTACCCTGAGATTTTTTGTTAAAATAAAGCCAATAATGTTTTTTTTTGTGGTCCCCTTTATTTAGAAAAGTACCGAAAAGTATCAAAATAATGTTGTTGTTTTTTGTAAAAAAAAATATTTTTAACTACTTAACATATTTTTAAGTCAAAAAGTTTGGACACCCCTGGCGTAGAAGAATGCAGAGAAGCTTTTCATGATTCTATTACCTTTTTTTTTTTTTTTCAATCACCAATGTTTTGCTTCTTTTTACACTTGTATAACACCTAAGAGTGTTAAAAAAATCCTAGAATTTGAAGATGCAAATAGACGCAGTTTGACCCTGGAACAGACCATGTGTATTTTCAACCACTATGGTTTTAGGAAAGAACGTACTATATAACTATACTCGACATGCTCTATAAACGCCAGTCGAGCGATCGATGTCGTCTCTCAGCGCTCACAGGTACTTCCCACTTCCTGTCGACAACAGGAAGTTAGGTAGCTTCCTGGCAGAGGATGAGCTGTGGGAAGACCAGGTGGAACAAGCTGCAGCCTGCTGGCGTGTAAACAAAAACTGTTTACTCTGCCTGAACATGTGACCACACCGATTTGTGTGTGTGTGTGTGTGTGTGTGTGTGTGTGTGTGTGTGTGTGTGTGTGTGTGTGTGTGTGTGTGTGTGTGTGTGTGTGTGTGCGTGCGTGCGTGCGTGCGTGCGTGCGTGCGTGCGTGCGTGCGTGCGTGCGTGCGTGCGTGCGTGCGTGCGTGCGTGCGTGCGTGCGTGCGTGCGTGCGTGCGTGCGTGCGTGCGTGCGTGCGTGCGTGCGTGCGTGCGTGCGTGCGTGCGTGCGTGCGTGCGTGCGTGCGTGCGTGCGTGCGTGCGTGCGTGCGTGCGTGCGTGCGTGCGTGCGTGCGTGCGTGCGTGCGTGCGTGCGTGCGTGCGTGCGTGCGTGCGTGCGTGCGTGCGTGCGTGCGTGCGTGCGTGCGTGCGTGCGTGCGTGCGTGCGTGCGTGCGTGCGTGCGTGCGTGCGTGCGTGCGTGCGTGCGTGCGTGCGTGCGTGCGTGCGTGCGTGCGTGCGTGCGTGCGTGCGTGCGTGCGTGCGTGCGTGCGTGCGTGCGTGCGTGCGTGCGTGCGTGCGTGCGTGCGTGCGTGCGTGCGTGCGTGCGTGCGTGCGTGCGTGCGTGCGTGCGTGCGTGCGTGCGTGCGTGCGTGCGTGCGTGCGTGCGTGCGTGCGTGCGTGCGTGCGTGCGTGCGTGCGTGCGTGCGTGCGTGCGTGCGTGTCACTTTTTTTTTTACAGCCCACGCCAGCACACTTGACTTTTTGTACAAGGAGGCCCAAAAGTTTCCAGGCTTCTTTCACATTCGCTTTTGACTTGTGGGGGCGTGATGACCTTCAGTTGCGTTTTTAACGCTAAAACTTCAAACGTATTTCGTCAAAATTGTGCCTTCCAAATTGCAGATTTCTCAGTTATGGGCATTATACATTTTCATCCTCGCGCTGCAAACTTTCACAACTTTTTTGTGTATCATTCACAATTCTTATGTAAGACCAGAACACATCTGTTTTTTTTTTTTTATATGCATTCTAAATCGTAAATAAACGTTAACAAAAGTCAGCCAACAATGGAGCCAATGGGGCTCGCTCTATTCCGTCTCTAAAGCGCTCTAAAAACATCCAAACACCTCCATCAAGTTTTTATGTACACATTAAGTATATACAGTATGTAATATGTATGTAATATTGTGATGCTAGCAGCATGTGTCGATTATATAGTGACGCTAGTAGCATGTGTTTATATTGTGATGTTAATAGTAGCATGTGTCGAATTTAGTGTGATGCTAGTAGCATGTATCGTTTATATTGTGATGCTAGTACTATCATGTGTCATTTATATTGTGATACCAGCAGCATATGTCATTTATATAGTGACGCTAGTAACACTATAATCGATATCATGTATCGATTATAGTGTGATGCTAGTAGCATGTGTTGTTTATATTGTGATGTTAGCGGCATGTGCCGTTTATATAGTGATGCTAAAAGCATGTGTTTATATTGTGATGATAGTAGCCTGTGTCGATTATATTGTGATGCTAGTAGCAAGTGTTAATTACAGTGTGATGCTAGTAGCATGTGTCGTTTATGTTGTGATGCAAGTAGCATGTGTCGATTATAGTGTGATGCTAGTAGCAAGTGTTGATTACAGTGTGATGCTAGTAGCATGTGTCGATTATGTTGTGATGCAAGTAGCATGTGTCGATTATAGTGTGATGCTAGTTGCATGTGTCGATTATATTGTGATGCTAGTAGCAAGTGTTGATTAGTGTGATGCAAGTATCATGTATCGTTTGTATTGTGATGCTACTAGTATCATGTGCTGTTTATATTGTGATGCTAGCAGCATGTGTCATTTATATAGTAACGCTAGAAGCATGTGTTGTTTGTATTGTGATGATAGTAGCATGTGTCGATTATATTGTGTTGTTAGTAGCATGTGTCGATTATATTGTGATGCTAGTAGCAAGTGTTGATTATAGTATGATGCTAGTAGCAAGTAGCAATTATATTGTGATGCTAGTAGTATCATGTGTTGATTATAGTGTGATTCTAGTAGCATGTATCAATTATATTGTGATGCTAGTAGTACCATGTGTTTATATTGTGATGCTAGTAGCAAGTGTCGATTATATTGTGATGCTAGTAGCATGTGTTGATACTAGTGTGATGCTAGTAGCATGTGTCGATTATAATGTGATGCTAGTAGCATGTGTTGACTATAGTGTGATGCTAGTAGCATGTATTGTTTATATTGTGATGCTAGTAGTATCATGTGTTGTTTATATTGTGATGCCAGTAGCATGTGTTGTGTATGTTGTGATGTTAATAGTAGCATATGTCGATTATATTGTGATGTTAATAGTAGCATGTGTAGATTATATTGTGATGCTAGTAGTACCATGTGTTGTTTATATTGTGATGCTAGTAGCATGTGTCAATTATATTGTGATGCTAGTAGCATGTGTCGATTATGTTGTGATGCAAGTAGCATGTGTCGATTATAGTGTGATGCTAGTTGCATGTGTCGATTATATTGTGATGCTAGTAGCAAGTGTTGATTAGTGTGATGCAAGTATCATGTATCGTTTGTATTGTGATGCTACTAGTATCATGTGCTGTTTATATTGTGATGCTAGCAGCATGTGTCATTTATATAGTAACGCTAGAAGCATGTGTTGTTTGTATTGTGATGATAGTAGCATGTGTCGATTATATTGTGTTGTTAGTAGCATGTGTCGATTATATTGTGATGTTAGTAGCAAGTGTTGATTATAGTATGATGCTAGTAGCAAGTAGCAATTATATTGTGATGCTAGTAGTATCATGTGTTGATTATAGTGTGATTCTAGTAGCATGTATCAATTATATTGTGATGCTAGTAGTACCATGTGTTGTTTATATTGTGATGCTAGTAGCATGTGTTGATACTAGTGTGATGCTAGTAGCATGTGTCGATTATAATGTGATGCTAGTAGCATGTGTTGACTATAGTGTGATGCTAGTAGCATGTATTGTTTATATTGTGATGCTAGTAGTATCATGTGTTGTTTATATTGTGATGCCAGTAGCATGTGTTGTGTATGTTGTGATGTTAATAGTAGCATATGTCGATTATATTGTGATGTTAATAGTAGCATGTGTAGATTATATTGTGATGCTAGTAGTACCATGTGTTGTTTATATTGTGATGCTAGTAGCATGTGTCAATTATGTTGTGATGCAAGTAGCATGTGTCGATTATGTTGTGATGCAAGTAGCATGTGTCGATTATAGTGTGATGCTAGTTGCATGTGTCGATTATATTGTGATGCTAGTAGCAAGTGTTGATTAGTGTGATGCAAGTATCATGTATCGTTTGTATTGTGATGCTACTAGTATCATGTGCTGTTTATATTGTGATGCTAGCAGCATGTGTCATTTATATAGTAACGCTAGAAGCATGTGTTGTTTGTATTGTGATGATAGTAGCATGTGTCGATTATATTGTGTTGTTAGTAGCATGTGTCGATTATATTGTGATGCTAGTAGCAAGTGTTGATTATAGTATGATGCTAGTAGCAAGTAGCAATTATATTGTGATGCTAGTAGTATCATGTGTTGATTATAGTGTGATTCTAGTAGCATGTATCAATTATATTGTGATGCTAGTAGTACCATGTGTTGTTTATATTGTGATGCTAGTAGCAAGTGTCGATTATATTGTGATGCTAGTAGCATGTGTTGATACTAGTGTGATGCTAGTAGCATGTGTCGATTATAATGTGATGCTAGTAGCATGTGTTGACTATAGTGTGATGCTAGTAGCATGTATTGTTTATATTGTGATGCTAGTAGTATCATGTGTTGTTTATATTGTGATGCCAGTAGCATGTGTTGTGTATGTTGTGATGTTAATAGTAGCATATGTCGATTATATTGTGATGTTAATAGTAGCATGTGTAGATTATATTGTGATGCTAGTAGTACCATGTGTTGTTTATATTGTGATGCTAGTAGCATGTGTCAATTATATTGTGATGCTAGTAGCAAATGTTGATATATTGTGATGCTAGTAGAAAGTGTTGATTATAATGTGATGCTAGTAGCATGTGTTGATTATAGTTTGATGCTAGTAGCATGTATTGTTTATATTGTGATGCTAGTAGTATCATATGTTGTTTATATTGTGATGCCAGTAGCATGTGTTGTTTATGTTGTGATGTTAATAGTAGCATATGTTGATTATATTGTGATGTTAATAGTAGCATATGTCGCTTATATTGTGATGTTAATAGTAGCATATGTCGATTACATTGTGATGCTAATAGTAGCATATGTCAATTATATTGTGATGTTAATAGTAACATATGTCGATTATATTGTGATGTCAATAGTAGCATATGTCGATTATAGTGTGATGTTAATAGTAGCATGTGTTGTGTATGTTGTGATGTTAATCGTAGCATATGTCGATTATATTGTGATGTTAATAGTAGCATATGTCGTTTATATTGTGATGTTAATAGTAGCATATGTCGATTATATTGTGATGTTAATAGTAGCATATGTCGCTTATATTGTGATGTTAATAGTAGCATATGTCGATTACATTGTGATGCTAATAGTAGCATATGTCAATTATATTGTGATGTTAATAGTAACATATGTCGATTATATTGTGATGTCAATAGTAGCATATGTCGATTATAGTGTGATGTTAATAGTAGCATGTGTTGTGTATGTTGTGATGTTAATCGTAGCATATGTTGATTATATTGTGATGTTAATAGTAGCATATGTCGTTTATATTGTGATGTTAATAGTCGCATATGTCGATTATATTGTGACGTTAATAGTAGCATATGTCGATTATATTGTGATGTTAATAGTAGCATATGTCGCTTATATTGTGATGTTAATAGTAGCATATGTCGATTATATTGTGATGCTAATAGTCGCATATGTCAATTATATTGTGATGTTAATAGTAGCATATGTCAATTATATTGTGATGTCAATAGTAGCATATGTCGATTATATTGTGATGTTAATAGTAGCATGTGTTGTGTATGTTGTGATGTTAATAGTAGCATATGTCGATTATATTGTGATGTTAATAGTCGCATATGTCAATTATATTGTGATGTTAATAGTAGCATATGTCGATTATATTGTGATGTCAATAGTAGCATATGTCGATTATATTGTGATGTTAATAGTAGCATGTGTTGTGTATGTTGTGATGTTAATAGTAGCATATGTCGATTATATTGTGATGTTAATAGTAGCATATGTCGATTATGTTGTGATGTTAATAGTAGCATATGTTGATTATGTTGTGATGTTAATAGTAGCATATGTCGTTTATATTGTGATGCTAATAGTCGCATATGTTGATTATATAGTGATGTTAATAGTAGCATATGTCGATTATATTGTGATGTTAATAGTAGCATGTGTTGTGTATGTTGTGATGTTAATAGTAGCATATGTCGATTATATTGTGATAATAGTAGCATATGTCATTTATATTGTGATGTTAATAGTAGCATATGTCGATTATATTGTGATGTTAATAGTAGCATATGTTGATTATATTGTGATGTTAATAGTAGCATATTTTGATTATTTTGTGATGTTAATAGTAGCATATGTTGATTATATTGTGATGTTAATAGTAGCATATGTCAATTATATTGTGATGTTAATAGTAGCATATGTTGATTATATTGTGATGTTAATAGTAGCATATGTCGATTATATTGTGATGTTAATAGTAGCATATGTCGATTATATTGTGATGTCGATTATATTGTGATGTTAATAGTAGCATATGTCGATTATGTTGTGATGTTAATAGTAGCATATGTCGATTATGTTGTGATGTTAATAGTAGCATATGTCGATTATATTGTGATGTTAATAGTAGCATATGTCGATTATATTGTGATGTTAATAGTAGCATATGTCGATTATGTTGTGATGTTAATAGTAGCATATGTTGATTATGTTGTGATGTTAATAGTAGCATATGTCGTTTATATTGTGATGCTAATAGTCGCATATGTTGATTATATAGTGATGTTAAAAGTAGCATATGTCGTTTATATTGTGATGCTAATAGTCGCATATGTTGATTATATAGTGATGTTAATAGTAGCATATGTCGATTATATTGTGATGTTAATAGTAGCATGTGTTGTGTATGTTGTGATGTTAATAGTAGCATATGTCGATTATATTGTGATAATAGTAGCATATGTCATTTATATTGTGATGTTAATAGTAGCATATGTCGATTATATTGTGATGTTAATAGTAGCATATGTTGATTATATTGTGATGTTAATAGTAGCATATTTTGATTATATTGTGATGTTAATAGTAGCATATGTTGATTATATTGTGATGTTAATAGTAGCATATGTCAATTATATTGTGATGTTAATAGTAGCATATGTCGATTATATTGTGATGTTAATAGTAGCATATGTTGATTATATTGTGATGTTAATAGTAGCATATGTCGATTATTTTGTGATGTTAATAGTAGCATATGTCAATTATATTGTGATGTTAATAGTAGCATATGTCGATTATATTGTGATGTTAATAGTAGCATATGTCGATTATATTGTGATGTTAATAGTAGCATATGTCGATTATATTGTGATGTTAATAGTAGCATATGTCGATTATATTGTGATGTTAATAGTAGCATATGTCGATTATGTTGTGATGTCAATAGTAGCATATGTTGATTATGTTGTGATGTTAATAGTAGCATATGTCGTTTATATTGTGATGCTAATAGTCGCATATGTTGATTATATAGTGATGTTAATAGTAGCATATGTCGTTTATATTGTGATGCTAATAGTCGCATATGTTGATTATATAGTGATGTTAATAGTAGCATATGTCGATTATATTGTGATGTTAATAGTAGCATGTGTTGTGTATGTTGTGATGTTAATAGTAGCATATGTCGATTATATTGTGATAATAGTAGCATATGTCATTTATATTGTGATGTTAATAGTAGCATATGTCGATTATATTGTGATGTTAATAGTAGCATATGTCGATTATATTGTGATGTTAATAGTAGCATATGTCGATTATGTTGTGATGTTAATAGTAGCATATGTCGATTATGTTGTGATGTTAATAGTAGCATATGTCGATTATATTGTGATGTTAATAGTAGCATATGTCGATTATATTGTGATGTTAATAGTAGCATATGTCGATTATGTTGTGATGTTAATAGTAGCATATGTTGATTATGTTGTGATGTTAATAGTAGCATATGTCGTTTATATTGTGATGCTAATAGTCGCATATGTTGATTATATAGTGATGTTAATAGTAGCATATGTCGTTTATATTGTGATGCTAATAGTCGCATATGTTGATTATATAGTGATGTTAATAGTAGCATATGTCGATTATATTGTGATGTTAATAGTAGCATGTGTTGTGTATGTTGTGATGTTAATAGTAGCATATGTCGATTATATTGTGATAATAGTAGCATATGTCATTTATATTGTGATGTTAATAGTAGCATATGTCGATTATATTGTGATGTTAATAGTAGCATATGTTGATTATATTGTGATGTTAATAGTAGCATATTTTGATTATATTGTGATGTTAATAGTAGCATATGTTGATTATATTGTGATGTTAATAGTAGCATATGTCAATTATATTGTGATGTTAATAGTAGCATATGTCGATTATATTGTGATGTTAATAGTAGCATATGTTGATTATATTGTGATGTTAATAGTAGCATATGTCGATTATTTTGTGATGTTAATAGTAGCATATGTCAATTATATTGTGATGTTAATAGTAGCATATGTCGATTATATTGTGATGTTAATAGTAGCATATGTCGATTATATTGTGATGTTAATAGTAGCATATGTCGATTATATTGTGATGTTAATAGTAGCATATGTCGATTATATTGTGATGTTAATAGTAGCATATGTCGATTATGTTGTGATGTTAATAGTAGCATATGTTGATTATGTTGTGATGTTAATAGTAGCATATGTTGTGATGTTAATAGTAGCATATGTCGATTATATTGTGATGTTAATAGTAGCATATGTCGATTATGTTGTGATGTTAATAGTAGCATATGTCGATTATGTTGTGATGTTAATAGTAGCATATGTCGATTATATTGTGATGTTAATAGTAGCATATGTCGATTATATTGTGATGTTAATAGTAGCATATGTCGATTATGTTGTGATGTTAATAGTAGCATATGTTGATTATGTTGTGATGTTAATAGTAGCATATGTCGTTTATATTGTGATGCTAATAGTCGCATATGTTGATTATATAGTGATGTTAATAGTAGCATATGTCGTTTATATTGTGATGCTAATAGTCGCATATGTTGATTATATGGTGATGTTAATAGTAGCATATGTCGATTATATTGTGATGTTAATAGTAGCATGTGTTGTGTATGTTGTGATGTTAATAGTAGCATATGTCGATTATATTGTGATAATAGTAGCATATGTCATTTATATTGTGATGTTAATAGTAGCATATGTCGATTATATTGTGATGTTAATAGTAGCATATGTTGATTATATTGTGATGTTAATAGTAGCATATGTCGATTATATTGTGATGTTAATAGTAGCATATGTTGATTATATTGTGATGTTAATAGTAGCATATGTCAATTATATTGTGATGTTAATAGTAGCATATGTCGATTATATTGTGATGTTAATAGTAGCATATGTTGATTATATTGTGATGTTAATAGTAGCATATGTCGATTATTTTGTGATGTTAATAGTAGCATATGTCAATTATATTGTGATGTTAATAGTAGCATATGTCGATTATATTGTGATGTTAATAGTAGCATATGTCGATTATATTGTGATGTTAATAGTAGCATATGTCGATTATATTGTGATGTTAATAGTAGCATATGTCGATTATATTGTGATGTTAATAGTAGCATATGTCGATTATGTTGTGATGTTAATAGTAGCATATGTTGATTATGTTGTGATGTTAATAGTAGCATATGTCGTTTATATTGTGATGCTAATAGTCGCATATGTTGATTATATAGTGATGTTAATAGTAGCATATGTCGTTTATATTGTGATGCTAATAGTCGCATATGTTGATTATATAGTGATGTTAATAGTAGCATATGTCGATTATATTGTGATGCTAATAGTCGCATATGTTGTGTATGTTGTGATGTTAATAGTAGCATATGTCGATTATATTGTGATGTTAATAGTAGCATATGTCATTTATATTGTGATGTTAATAGTAGCATATGTCGATTATATTGTGATGTTAATAGTAGCATATGTTGATTATATTGTGATGTTAATAGTAGCATATTTTGATTATATTGTGATGTTAATAGTAGCATATGTTGATTATATTGTGATGTTAATAGTAGCATATGTCAATTATATTGTGATGTTAATAGTAGCATATGTCGATTATATTGTGATGTTAATAGTAGCATATGTTGATTATATTGTGATGTTAATAGTAGCATATGTCGATTATATTGTGATGTTAATAGTAGCATATGTCAATTATATTGTGATGTTAATAGTAGCATATGTCGATTATATTGTGATGTTAATAGTAGCATATGTCGATTATGTTGTGATGTTAATAGTAGCATATGTCGATTATATTGTGATGTTAATAGTAGCATATGTCGATTATATTGTGATGTTAATAGTAGCATATGTCGATTATATTGTGATGTTAATAGTAGCATATGTCGATTATATTGTGATGTTAATAGTAGCATATGTCGATTATGTTGTGATGTTAATAGTAGCATATGTTGATTATGTTGTGATGTTAATAGTAGCATATGTTGTGATGTTAATAGTAGCATATGTCGATTATATTGTGATGTTAATAGTAGCATGTCTTGTTTATATTGTGATGCTAGTAGCATGTGTCATTTATAGTGTAATGCTCGTAGGAGCATCTGTCGTTTATTTTGTGATGTTGGTTTTTTTTTAGTTTAAAACGTGAAACTTAAAACGGTCCTTTTCAAACTTGTGACGGCGTCACACTCTCTTCACATCCCACACAACGCCGACGCTATTAGACATTGTCAAGCGTGTCTGCAAGTGGGTGAAAGGTCACAGCATGTTCTAAAAATGCCATGTGACGACATTTGCTTCATCATTGACTCCAGCTGATCTGAAACCAGTGATGAGTCATGCACAGACAATGGCATCTTTAAAATGAATAATGCCATCAAGTTTGACTCACACACACACACACACACACACATACACATACACACACACACACACACACACACACACACACACACACACACACACAGGAAGTAGATAAGCTCATGACTGAGTGCTTAGTAAAATGTTCATTTTTTCCTCTCGAGTTTCACATCTCCCCCTCGTTGTTGCCAGTAGTGATTGGAAAACTTCCTGTTCGTGTTGTCGTCACGGCGACCACATTGACGGTGGCCCCGTGGACCACTTTTAGCTCCTTTCCACCCGCGGGCGAACACGTCAGCCGACTGCGTTGGCGCACGCCACCTCCAGAAGTTTTACCGCAACGTTGGTCAACAAACATTTGCTTTTCTTTGAGTAAAGTTAATTCTTTAATTACAGAAAATCTGGAAAAGTATCTATTGATGTATAACAATAAGTACACATATGTACTTACTAACTACACTTACAGTATTGCACTATAAAGTAGTAATAAATTATAAAACATTGTTGCATGATTTTGTGCGCAATCGATAGCAAAAGTGGTTCGGGCCGTATTTTTTAAACGTGCCCATGGAGACACTCATTTACCGCACATTCATGTGGTCATGCTCCGACCTGTGATGTTTCAGTCGTGTTGAACACGCAGCCCACACTTTACTGCAGCATACGATCGCAACAGAAAGTCATGTCAACGCTCTGCAAGGAGGCGGCCTTTGACCGTCACAACATCGCAGCGCATTCTTGCGTCCGGAAGCATCCAAACGCAACACCATGCATATTGATAGATTTTTTTTATTGATACAAGAGATGTATTACAATATAGTTTCTAAATGAAAAAACTGACGACATCAAACAAACGCTGACAGATGTATCAATTTAATGTTTTAATCAACCCCTTAAATCACGTGTCAAACTCAAGGCCTGCGGGCCAGATCTGGCTCGCCACATCATACAAATTGACCCGCCACATCATTTATTGTGGTCCGTCACATAATGTCATTTGGCCCCTCACATCATTTAATGTGATCTTTCACCTCATTAAAAATGGCCCGCCACGTCATTTAATGTGGTACGCCACATAATTCAGCGTGGTCTGTCACGTCATTTAAAGCGGTCCGTCACATAATTTAATTTGGCCTGCCATGTCATTTAAAGCGGTCTTCTACATCATATAATGTGATTTGTCACATAATTTAATGCGGTCCTCAACATAATTTTAATATGGTCCTCATCATAATTTAATCTGGCCTGACATATAATTTAAGATAGTCTGTCACGTCATTACAGTGGCCCATCACATCATTTAATGTGGTCTTCCACCTCATATAAATTGTCCCACCATGTCATTTAACGTGGTCCTCCACGTCATTAAACATGGTCCGCCACTTAATTTAAGGTGGTCCGTCATGTCATTTCAAGTGGCCCGTGACGTCATTCGATGTGTTCCGTCATGTCATTTAACGTGGTTCGTCACATAATTTAAAGTGGCCCGTCATGTTATTTGATGTGGTCCATCACATCATTTATTGTGGCCCATCACATAATTCAATGTGGTCCGTCACATCAGTTAATGTGGTCTTCCATATCATATAAATTGGCCCACCATGTCATTTAATGTGGTCCTCCACGTCAATTAACGTGGTCCTCCACAGAATTTAATGTGGCCTGCCACATCATTTAACATGGACCGTCATGTCATTTAACATGATCCGTCACATAATTTAATGTGGTCCTCCACACCATTTTACGTGGTCCTCCACATTATTTAATTTGGCCCATCACATCATTTAAAGTGGTCTTCTACCTCATATAAATTGGCCCACCATTAATTAATTTAATGTGGTGCTCCACGTCATTTAACGTGGTCCACCACATAATTTAAAGTGGTCGGACATGTCATTTCAAACGGCCCTTGCCGTCATTCAAAGTGGTCTGTCACATAATTTAATGAGGTCCTCCACGCCATTTAATGTGGTCTGCCACATCATTTAATATGGCCCGCCATATCATTTAAAGCGATCTTCTACATCATGTAATGTGATTTGTCGCATAATTAAATGTGGTCCTCCATGCCATTTGATGTGGTCCGCCACATAATTCAATGTGGCCCGTCACATCATTTAATGTGGTCCGTCACATAATTTAATTTGGCCCGCCATATCATTTAACACGGTCTTCTACATCATATAATGTGATTTGTCACATAATTAATTGTGGTCCTCCACATAATTAAATGATGTGGCCCGTCACATCATTTAATGTGGTCTTTCACCTCATTTAATTTGGCCCACCCTGTCATTTAATGTGTTCTGTCGCGTCATTTAATGTGGCCCATCACATCATTTAATGTGGTCTTTCACCTCATTTAAAATGGCCCACCCTGTCATTTAATGTGTTCTGTCGTGTCATTTAATGTGGTCTTTCACCTCATTTAAAATGGCCCACCCTGTCATTTAATGCGATCTTCTACATCATATAATGTGATTCGTCACTTAATTCAATGTGGTCCTCCACATAATTTTAGGTGGCCTGCCATATCATGTAATGTGGTCTTTCACCTCATTTAAAATGGCCCACCACGTCATTTAACGTGGTCCGTCACATAACTTAATGTAGCCCGCCATGTCATTTAAAGCGGTCTTCTACATCATATTATGTGATTTGTCACATAATTTAACGTGGTCCTCAACATAATTTAATGTGGCCAGACACATCATTTAATATGGTCTGTCAGGTCATTAATGTGGCCCATCACATCATTTAATGTGGTCTTCCATCTCATATGAATTGGCCCACCATATCATTTATGGTGGTCCGGGACGTAATTTGATGTGGTTCGTCACATAATTTAATGTGGTTCGTCACATCATTTAACGTGGTTCGTCACGTCATTTAAAGTGGCCCATCACATAATTCAATGTGGTCCGTCACGCCATTCAACATGGTCCGCCACATCATTTAATGTGGTCCGCCACATCATTTAATATGGTCTGTCACATCATTTAAGTTGGCCCATCACATCATTTAATGTGGTCTTCCATCTCATATAAATTGGCCCACCATGTCATTCAATGTGGTCCTCCACGTCAATTAACGTAGTCCGCCACATATTTTAAGGTGGTCCGTCATGTCATTTCAAATAGCCCGTGACGTCATTCAAAGTGGTCCGTCACATCATTCAATGTGGCCCGCCACATCATTTAATACGGTCTTCTACATCATGTAATGTGATTTGTCGCATAATTAAATGTGGTCCTCCATGCCATTTGATGTGGTCCGCCACATAATTCAATGTGGCCCGTCACATCATTTAATGTGGTCCGTCACATAATTTAATTTGGCCCGCCATATCATTTAACACGGTCTTCTACATCATATAATGTGATTTGTCACATAATTAATTGTGGTCCTCCACATAATTAAATGATGTGGCCCGTCACATCATTTAATGTGGTCTTTCACCTCATTTAATTTGGCCCACCCTGTCATTTAATGTGTTCTGTCGCGTCATTTAATGTGGCCCATCACATCATTTAATGTGGTCTTTCACCTCATTTAAAATGGCCCACCCTGTCATTTAATGTGTTCTGTCGTGTCATTTAATGTGGTCTTTCACCTCATTTAAAATGGCCCACCCTGTCATTTAATGCGATCTTCTACATCATATAATGTGATTCGTCACTTAATTCAATGTGGTCCTCCACATAATTTTAGGTGGCCTGCCATATCATGTAATGTGGTCTTTCACCTCATTTAAAATGGCCCACCACGTCATTTAACGTGGTCCGTCACATAACTTAATGTAGCCCGCCATGTCATTTAAAGCGGTCTTCTACATCATATTATGTGATTTGTCACATAATTTAACGTGGTCCTCAACATAATTTAATGTGGCCAGACACATCATTTAATATGGTCTGTCAGGTCATTAATGTGGCCCATCACATCATTTAATGTGGTCTTCCATCTCATATGAATTGGCCCACCATATCATTTATGGTGGTCCGGGACGTAATTTGATGTGGTTCGTCACATAATTTAATGTGGTCCGTCACATCATTTAACGTGGTTCGTCACGTCATTTAAAGTGGCCCATCACATAATTCAATGTGGTCCGTCACGCCATTCAACATGGTCCGCCACATCATTTAATGTGGTCCGCCACATCATTTAATATGGTCTGTCACATCATTTAAGTTGGCCCATCACATCATTTAATGTGGTCTTCCATCTCATATAAATTGGCCCACCATGTCATTCAATGTGGTCCTCCACGTCAATTAACGTAGTCCGCCACATATTTTAAGGTGGTCCGTCATGTCATTTCAAATAGCCCGTGACGTCATTCAAAGTGGTCCGTCACATCATTCAATGTGGCCCGCCACATCATTTAATACGGTCTTCTACATCATGTAATGTGATTTGTCGCATAATTAAATGTGGTCCTCCATGCCATTTGATGTGGTCCGCCACATAATTCAATGTGGCCCGTCACATCATTTAATTTGGCCCGCCATATCATTTAACACGGTCTTCTACATCATATAATGTGATTTGTCACATAATTAATTGTGGTCCTCCACATAATTAAATGATGTGGCCCGTCACATCATTTAATGTGGTCTTTCACCTCATTTAATTTGGCCCACCCTGTCATTTAATGTGTTCTGTCGCGTCATTTAATGTGGCCCATCACATCATTTAATGTGGTCTTTCACCTCATTTAAAATGGCCCACCCTGTCATTTAATGTGTTCTGTCGTGTCATTTAATGTGGTCTTTCACCTCATTTAAAATGGCCCACCCTGTCATTTAATGCGATCTTCTACATCATATAATGTGATTCGTCACTTAATTCAATGTGGTCCTCCACATAATTTTAGGTGGCCTGCCATATCATGTAATGTGGTCTTTCACCTCATTTAAAATGGCCCACCACGTCATTTAACGTGGTCCGTCACATAACTTAATGTAGCCCGCCATGTCATTTAAAGCGGTCTTCTACATCATATTATGTGATTTGTCACATAATTTAACGTGGTCCTCAACATAATTTAATGTGGCCAGACACATCATTTAATATGGTCTGTCAGGTCATTAATGTGGCCCATCACATCATTTAATGTGGTCTTCCATCTCATATGAATTGGCCCACCATATCATTTATGGTGGTCCGGGACGTAATTTGATGTGGTTCGTCACATAATTTAATGTGGTCCGTCACATCATTTAACGTGGTTCGTCACGTCATTTAAAGTGGCCCATCACATAATTCAATGTGGTCCGTCACGCCATTCAACATGGTCCGCCACATCATTTAATGTGGTCCGCCACATCATTTAATATGGTCTGTCACATCATTTAAGTTGGCCCATCACATCATTTAATGTGGTCTTCCATCTCATATAAATTGGCCCACCATGTCATTCAATGTGGTCCTCCACGTCAATTAACGTAGTCCGCCACATATTTTAAGGTGGTCCGTCATGTCATTTCAAATAGCCCGTGACGTCATTCAAAGTGGTCCGTCACATCATTCAATGTGGCCCGCCACATCATTTAATACGGTCTTCTACATCATGTAATGTGATTCGTCACATAATATAATGTGGTCCTCCACAGAATTTAATGTGGCCTGCCACATCATTTAAAAATGGCCCGTCGTGTCATTTAAAATGGTCTTCTTCATCATGTAATGTGATTCGTCACATAATTTAATGTGATCCTCCACGCCATTTAATGTGGTCCTCCACATAATTAATTGTGGCCTGCCACAGAATTTAAGATGGCCCGCCACGTCATTTAACATGGTCCGTCACATAATTTAATGTGGTCCTCCACGCCATTTTACGTGGTCCTCCACATAATTTAATTTGGCCCATCGTGTCATTTAAAGTGGTCTTACACCTCATATAAATTGGCCCACCATGTCATTAATGTGGTCCGTCATGTCATATGAAGTGGCCCTTGTCGTCATTCAAAGTGGTCCGTCACATAATTTAAGTGGCCCGCCATTCATTTAAATCGGCCTTCTACATCATGTAATGTGATTCATCACATAATTTAACGTGGTCCTCCACACAATATAAAGTGGCCTGCCACATCATTTGGGAAAGTACCCAATAAAAGATGATTTTCTATTTATGTTTCCTATCCCTATCTCAGTTCATGCCTTGAAATTAAACAGACCATAATATAATCTCAGTAAAATGTCTGAAAACTTTTTAGTTTTCTTTAAAACCTTTTTTTGATAACGGGACAACACTTTGAACTAATTCAGCAGAACGCCCCATATTTTATTATTTTATCGCTTTTAATTCCTCTTTGTCACGTCGGGGTCGCATGGTTTTACGGTGGTGAATTGATTAACGTGGACCCCGACTTAAACAAATTGAAAAACCCACAATTTAGTGGTCAATTGTACGGAATATGTACTGTACTGTGCAATCTACTAATAAAAGTTTCAATCAATCAATCAATCAAAGGTGCGGATGGCATGAGAAGCTACGGCAAAATTTAGCAATAGGACTAGCCAAGAACGGAGCAAGAAGCTCGTAATTCTAAACTCATATCAAAATAAACACCAAGGTAAATGTTGCGTGTTGCGAACAAGACTGCCAGGGAGAGTATGGCGCGAGGCAGGAAAAAAATAGCTCTCTGATTAGTGACCAGCAGCAGGTGAGCGTCCCGACCACTAATCAGAGGCAGGTGACAAAAATCAGCACCCATGGCAACTGAGAAAACAGAACTAACCAAGAAAAAAAGAAAATACTAAATGAAACAAAACATGACCCGGGCAACGGATCATGACAGTACCCTCCCCCTTAAGGGACGGATTCCAGACGTCCCAGAGAAAACAAAAAAGTCCAAAGTCACGGGAGGTCGGAGGGAGGCCATATGTCCTTGCAACCAGCGGGGGTAAGTCAGATGGCGGAACGGCCACATCCGTGGCCAACGAGGAGGCGGACGCGAGTGGCCACGGCGAAACCAGCAGCTGTAACCGTCCATGCCCGGGTCCTGGGCCTAGCTGGTGATAGCGCAGAGGGCGTCCATGAAACGGCCACAATCTTGGCTGACGGGGGGGCCACGAGCGGGCGCCTGATTGCCGCTTGTGCTCACTCCAGGACAAGAGGCGACGATGAGCCCGCTGAAGACGGGGGCATCGTAGGAGGACGCACTGAAGACGAAAATGGCGGCGTCGTGGGAGGACCCACTGAAGACAAAGATGGCGGCGTCGTGGGAGGACCCGCTGAAGACGAAGATGGCGGCGTCGTGGGAGGACACGCTGAAGACGAAGATGGCGGCGTCGTGGGAGGACCCACTGAAGACGATGATGGCGAGTCGTGGGAGGACCCGCTGAAGACGATGATGGTGAGTCGTGGGAGGACCCGCTGAAGACGATGATGGCGGCATCGTGGGAGGACCCGCTGAAGACGATGATGGCGACATCGTGGGAGGACCCGCTGATGGCGGCCACGTGCGGGCACCTGATGGCCGCTTTAGCGGCATGCAAGCTGGAGGTCGTGGAGGCGACGATGATGCTGGAGCTGACTCCAGGACAATAGGCGACGATGAGCCCACTGAAGACGGCGGCGTCGTAGGAGGACGCGCTGAAGACAAAAATGGCGGCGTCGTGGGAGGACCCGCTGAAGACAAAGATGGCGGCGTTGTGGGAGAACCCACTGAAGACGATGATGGCGGCGTCGTGGGAGGACACGCTGAAGACAATTATGGCGGCTGTGCCGTCGGCGTCTGCAGTGATGAAGCAGCAGGCGGGAGCAGGTGAGCGTTACGACCACTAATCAGAGGGGGGGGGGTGACAAAAATCAGCACCCATGGCAACTAAGAAAACATACAAGGGTGCTGAAACAGAACTAACCAACAACTAAGGAAATACTAAACAAAACAAAACATGACCTGGGCAACGAATCATGACACTTTTGTTTTGTTCCTCTTTCACGTTCCAGCAGTTTGCTTTCTGTTGCGATGTAAAGTTTTACTTTTGAATCCACCTTGGCTTTGTTCTGAATGGAATGGTGAAGTGAAAGCGGGGACACGGCCTCGTCACGCCAACGCTGCCGTATAATTTAAAATGATACATTTGTTTAGTACTATATTTGTATAGTTATCATATACCATAAGTTATATGGTTGTATAATTAAATATTTGTATAGTTTTATTGTTGTGTAGTTATTATATATATATTTTAGCACTTTGAGATTTACAAATACAAATAAAATATATTATTGTTATATAAAGATATATATGTATGTATGTATGTATGTATGTATGTATGTATGTATGTATGTATGTAT
>NC_084568.2:15750000-15812500 GCF_033978685.3 Nerophis lumbriciformis
ATGAGGTGGCGACTTGTCCAGGGTGCACCCCGCCTTCCGTCCGATTGTAGCTGAGATAGGCTCCAGCCCGACCCCAACAGGGATAAGCGGTAGAAAATGGAAGGATGGATATTTAAAAATTGTGACTTATTTCAGTGCATGGAAACGTACTGACTGATGTTGTAACTTTGGTGATAATAATAACAAACAAAAAAATTTAAATTTTTGAGAAAAACTGTGTGTAGATGCTATTATAGCTGAAGCTGATCTAAAAATACTAACAGTGAGCATGCTAGCAAGATAGCATCAAGTAGCAAAATATGACTTTTAGTTGTGTAGCCTATCTGTAAAATTGTTTTTAAAAAAATAGCTTGCTAACATGGTATTGTTGGCGCACTGATAGCATGCGTGAAATAACAAAATATTTGACTGAGATGTACTGTATACCTACAAGATTATCTCAAAAGCTAGCATGTTAACTTTAACATGATCACCAGATAATGTCAACTAAAATTTCAAGATGTCTTTTAGTTGTATAACTTAGCTGTAAAATGTGTAAAAAAAACAAAAAAAACACTACCATGCTAACATTAGCACGCTGATAGTTAGCGTGCGTGAAATTAGTTTAAAAGCTAGCATGTTAACTTCAGTCTTCTGGCAAGATAGCATTAAATAAAGAAATATATAACTCTTATTTGTCTAGCTTAGCTGTAAAATAATGAAAAAAAGATAGCTTGTTAATGTGCTATTGTTAGCACGCTGATAGTTAGCATGCGTCAAGTAACAATATATGACTTTTAGCCTATCCGTAAAATTATTTGTAAAAAGCTAGCTTGCTAACATGATATTGTTAGCACACTGATAGCATGTTTGAAATAAAGTATTTGACTGAGATGTACTGTACACCAACAAAATTAGCTCAAAAGCTAGCATGTTAACTTTAGTTGTATAACTTAGCTGTAAAATGAGTAAAAAACACTAACATGCTAACGTTAGCATGCTGATAGTTAGCATGCGTGAAATAGGTTGTATGGCTACAAAATTAGTTCGAAATCTATCATTTTAACTTCAGCCTTCTAGCAAGATAGCATCGAATAAAGAAACATATAAGTCTTATGTGTCTAGCTTAGCTGTAAAACGATCAAAAAAAGATAGCTTGTTAATGTGCTAATGTTAGCACGCTGATCGTTAGCATGCGTGAAATAGCAAAATATTTGACTGAGATGTACTGTATATCTACAAAATTAGTTCAAAAACTAGCGTGTTAACTTTAACATGATCACCAGATAGCGTCAACTAAAATATCAATATGTGTTTTAGTTGTATAACATAGCTGTAAAATGAGTAAAGATCACTAACATGCTAACGTTAGCACGCTGATAGTTAGCATGCGTAGAATAGGTTGTATGGCTACAAAATTAGTTTGAAAGCTAGCATGTTAACTTCAACCTTCGAGCAAGATAGCATCGAATAAAGAAACATAAGTCTTATGTGTCTAGCTTAGCTGTAAAACGATCAAAAATAGTTGCTTGTTAATGTGCTAATGTTAGCACGCTGATAGTTAGCATGTGTGAAATAACAAAATATTTGACTGAGGTGTACGGTATACCTACAAAATTAGCTCAAAAGCTAGAGCGTTAACTTTAACATGATCATCATATAGCGTCAACTAATATATCAATGTCTTTTAGTTATATAACTTAGCTGTAAAATGAGTAAAAAACACTAACATGCTAACGTTAGCACGCTGATAGTTAGCATGCGTAAAATAGGTTGTATGGCTACAAAATTAGTTCGAAAGCTAGCATGTTACTTCAGCCTTCGAGCAAGATAGCATCGAATAAAGAAATATATACCGTAAGTCTTATGTGTCTAGCTTAGCTGTAAAACGATCAAAAAAAGTTGCTTGTTAATGTGCTAATGTTAGCACGCTGATAGTTAGCATGTGTGAAATAACAAAATATTTGACTGAGATGTACGGTATACCTACAAAATTAGCTCAAAAGCTAGAGTGTTAACTTTAACATGATCATCATATAGTGTCAACTAAAATATCAATGTCTTTTGGTTGTATAACTTAGCTGTAAAATGAGTAAAAAACACTAACATGCTAACGTTAGCACGCTGATAGTTAGCATGCGTGAAATAGGACTTATACGTACAAAATTTGTTCAAAAGCTAGCATGTTAACTTCCGCCTTCTAGCAAGATAGCATTGAATAAAGAAATATATAAGTCTTATGTGTCTAGCTTAGCTGCAAAACGATCAAAAAAAGAGAGATTGTTAATGTGCTAATGTTAGCACGCTGATAGTTAGCATGCGTGAAATAACAAAATATTTGACTGAGATGTAGGCCTACTGTATACCTACAAAATTTGCTCAAAAGCTAGCACTTTAACTTTAACATGATCACCAGATAGCGTCAACTAAAATATCAATATGTCTTTTAGTTGAATAACTTAGCTGTAAAATGAGTAAAAAAAACACTAACATGCTAGCGTTAGCACGCTGATAGTATGCATAAAAAACTAAATATTTGACTGAGATGTATACCTACAAAATTAGCTCAAAAGATAGCATTTTAACTTCAGCATGCTAGCAAAATAGCGTCAAATCACAAAATATATAACTCTTAGATGAATAGCCTGGCTGTAAAATGATCAAAAAAACGATAGCTTGCTAACATGCTAACGTTAG
This sequence comes from Nerophis lumbriciformis, assembly GCF_033978685.3. NCBI lineage: Eukaryota > Metazoa > Chordata > Actinopteri > Syngnathiformes > Syngnathidae > Nerophis > Nerophis lumbriciformis. Next base: position 15,752,677 of record NC_084568.2, read on the forward strand.
CACACTGATAGTATGCATAAAATAACAAAATATTTGACTGAGATTTATGCCTACAAAATTAGCTCAAAAGCAGCTTATTAACTTCAGCATGCAAGCAAGATATCATCAAATACAGAAATATATAACTCTTAGATGTATAGCTTGGCTGTAAAATGATCAAAAAAACAATAGCTTGCTAACATGCTAAAGTTAGCACGCTGATAGTTAGTATGCATAAAAAAATTAATATTTGACTGAGATGTATACCTACAGAATTAGCTCAAAAGATAGCATTTTAACTTCAGCATGCTCGCAAGACAGCAACAAATAACAAAATATATGACTTTCATTTGTATAGCTCGTAAAATGATGTAAAAAAACGCTAACATGCTTACGTTGGCATGCGGAGAGTTGGCGTGTGTGAAGTAACAAAATATTTAACTGACATTTATACCTACAAAATGATCTAAAAAGCATGTTACCGTTAGCATCGTAGCAATATAGCATCAAGAAACAAATTTTTACCTGCAAAATGAGCACAAAAAAAAAAGTTAGCATGCGAACTTTAGCATGCTAACAGCATTCACACAATACTGCATTGGAGTACTGTAGCACTTTTCCACTTCAGTGCTCATGGGTGGACCCCACTGCCACCAAGTGCATTAAAAACAGACGTCACGTAACACAATGTAACACAATGTCACACAATGTTCTAGTCGAAAGAAACTAGACGCCGTCTCACCAGTTGTCATCCATGTGGTAATATTCGGTTCCCATGTCACCACACCTGTGTCTGGGTGAGTCAGGTATTTAGGTGATGGTACAAAGTGTTCTCCATGTGACGTAACCTTTTTTTTTTTTCTGTGAGTGTTTTGTGGATTTTCCTGATTTCTCGTCTTCCCGACTTTTGTTATCCCCCCCCCCCCCCCCCCCCCGGATTTTGGTTTCATGACGTCGTTAACTAAAATGTGAAAGTTCAGAGTTGAAATGTGCAAAAATAAAGTGTTAGGAAACATTCATGTGATTAATTAGTTAAGTTATTGTCAAATAATAATATGAAATGGCTATTTTTCGTATGATTTAACCATCAGTTTAACTTTAATACACACATACTTTATGGATATATCAGTGCTGTCGAACAAGTACTTTTGAAGTCAGTTTAATGGTTATTAATCACAGGTTATGACTGGCAAGCATAATTTAGATGATATATTTGGACACAAATGCAATTTTATTGTCCGAATGTCATCCAGAAAAACAATTTAAATTAATCTAGTTTTGATGTGACAATCTACAATGTATATAGTCATGAAAATAAAGAAAACACATTGAATGAGAAGGTGTGTCCAAACTTTTGGCCTGTAATGTATGTATATGTATATATATATGCATATATATATTATATATACATATACATATAAATACCTCTATGTACTGTATGTGTGTGTGTGTGTGTATGTATATATATATATACATATATATGTATGTATGTGTATGTATATATATATATATATGTGTATATATATAAATGTGTATATATATATATATATATATATGTATGTATATATATATGTGTGTATATATGTATATATATGTATATATATGTGTGTGTATATATGTATATATATGTGTGTATATATATATATATATATGTGTATATATATAAATGTGTATATATATGTATGTATATATATATATATATATATTTATATATATATATATATATATATATATATATGTGTGTGATGAGGTGGCGACTTGTCCAGGGTGTACACCGTCTTCCACCCGAATGCAGCTGAGATAGGCTCCAGCACCCCCATCATCAGGAGATGAAAATCTCCTGATGATTGAGGGAACCCCCCCTCATGAAACAGGCCTGTAGAGATGAAATAGTCTTGTGATTTTTTTCCCACACACACATATATATATATATATATATATATATATATATATATATATATATATATATTGACAGTGTGTCACATGGTCCAACTCTTCAAATGCTAAAGAAGTTCGGGTCATCAAACCTGCAGGCCTCGAAGGCGTTCTCAAATTCCTCGAGTCGGCTCTGAACTTCCTGTCCTGCTGGCTGAACGAGTTCTAATTAAGGACATAAAGTCTTTTAGTACAGCACGTCCACAACTATAAACATCATCATAGTCATCATCATCATCATCATCATTATTATAATTAGTGGACACTTCAATTGATTTCATGCAGCTGTTCTGTGCAATCTCTCTGCAATCATTTACTAATGCAGCCTTAAACCGTGCACAAGTATAATTTTTACACAATAATATGTTTAAAAAGTCAAAAATTATGCACAAATATTATTTTCACACAATATGTTTAAGAAGTCAAAAACTGCACAAATATTATTTTCACACAATATGTTTAAAAAGTAAAAAAATGTGCACAAATATTATTTTTTTACACAATAATATATTTTAAAAGCCATAAAATGTGCCCAAATATTATTTTTACTCTATATGTTTTGAAAGTAAAAAATTGTGCACAACTATAATTTTTTTAATATGTTTTAAAAGCCATCACCTGCACAAATATTATTTTTACACAATATGTTTTATATATATGTATATATATATATATATATATTGACAGTGTGTCACATGGTCCAACTCTTCAAGTGTTTTTTCTTGCTTGGACATATCTTTGACGATGTCTCACTCCCAACACATTTAAATGCACTTTGAAGTCGATGTTTATGTCAATCATTCCTGGGGACAAACAGAATGACACGTTGCTGAGTTGGCCTTTTAACTGCTCTCACAAGAAACCAGAACAACATTTTTGAAATATTTCAAGTGTTTTGAATATTTCAAATGTTTCAAAGTCACAGTGGTGCTGACACTGACCAGGCTTGATTGATTGATTGATTTTCTTTATTATATGTAGTTAATTAAAATTTTGCAAGTAACAACTTGTGGCCGATGGAAAACCACTCCATTTCAACTTAAAAGGCAATCGTGCACCTTTTTTTTTAATTTTTTTAACAATCCTTATGTAAGACAAAAACACATGTTTTTCTTTTTCATGCATTCTAAATCATAAATAAACGCTAGCAAAAGTCAGCTAACAATGCAGAGAATAAGAGTCGTTCGATTCCGCCTATGAAGCGCTCTAAAAACATCAAAAAAACTCCATCAAGGTTTTATATACATGCTGTAAGTATTAATGTAATGTAGTAACATTCATAGTAGCATGTAATATTTATGTATTTTGCTCATTTTAAGCATAAGATGGTGCATTCATTTCACAGACGCATCACAACGTTTGATTTTCCCTTCAACAACAACAACACTACAAATCATGGCAGACTTCATGAGAGACAACAAACATAATTTTTAAAATCACTTACTGTACAATGTCTGCTCTCACTGGGATGCCCACTGACGGGATGTTTATATCTTCCCGTTTACATAAAAAATTACTCATAACCCTTTAAAAAAAAGTGCCACAAACAAGCGTCTTTTCCTGTCTTTCTCACCATATCCGGGTATAAACTGGATGTCAAAGTTGACCAACTTGTGGGTTTATGTCCGCAAACCTTCTACTATCCAGGTGAGAGGCATGAATTATAATCTCGAATTAACTTTCACCAACTCAGAGGCGATGCAGCAGCTCAGTATGTCAATATAGCAGCATAAGCTCTCTGTGATCAACGCACCGCTAAAAGTAGTTCCTCTGCATTAGCGCTTATAATAACAGTATTGCTATTACCTGGTTAATATTCAGGTCACGACATGTAAATGGAGTATTGTTGGCACTTTTTGGATGTGCTTTATGGGCCCAATAGAGGAGCTCTTATTGACGTTTATTTACGACGTAAAATGCATTAAAAAAAATAAACACGTGTGTTCTTATCTTTGGCAGTAAAAAAAAAAAAAAAAAAAGTGGTTTCATTGTAGATGCACTGCACGACCGCATGTAAAATGCCCATAAAAAGTGGTAGATGTCTCAAGCATGTTTGAAAATGTAGCAAAACGCCACAGGTAGGAGCATGATAACATGAATGTGCAGTAAATGAGTATCTCCATGGTGATGCCCCGTATAGTACACACCAAATCCTCACTTAAATAAGGTGGTCTGCACCACACACAGTCTTAGTAGATCACACGTCACACAACCACTAATAGTACACGCTATTGTATAGATTGTACACGCTGATTACCGCGTGGTATTTGGGTCTTACTAAATAAGCCCCTTTAACTCTTAATTGTTTGATTAGTCAATGTATTATGACAACAAAGGAGAGGCCTGTCGCAGGCCTCGGAGGTGCCACGGGCTTCTGCTGCTGCCCAGGAACACGTTGTGACAGAATGACCGCTTACAGCAGTTGCTCCCATGTACCACCTCAGAAAACACTTGGCCCTCCAAGTACTACCACAGTGACCAACATTAAAGTACAGGAGCATAGTAGGCCCAAGTATTCATTAAAAACAAGTCAGAAGTTTTATCTTACAAGTACCAAACCCAAAACCAGTGAAGTTGGCACGTTGTGTTAATAAATAAAAACAGAATACAATGATTTGCAAATCCTTTTTAACCTATATTCAATTGAATGGACTGCAAAGACAAGATACTTAACGTTAGAACTGGTCAACTTTATTTTTTTGCAAATATTAGCTCATTTGGAATTTGAGGCTTGCAACATGTTTCAAAAAAGCTGGCACAAGTGGCAAAAAAGTCTGAGAAAGTTGAGGAATGCTCATCACTTATTCGGAACATCCCACAGGTGAACATCCACTTTGTGAACAAATGCGTGAGCAAGTTGTCGAACAGTTTAAGAACAACATTTCTCAACCAGCTATTGCAAGGAATTGAGGGATTTCACCATCTACGGTCCGTAATATCATCAAAAAGTTCAGAGAATCTGGAGAAATCGCTGCACGTAAGCGGCAATGCCTGTGACCTTGGATCCCTCAGGCGGTACTGCATCAAAAAGCGATATCAGTGTGTAAAGGATATCACCACATTGGCTCGGGAACACTTCATAACACCACTGTCAGTAACTACAGTTGGTCGCTACATCTGTAAGTGCAAGTTAAAACTCTACTATGCAAAGCGAAAGCCATTTATCAACAACACCCAGAAACGCCGCCGGCTTTGCTGGGCCCGAGCTCATCTAAGATGGACTAATGCAAAGTGGAAAAGTGTTCTGTGGTCTGACGATTCCCACATTTCAAATTGTTTTTGGAAACTGTGGACGTCGTGTCCTCTGGAACAAAGAGAAAAAGAACCATCCGGACTGTTATAGGCGCAAAGTTGAAAAGCCAGCATCTGTGATGGTATGGGGGCGTATTAGTGCCCAAAGCATTGGTAACTTACACATCTGTGAAGGCACCATTAATGCTGAAGGGTACATACAGGTTTTGGAGCAACATATGTTGCCATCCAAGCAACGTTACCATGGCCGCCCCTGCTTATTTCAGCAAGACAATGCCAAGGCATGTGTTACAACAGCGTGGCTTCGTAGTAAAAGAGTGCGGGTACTAGACTGGCTTGCCTGTAGTCCAGACCTGTCTCCCATTGAAAATGTGTGGCGCATTATGAAGCCTAAAATACCACAACGGAGCAATTGAAGCTGTACATCAAGCAAGAATGGGAAAGAATTACACCTGAAAAGCTTTAAAAATTGGTCTCCTCAGTTCCCAAACGTTTACTGAGTGTTGTTAAAAGGAAAGGCCATGTAACACAGTGGTAAAAATGCCCCTGTGCCTACTTTTTGGCAATGTATTGCTGCCATTAAATTCTAAGTTAATGATTATTTGCAAAAAAATTGTAATATCTTGTCTTTGCAGTCTATTCAATTGAATATAAGTTGACAAGGATTTGCAAATCATTGTATTCTGTTCTTCTTTTGACATGTGTCAACTTTGCCTTGAAAAAGGGCGCACGCCAGCTTAATGCATGAGGCCCCTGGCTTTAGACCGTTCGATCGAAGAAGTCTAACGTCGTGTTTTTCACAGCTACATTTCATCTAAGTTTGACTCCTTTCACTCGATCCAACCCTCAAACATTCAGCACTACAAAATAATACAAGTATGATCCTGCTGATATCGTATCAGTATCAGTATCAGTATCGGCCAATGTACACAGTATCGCATCAAAAGTTGGAAAAAGTCAATATGTGTTTGTTTTCCATGTTTTATGAGAGTATAGTCATAGCACATGTGAAAATCATACGCTTTTGTCTCTGACCTTTGCACGTCCTGTTTTGCCAGCGCTGCAGGAAGTAGTTTGTGGCGTTCAAACTCTCGCCAAATGCTTTTTTTTGTTCACGCTGCTGCTGGGAAGAAAAACCCTCTGGTTTTTTGTGTGTTTTTTTTCTGTTGATTTAGTCGAAAACTAAACTCTTTTCAACGTTGCTCCGCATGACCTCAAAGTGCTTCCTCCCCCCCTCCCCCCACCGAAGCCCCCCCAGAGTGGTGTGTGTGTGACTGTGTGTGTGTGTGTGTGTGTGTGTGTGTGTGTGTGGCATGTGCTTCTATTCATGGGGGGAGAACAAGGCCCCCCAGTGTTTTCACATTCCTGGAAGCTGACATCAGCCGCTTGCAGGAAGGACGCTGCCCCGTCGCTACAGAGTGGGCGGGCGGGTAGGTGTTGGGGGGGCGACCCGGCCGTCTGGCAGGCGGGGGCCCCCATGACGGAGCCTGGATGGTCTCCGATAGCAACAATGCAATCAAAGGGATGCTTTACGTGCCTTGTTGTTTTGTGCTATCAATCAGATAGAGGAGCCCCCACACCCCCCTACCCTCGTTAAGATGGATTAACTCCGCCTCCATGACCCCCCCAACCCCTACTAACGGCCCATATGTAAATTTAGGTCACATGCTGCATGTAAATATTTGTGCTTTGTTGTTCTCTGACGCTGCTTCGCCGTTTTTTTATCGTGAAAATGATCCGTTCCAGTGTCAAGCTGTGACCCTCGCCAGGCCTCATGTCACGTTGGAACATTCTGATCGATAGCAACCCTAAATACGACAAAGGGAAAGTAGAAGTGCCTGATAGGGGGCCTGCTTTTCTTTTTGCTGGCATCAGTTGGTATGGTATGGCATGGAATGGCATGGCATGGTATGGTATGTTATAATATGGTATGGTATGGTATGGCATGGTATGGTATGGTATGGTATGTTATGGTATGATATGGTATGGTATGGTATGGTATGGTATGGTTCACTCAGCTGACTTTGTTGCAGCCAGCGTGGTGACTTACTCAGTGATTATGTGAATGTGTGAAAAGCCGGACAACAAATTCAACTTGTGTATCTGAGTTGACTGAAACAGGGGCCAGAACTTGGCAACCTTAAAGGGGAACTTCACTTTTTTATTTTTTTATTTTGCTTATCATTCACAGGAAGAAACACGCGCACACACACACAGACAGAAAGACACACACAGAGAAATAAACGCACACAAAATGTATTTATAATCCTCAGGGTCCCTGTCATAAAAATGTAAAATTATGTATGTTTGTTGATTACTTTATTATTATAATTATTATTACTAATATTATTTGTATTAGTATTATTACTAATATTATTATTATTATTATTATCATCATTTTTATTATTACTAATATTATTATTATTATCATATTACCATTATTATTATTATTATTATAGTTATTATTATTATTGTTATTATTACTACTAACATAATAATTATTATTTTTTATTATTGCTAGTAAATGACTAGAATCCTTATTTTTTATTATTATTACTAATATTATTATAATAATAATAATAATAATTATTATTATTATAAGTATTATTACTATTATTATAATAATTATTACTAATATAATAATAATTATTATTATAATATCATCATTATTATTAATAGTATTACTATTACTAATAGTATCATTATTTGTTATTATTATTACTAATAATATTATAATTATTATTATTACTATTAATTTTTTATAATACTATTAATTTTATTACTAATATTGTTATAATAATATAAATATATATTAATGATTGTATTAGTATTATTATCATCATTATTATTACTAATATTATTATAGTATTATTAATATTATTAAAAATATTACTAATAATATTAGTATTATAACTAATATTATTGTTATGATTATTATTATTGTTATTATTATCCATTTATGGCTCTGAAGCTTAGAAACTTGTTGAAGTTCATGCATAGTTAGGTGCAGTATATATGTTGTAATTATGCACACCTTTATATTATATTATGTATGCACATGCATGTATATTGCTGCATATTGAGTATATAATTGGATTGTAATTTTTCCTCTTTTCTTGATTTGTTTAGACCACACACACACAAACACACACATTCACATCCACACACAAACACACACATTCACATCTACCTTTCAGCAATAAAGATGATTAAAGGATTCTCTGGCCGGACTCTGTCCATCATGTCCCAATAACTTACTATTATTATTGTTATTACTAATACTATTATTATTATTACTATTTTTACTATTATTATTACTATTTTGATATCTTTTTTGTCCTGTAACACAAGGTTGAAATGTTACACAAATATGTTCTTCTTTGTGTCCTTGTGGATTCTTTCCTCATGCGCTCATTGGTACACTCGTGTGTGTGTGTGTGTGTGTGTGTGCGTGTGTGTGTGTGTGTGTGTGTGTGTGTGTGTGTGTGTGTGTGTGTGGCGGGGGTACAGGGGGCAGCAGGAGGAGGGGAAGCAGACATCAAGGGAAATGGATCTTCTGGAGGGACAGAGGGTCCATGGTGATCATGTGACCAAGAGGCCGCCTGCTTCCATTCAGTTTTTTAACCATTCACTTTCTTTTTTACTCCTCCCCTTTCTCCTTCTCCTTCTCCTTCTTCTCCTCCTCCTCTTCCCACTCCCTGTCCTTCTCCTTCTCCTTCTTCTCCTCCTCCTCTTCCCACTCCCTGTCCATCAAACAGAAGTAAAGTATGTTTTTTGGTCTTTGGTTACCATGGTAACAAGTCTGGTCTCAGTCAAGTTCTGGCCCCAGCGGGTTGATAGAACCTCAAACGTTGAATCACGGCGCCGTCTGACCCTCACCGGTTGAGCTTTGACCTTTCCAGTGGTTGCGCGATGCTGTTGACAAAGTAAACATTTCATACTTGAACACATTCCAGCATGTCAACAGTACACAATGTTCCCATGTGCGCCTAAACAACGTCACACAGACACACACCCACACACACACACACACCCACACTTTGATGTTCTGTTTTATAAAAATGGTATGATTTTCCTCTAGCGGCGAAAATAAATCACAGCGCTCTCCCCACCCTCATCTTCATGATGTTTATTCTTTATTTTCATGTTCATATTTTCATTATGTTCATCAGCTCATATCATAGTCATTGATTACTTATGTAATCCGATTACTTGGACGTTTACACAATTCTCCTTTTCTACTTGATGCTAAAGAAGTTCGGGTCATCAAACCTGCAGGCCTCGAAGGCGTTCTCAAATTGCTCGAGTCGGCTCTGAACTTCCTGTCCTGCTGGCTGAACGAGTTCTAATTAAGGACATAAAGTCTTTTAGTACAGCACGTCCACAACTATAAACATCATCATAGTCATCATCATCATCATCATCATTATTATAATTAGTGGACACTTCAATTGATTTCATGCAGCTGTTCTGTGCAATCTCTCTGCAATCATTTACTAATGCAGCCTTAAACCGTGCACAAGTATAATTTTTACACAATAATATGTTTAAAAAGTCAAAAATTATGCACAAATATTATTTTCACACATGTTTAAGAAGTCAAAAACTGCACAAATATTATTTTCACACAATATGTTTAAAAAGTAAAAAAATGTGCACAAATATTATTTTTTTACACAATAATATATTTTAAAAGCCATAAAATGTGCCCAAATATTATTTTTACTCTATATGTTTTGAAAGTAAAAAATTGTGCACAACTATAATTTTTTAAATGTTTTAAAAGCCATCACCTGCACAAATATTATTTTTACACAATATGTTTTAAAAGTCAAAAACCGTGCAAAAATATTATTTTTTACAGAATATGTTTTAAAAGCCATAAACTGTGCACAAATATAATTTGTACATAAAGTATGTTTTAAAAGCTATAAACTGTGCACAGATACTATTTTTACACAATAAAATGTTTTAAAAGTAAAAAACTGTGCACAAATATTATTTTTACACTAAATATGTTTTAAAAGCCATAAACTGTTCACAAATATTATTTTTACACAATATGTTTAAAAAGTCAAAAATTGTGCACAAATATTATTTTCACACAATAATATGTTTAAAAAGTCAAAAACCGTGCACAAATATTATTTTTTACACAATATGTTTTAAAAGTCAAAAACTGTGCACAAATATTATTTTTACACAATAGTATGTTTTAAAAGCCATAAAATGTGCCCAAATATTATTTTTTACTCTATATGTTTTGAAAATAAAAAACTGTGCACAACTATAATTTTTACACAAAATATGTTTTAAAAGCCATGAACTGCACAGATATTATTTTTACACAATGTTTTAAAAGTCAAAAACCGTGCAAAAATATCATTTTTTACACAATATGTTTTAAAAGCCATAAACTGTGCACAAATATAATTTGTACACAAAATATGTTTTAAAAGCTATAAACTGTGCACAGATATTATTTTTACACAATAAAATGTTTTAAAAGTAAAAAACAGTGCACAAATATTATTTTTACACTTAATATGTTTTAAAAGCCATAAACTGTGCATATATATTATTTTTACACAATACAATGTTTTAAAAGTCAAAAACTGTGCACAAATATTATTTTTACACAATATGTTTAAAAAGTCAAAAATTGTGCACAAATATTATTTTCACACAATAATATGTTTAAAAAGTCAAAAACCGTGCACAAATATTATTTTTACACAATATGTTTTGAAAGCCATAAAATGTGCCCAAATATTATTTTTACTCTATATGTTTTGAAAGTTAAGAACTGTGCACAACTATCAGTTTTACACAAAATATTTTTTAAAAGCCATAAACTGCACGAATATTATTTTTAACACAGTATGTTTTAAAAGTCAAAAACCGTGCAAAAATATTATTTTTTACACAATGTATTTTAAAAGCCATAAAATGTGCCCAAATATTATTTTTACTCTATATGTTTTGAAAGTAAAAAACTGTGCACAACTATAATTTTTACACAAAATGTTTTAAAAGCCATAAACTGTGCACAAATATTATTTTTACACAATAAAATGTTTTAAAAGTAAAAAACAGTGCACAAATATTATTTTTACACTTAATATGTTTTAAAAGCCATAAACTGTGCATATATATTATTTTTACACAATACAATGTTTTAAAAGTCAAAAACTGTGCACAAATATTATTTTTACACAATATGTTTAAAAAGTCAAAAATTGTGCACAAATATTATTTTCACACAATAATATGTTTAAAAAGTCAAAAACCGTGCACAAATATTATTTTTACACAATATGTTTTGAAAGCCATAAAATGTGCCCAAATATTATTTTTACTCTATATGTTTTGAAAGTTAAGAACTGTGCACAACTATCAGTTTTACACAAAATATTTTTTAAAAGCCATAAACTGCACGAATATTATTTTTAACACAGTATGTTTTAAAAGTCAAAAACCGTGCAAAAATATTATTTTTTACACAATATATTTTAAAAGCCATAAAATGTGCCCAAATATTATTTTTACTCTATATGTTTTGAAAGTAAAAAACTGTGCACAACTATAATTTTTACACAAAATGTTTTAAAAGCCATAAACTGTGCACAAATATTATTTTTACACTAAATATGTTTTAAAAGCCATAAACTGTGCATAGATATTATTTTTACACATAAAATGTTTTAAAAGTCAAAAACTGTGCACAAATATTATTTTTACACAATATGTTTAAAAAGTCAAAAATTGTGCACAAATATTATTTTCACACAATAATATGTTTAAAAAGTCAAAAACCGTGCACAAATATTATTTTTTACACAATATGTTTTAAAAGTCAAAAACTGTGCACAAATATTATTTTTACACAATAGTATGTTTTAAAAGCCATAAAATGTGCCCAAATATTATTTTTTACTCTATATGTTTTGAAAATAAAAAACTGTGCACAACTATAATTTTTACACAAAATATGTTTTAAAAGCCATGAACTGCACAGATATTATTTTTACACAATGTTTTAAAAGTCAAAAACCGTGCAAAAATATAATTTTTTACACAATAATATGTTTTAAAAGCCATAAACTGTGCACAAATATAATTTGTACACAAAATATGTTTTAAAAGCTATAAACTGTGCACAGATATTATTTTTACACAATAAAATGTTTTAAAAGTAAAAAACAGTGCACAAATATTATTTTTACACTTAATATGTTTTAAAAGCCATAAACTGTGCATGTATATTATTTTTACACAATACAATGTTTTAAAAGTCAAAAACTGTGCACAAATATTATTTTTACACAATATGTTTAAAAAGTCAAAAATTGTGCACAAATATTATTTTCACACAATAATATGTTTAAAAAGTCAAAAACCGTGCACAAATATTATTTTTACACAATATGTTTTGAAAGCCATAAAATGTGCCCAAATATTATTTTACTCTATATGTTTTGAAAGTTAAAAACTGTGCACAACTATCATTTTTACACAAAATATGTTTTAAAAGCCATAAACTGCACGAATATTATTTTTAACACAGTATGTTTTAAAAGTCAAAAACCGTGCAAAAATATTATTTTTTACACAATATATTTTAAAAGCCATAAAATGTTCCCAAATATTATTTTTACTCTATATGTTTTGAAAGTAAAAAACTGTGCACAACTATAATTTTTACACAAAATGTTTTAAAAGCCATAAACTGTGCACAAATATTATTTTTACACAATAATATGTTTTGAAAGTTAAAAACTGTGCACAAATATTATTTTTACACAAAATGTTTTAAAACCCATAAACTGTGCACAATTATAATTTGTACACAAAATATGTTTTAAAAGCCATAAACTGCACCGATATTATTTTTACACAATATGTTTTAAAAGTCAAAAACTGTGCACAAATATTATTTTTACACAATATATGTTTTAAAAGTTATAAACTGTGCACACATTAATTTTACAGACAAATGTTTTTAAAAAGTTAAAAAAAACTGCACAAAAATTATTTTTACACAAAATATGTTTTAAAAGTAATCAAATATGCACAAATATTAATTTTTAACAAAAATATATATATTTAAAGTAATCCTATATGCATAAATATTACTTTTACACACAAATATGCCTTTTTAAAAGCCATACAGTAAGCACAAATATTACTTTAACACACAATATGCTTTTTAAAAGTCATACAGTATGCACAAATATTACTTTTACACACAATATGCTTTTTAAAAGCCATACAGTATGCACAGATATTACTTTTACACACAAATAAGCTTTGCAGAGCTCATCTTGCTCAGCAAAAACTGTGTGCAAATATCAAACCTCATCCTTTTAAGTTTCACTTTCCGGTTGTGTTTGGCAGGCATGTTGTTGTGACATCTGAGCACTTGGTAACGCGTCCAACGACAACAACAACAACAACAACAAGTGTGTTGTTGTTGCGTGTGTGTGTGTGTGTGTGTGTGTGTGTGTGTGTGTGTGTGTGTGTGTGTGTGTGTGTGTGTGTGTGTGTGTGTGTGTGTGTGTGTGTGTGTGTGTGTGTGTGTGTGTGTGTGTGTGTGTGTGTGTGTGTGTGTGTGTGTGTGTGTGTGTGTGTGTGTGTGTGTGTGTGTGTGTGTGTGTGTTGCATAACAAAGGTGTGTCAAGTGTTCAGGCACAAATACTTCTATGACTTTTATGTGAAATGTCAACAATGAAGACAGAACAAACCAAACAGAGGCTTGTTAGCTTTTCGGTGTTGCAGTGGCGCCCCCTGCTGGCTGTGAACAAACTAACACGCAGCTTCCATACACATTAAAACGACTCGTTACTGTACTTTCACGACGTAAACTGTGTATTTACATGTTTTTATGACCTATCTTTTGAAACACACTCAACAAAAAAAAAACAATCTTTCATGAGCTCAACTCAAACCTTGACAAATAATTATCTCAAATATTGTGGACTTAGAAGTTCTCCTAATCTGCGCAAACCAAGATGCTACTGTAGAATGTGCAGTTTTACTGTTCTATTTTTTAACAAGATTTGAGCGAGAGAAAAAAAAATTGCGTTCATAAAAAAAGACGAGAGCAAAAAAAAATTAAAATAATTAAAGGTCTTGTCTGAGAGTATTTATGTAACAAGTGTACTTAATTTACATAATGAGGAAAGATTAGGAGTACTTTCTTAAAGGGGAAGTAAACACAGCAGCACTTCCGGGTACAAATTTGATTTATTGATTGATTGATTGACACTTTTATTAGTACATTGCACAGTATAGTACACATTCCGTACAATTGACCACTAAATGGTAACACCCGAGTAAGTTTTTCAACTTGTTTAAGTCGGGGTTTAAGTTGGTTCTGTGACGCGGCTCGCACCGTGAGCAACTTTTATTGTGAAACTTCGTCGCCTGTTGAAAGGAATTAATTCACGGCGCTTGCTTGTTTTTCCCCGGGTGCTGAAAGTTCGTCCCATCGTGCTCAATAAAGAGTTGATAATTAGACCCTTTTCCACCGGAACTTCAGAAACTTTAAAGTAGCAGTAGAATGGAAAAATAAATGCTGAATTGTAGCTCGTGCTGTCTGTTACACAACTACATTTCCCATCTGCAAAGTACGTGAAAATATCGTCTAAAAGCAGTGTTTTTCGACCTTTTTTGAGCCAAGGCACGGAGGCGCACCACCAGCAGAAATCATTAAAAAACCGAAACTCAATTGACAGTAAAAAGTCGTTGTCGCAATTGTTGGATATGACTTTAAACCATAACCAAGTGTAACCTATTTTTATGGGCTTGCCTCTTTGTGATGTTAAGTTCCTGCTAATATTGAGCTCTTATTTCGAAGGCGCTAAGAGCGGAAGTGGTGACACGTTGTTGTGGAGCGGAGGTTTTGAACGAAAGGTAATAAAGTGGTCCTCGTGTGGAACTGGAGCCTCCGTGTTTGTTATTTTGTAGTTTTGTACAGTATAGGCGACATATATAAACCCTCGGTTACACTTATATATTTTTTTATTTTAATCTAATTTGTATTGTGTCTTATTTTTTAAGTTCTGGTTGGTATGAGCATTGTATTTAATTTGATGTATTTCATATTCCTATGTAATTGTTTAACTTGCTATAAAATATTGAATGGTATTGTGTTGAAACGAGGACATTTCTTTTTGTAGGGGGGGAGGTCTGTAACCTATTTTTATGGGCTTGCCTCTTTGTGATGTTAAGTTCCAGTAATACAGTGTATGCCTTGAGCTCTTATTTTGAAGGGGCTAAGAGCGGAAGTGGTGACACGTTGTTCAAACTGTTATTTGTTGTTATTTTGTAGTTTTGTACAGTATAGGCGACATATATAAACTCTCGGTTACACAAGCATGCATCAATGTAGCTCTTGTCTCAAAGTAGGTGTACTGTCACCACCTGTCACATCACGCCCTGACTTTTTTTGAGTTTTTTCAATCAATCAATCAATGTTTATTTATATAGCCCTAAATCACAAGTGTCTCAAAGGGCTGCAAAAGCCACAACGACATCCTCAGTACAGAGCCCACATAAGGGCAAGGAAAAACTCACAACCCAGTGGGATGTCAATGTTAATGACTATGAGAAACCTTGGAGAGGACCGCAGATGTGGGTGAACCCCCCCCCCCCCCCCCCCCCTGGAGTTCAGTCCATAGTGGATCTAACATAATAGTGAGAGTCCAGTCCATAGTGGATCTAACATAATAGTGAGAGTCCAGTCCATAGTTGATCTAACATAATAGTGAGAGTCCAGTCCATAATAGATATAACATAATAGTGAGAGTCCAGTCCATAGTGGATCTAACATAATAGTGAGAGTTCAATCCATAGTGGATCTAACATAATAGTGAGAGTTCAGTCCATAGTGGATCTAACATAATAGTGAGAGTCCAGTCCATAGTGGATCTAATATAATAGTGAGAGTCCAGTCCATAGTAGATATAACATAATAGTGAGAGTCCAGTCCATAGTGGATCTAACATAATAGTGAGAGTTCAATCCATAGTGGATCTAACATAATAGTGAGAGTCCAGTCCATAGTGGATCTAACATAATAGTGAGAGTCCAGTCCATAGTGGATCAAACATAATAGTGAGAGTCCAGTCCATAGTTGATCTAACATAATAGTGAGATTCCAGTCCATAGTGGATCAAACATAATAGTGAGAGTTCAGTCCATAGTGGATCTAACATAATAGGGAGAGTCCAGTGACAGTCTATAGTGGATCGAACATAATAGTGAGAGTCCAGTCCATAGTGGGGCCAGCAGGAGACCATCCCGAGCGGAGACGGGTCAGCAGCGCAGAGATGTTCCCAACCAATGCACAGGCGAGCGGTCCACCCCGGGTCCCGACTCTGGACAGCCAGCACTTCATCCATGGCTACCGGACCTGTGCCCCCCCTCCACAAGGAAGAGGGGGGCAGAGGAGAAACGAAAAGAGACGGCAGATCAACTGGTCTAAAAAGGGGTCTATTTAAAGGCTAGAGTATACAAATTAGTTTTAAGATGGGACTTAAATGCTTCTACTGAGGTAGCATCTCTAACTGTTACCGGGACGGCATTCCATAGTACTGGAACCCCAATAGAAAACGCTCTATAGCCCGCAGACTTTTTTGGGGGCTCTGGGAATCACTAATTCTTTGAACGCAGATTTCTTGCCGGGACATATGATACAATACAATCGGCAAGATAGGATGTTTTTGCTGTTTTCCTGTGTGTAGTGTTTTAGTCCTTGTCTTGCGCTCCGATTTTGGTGGCTTTTTCTCTTTTTTTGGTATTTTCCTGTAGCAGTTTTATGTCTTCCTTTGAGCGATATTTCCCGCATCTACTTTGTTTTAGCAAGCAAGAATATTTTAGTTGTTTTTATCCTTCTTTGTGGGGGGTGTTGTTGATTGTCATGTCATGTTCGGATGAACATTGCGGACGCCGTCTTTGCTCCACAGTAAGTCTTTGCTGTCGTCCAGCATTCTGTTTATGTTTACTTTGTAGCCAGTTCAGTTTTAGTTTCGTTCTGCATCGGCTTCCCTAAGCTTCAATGCCTTTTCTTGGGGGCACTCACCTTTTGTTTATTTTTGGTTTAAAAGCATTAGACACCTTTTTACCTGCACGCTGCCTCCCGCTGTTTCCGACATCTACAAAGCAATTAGCTACCTGCTGCCACCTACTGATATGGAAGAGTATTACACGGTTACTCTGCCGAGCTCTAGACAGCATAGACACTCAACAACAACACATAATTAGCAGACTATAATTACTGGTTTGCAAAAAATATTTTTAACCCAAATAGGTGACCAGACTGTATCTCACGGCACACTAGAGGTCGAAAAAAAACTGGTCTAAAGAGCCACAAAACTGCCATTTTGAATATCCCGCTCCAAAAAGTCTTCGGCTTTTTCCGTGCGTTCGGGATATAACAACGTCACGGAAATACGCAAACACAGGAACAAGATGTGCCGTTTATCATTCGGAACCTTTGACGTACATCAGCAACCAATCATTTCAAACAGGCACATTCGCGAACAAAACGAAAATAGCAAACGTCTTATTGTACCAATTTATAAGACTGGAGACAAACAACAATTTCACAATTTTCTAAAATGATTGAAAAACTGTTGAACAACAGATTAGACGAATTCATGAATAAAAATGAAAACTCACAGATCTATTCAAAGTTTTTCATTTGGCCCACTTAACATCACCCAAATAAGCTTGATGAAACCATTAAAACTAGGGTTGATCATGTACGCAGTACTCCCGCCACACCACAGGGGGCAACAGCCAGGCATGTGTATCACAATGAAGTGGGGTGAGTAGAAGAACCCTGGGGGGGAAAAAATCAATGTGCCCGAGTCATTGTTTCCTAGCGGAACTTTTAAGCGACGGACACATTGATCCAGACAAGCAGCAACAATGGTAGAAATCCCAGCGGGATAATCAGATTAAATAAATGTTGCCCATGTACACATGGCTACGATGGTGAAAAGAGCTCAAAAACGTATGTATCACTTATGATACGTTTGGTAATATAGGGCTAGGTCATAACAATCTTAAAAAAAAGCTTGTGTGTTTTATCGGGTCGGAATGCTTATTTATCTTTTCTCAAATCCAAATTAATTTGTATTCTTTATTTCGAGGTATTTGTAAGATTCTCTCTTTCTCTGTTTAAATTAAACCAGCATATATTTTTTTTAAATTACAAAATCATTAGGAAGAGCGAATAGTTATGACGTCATTGTGCAGGTTAGTTTCAGCCACCAGGTGTCAGTGTTGGTCCTCCAGTGTGACGTGACCGAAACGTGGCTGTCAATCATAAAAGTTCGGCTCATGTTCTCTCTCTCTCTCTCTCTCTCTCTCTCTCTCTCTCTCTCTCTCTCTCTCTCTCTCTCTCTCCTGTCCAAATGATAAAGTGCCGACGTGTCCAAGTGACGTCACGGATAGAGAGAGATAGAAGAGGGGGTGTAGACCTTGTGGACTTTCCTATCACTCTGGAGGCTTCAACACCGAGTTCAGGTAGGTGTGATGATGCTGCTGCGGCTTGTTGTTGTTCAGTGTGTTTGTGAGAGGCAACATGGGTGTGAACGCTGCAGCGTGACGGAACAGTGTTGGTAGAGTCGGACTCGAAACTTTCTAGAAGGGGAGGTAAGTCAGGTGTGGAGATGAGCCATGACGTGAAGGTGCGAGGTTGGTCTGTGTCCTCGAACTCGGCACTTTTGGGACATTTGACTTGTTGCATGTAGATTTGAAAAGATACCTCCTGCATAAAGTGTGCACGGGCCATCTGTGTGTGTGTGCAAGTGTGTGTGTGTGTGTGTGTGTGTGTGAGGGGGCAACCTAAGCCGGCCAGGCTTGACACGGCTGCAAGTAGCTGACTTGTCAAGCTAAAATTAAGCCCCGCATGATTTGGAATGTTACACTTGGGCGGTAAGACGTGGACTAAGGTGACAAATCTGCTGCAGCAACAAAGCGGCCGTAAGAAATGCCCTCAGAATCGTTCTAGAACTTCTCACACGTTTTATTTGACTCTTCTACGACAAGTTGACGTAAAAGTATTTGGACAAAGCTCTGGTTGAATCAATGCGAGGTTGGGTTAGTTAGAAGTTAAAGTACCACTGATATTCACGCACACACACACACACACCCACACTAGGTGTGGTGAAATTATCCTCTGCATTTGACCCATCCCCTTCTTCCACCCCCTGGGAGGTGAGGTGAGGGGAGCAGTGAGCAGCAGCTCATGCAGTCGTTCACAAAAGTATTTGACACAGCTCTGGTTGAGGTTAGATTAGTTAAAGTTAAAAGTTACACACACACTAGGTGTGGTGAAATTATCCTCTGCATTTGACCCAGCCCCTTGTTCCACCCCCTGGGAGGTGAGGGGAGCAGTGAGCAGCAGCTCACGCAGTCGTTCACAAAAGCATTTGGACATAGCTCTGGTTGAGTCCATGCGAAGTTTGATTAGTTAAAGTACCACTGATAGTCACACACACACTAGGTGTGGGGAAATTATTCTCTGCATTTGACCCATCCCCTTGTTCCACCCCCTAGGAGGTGAGGGGAGTAGTGAGCAGCAGCTCACGCAGTCGTTCACAAAAGTATTTGGAGACAGCTCTGGTTGAGTCAATGCGAGGTTGGATTAGTTAAAGTTAAAAGTAACACACACACACTAGGTGTGGTGAAATTATCCTCTGCATTTGACCCATCCCCTTGTTCCACCCCCTGGGAGGTGAGGTGAGGTGAGGGGAGCAGTGAGCAGCAGCTCATGCAGTCGTTCACAAAAGTATTTGACACAGCTCTGGTTGAGGTTAGATTAGTTAAAGTTAAAAGTTACACACACACTAGGTGTGGTGAAATTATCCTCTGCATTTGACCCAGCCCCTTGTTCCACCCCCTGGGAGGTGAGGGGAGCAGTGAGCAGCAGCTCACGCAGTCGTTCACAAAAGCATTTGGACATAGCTCTGGTTGAGTCCATGCAAAGTTTGATTAGTTAAAGTACCACTGATAGTCACACACACACTAGGTGTGGTGAAATTATCCTCTGCATTTGACCCATCCCCTTGTTCCACCCCCTAGGAGGTGAGGGGAGTAGTGAGCAGCAGCTCACGCAGTCGTTCACAAAAGTATTTGGACACAGCTCTGGTTGAGTCAATGCGAGGTTGAATTAGTTAAAGTTAAAAGTAACACACACACTAGGTGTGGTGAAATTATCCTCTGCATTTGACCCATTCCCTTGTTCCACCCCCTGGGAGGTGAGGGGAGCAGTGAGCAGCAGCGGTGGCCGCACTCGGGAATCATTTCGGTGATTTAACCCCCAATTCCAACCCTTGATGCTGAGTGCCAAGCAGGGAGGTAATGGGTCCCATTTTTTGTAGTCTTTGGTATGACTTGTTTATAGTCTTTGGTAGTGTCTTTAGTTGTCCTTTTAAGTCAATCGTCTTCATTTGCCGGAACAAGTTTCGCTTGGGTGAAGCTGGGTGAAGGCACGCTCGGAGGAGTTTGGTGTGGAAGAAACCCAGCATTAGTCCCGCAGATACTCTGCGAAACCCGAATCAGTTGATTTAGCGGCAAAGACATTTGCGATGTTGCGATCGCTCTAATTCACGCAGATTCAACGGAATTATTTACCCAATGCCCACAACTTCCCCATAGATTTTGGACAAAAAACATCATTTTCGCCAATCAAGTTTGTCTCCTAAGCGGCGCTTAAGAAATTGTTTGTTTTTTTGTAATAATAATAATAATAATGAATTACATTTACACACTTTACATTTGTTAAAATCTCAAAGTGCTCCAAAGTATTTAAAAAAAAAAAAGGTAAAAAATAAAAATAGAAAGTTAGAATATATAATAGAAAATTAAAATAGAAATAAAAACATGAAAAACACTGGATAAACACTAGATAAAACATAGAAACATAGCTAAAATAGAAATAAAAACATGAAAGCACTGGATAAAACAGGTAGGCAAGCAGTGCATTTAAAAACAAGAAGGCAGAGAAATTAGATAAAAGCTGTGCTAAAAAGCTGGGTTTTTAGTCCCTTCTTAAAACGGTCGACCAACTGTGGTGCTCTGAGATGGTCGGGGAGAGCGTTCCGTTTGTGTAGACAAAGCGGGTACAAGAACTATTTTTTATTTATTTATTATTACATCAGAATCAGAATCAGGAATACTTTATTAATCCCAGAGGGGAAATTTAGATTTTCAGCACAATCCCATTCAAGAGCAGACAAACATCACAGGGAGACAGAACAGGATCGCTGACGGGTCTGCCAACTTCCGGTACCCCTTACAAAAAAGGTGAGAAACAGGTAAACGCTGTGAGGAAAATATTCAGTCTAAGCCTGGGCCCCTGGAGAGGGTGTCCAGACTGAGGCTAAGGGAAAAAAACCTCATAGCCATAGCAAGAGGGAAACATCAAAGAGCACAAAGGACATTAGAAGAGCAGAGTTGATGCAACCAGCCACTTCTACACACAGCCACAAAAGTAAAACAAAAAAAACAAACACTGTGGTGGCCTCTGCGGGTGGGGGGAGCATGGCCAGAGACAGGAGCAGACCCAACAAAGCAACCAAGAGCGCCGACTACTACCATCCCACTGTTATTATCTACAGCGCTAAGCCTTCCGAGTAATGTAATATACAGTACAGGCCAAAAGTGTGGACAAAACTTCTCATTTCAATGCGTTTTCTTTATTTTCATGATTATTTACTTTGTAGATTGTCACTGAAGGCCTCAAAACTATGACACCTGTGAAGTGAAAACCATTTCAGGTGACTACCTCATCGAGAGAATGCCAAGAGAGTGCGAAAAAGTAATCAGAGCAAAGGGTGGCAATTTTGAAGAAACTAGAATATAAAACATGTTTTCAGTTATTTCACCTTTTTTTGTTAAGTACATAACTCCACATGTGTTCATTCATAATTTTGATGCCTTCAGTGACAATCTACAATGTAAATAGTCATGAAAATTAAAAAAAACACGCATTGAATGAGAAGGTGTGTCCAAACGTTTGGCCTGTACTGTATAAACATTTATTTCTTGTTTTACAGTATTTATTTAAGATGTATTCATCCAGGGGAAGTGACTTAAGAACATATTTTCATTTGCAATGCTAACCTAGTCAAGAGGCAGCGTTTACACATTAGAGATGTTGAAGTGTGATGGAAATCTCTCGTTTACCGACAAAAATAAGCACTATAGATTGCTCAAAAATGCTTTTAATGTGCGGGGGTAATGTATGTGGAACATAAATATATATATAAGATGGACTATAGGGCTGTGAATCTTTGGGAACCACACGATTCGGTTCTTGGGAGTAATTCTCGATTCAATAAGATTCTCGATTCTTTTTAATAGCATTGGGTGCCAGTTCTGATTAACTACATTCCTCCGTAAAATAGCTTTGATACATTTCTATAGGACTTAAAAGAAAACTGGTTTTGTTGCATGAAATTCTACTGAAACATTTAATAAAGTCATATACAAATAAGGCAACAAGAGAAGAATCCTACACTTCTCTTTTCTATATGACTTGCCTGAGTGGCTAAAGAGGACATGTTTAAAAAAGAAAAAAAAAGAAATATATATATATATATATATATATATACATATATTATTTTATATATTATTTTGTATGAATTTTTAATCATTTTTTGATTTTGAAAATCGATTAATAATCATCTCAGCTGCGTTCAGGCTCCAGCACCCCCGCGACCCCAAAAGGGACAAGCGGTAGAAAATGGATGGATTGATTAATAATCATTCCAAAAAAGAATCACGATTTATTTAAAATGTTTTATATTTTCTTTGACACCCCTACTGAACAAACATTTTTCAAGCGTGAAACAAACATGGAGAATGTCTGCAACTTGCGGACGACAGAGCACAAGGAAGCATATTGGTGGTGTTTCTTTCTGTAATCCTAATTAATTATTACCATTATTAGTAGCGATGTAGCATAGTAGCATTTATGATAATATGCTTTAAAAATGTAATATCGTAAATTATCGGTATCGGTTTCAAAAAGTAAAATGAATGACTTTTTAAAACGCCGCTGTACGGAGCGGTACATATCCGGTAAAACACGGACGTAGGGCATACTCACCAACCCTCCCAGGAGACCGATTTCCACCCGGACAACAAAATTGGGGGCGTGCCTTAAAGCCACTGCCTTTAGCGTCCTCTACAACCTGTTGTCACATCCATTTTTCCTACATACAAACGGCGTGCCGGCCCAGTCACATAATATCTACGGCTTTTTACACACTTAAGTGAATGCAAGGCATACTTGATCAACAGCCATACAGGTCACACTGAGGGTGGCAGTATAAACAACTTTAACACTGTTACAAATATGCGCCACACTGTGAACCCACACCAAACAAGAATGACAAACACATTTCGGGAGAACATCCGCACCGTAGCACAACAGAACAAATACACAGAACCCCTTGCAGCACTAACTTTTCCGGGACGCTACAATATACACCCCCACTACCACCAATAATGCATCCAGCGGGGCATCACAACAAAATTAGGCATAATAATGTGTTAATTCCACGACTGTATATATCGGTATCGGTTGATATCGGAATCGGTAATTAATTCAATATCGGAATATCGGATATCAGCAAAAAAGCCATTATCGGACATCTTTAATTATTAGTTTTAATGAATTACAACAGTACGGTAATTTAATATGAGCTCTGAGTATGTGATGCTACTGCCACCTAGTGCCTACTTTGAAGTCTGCGCGGTATAAAACGAGTGAAGCGTCAATACAGTTTTGGTTTTCCAAGTTTTGCTGAAACCCTCTGCTTTTTGCCGTTAAAATGACAAGGAACACTTCAATCAAAAAAAAGTGAAAAACATAACTTTAGCCGCAATTATTTTAAATTAGGTTGGAACAATCGCATAACAAAAGCCTGTGAAATCCTGCTGGACCACCTCAGAAAACACTTGGCTCTACAAAGTACCACCATAATGAGCAACATTAAAATACAGTAGCGTGGTAGGCCTAAGTATTAATCAAAAACAAGTACATACATCACATGGACACAGATAAGACCTTCTGGAGGAAAGTTCTGTGGTCAGATGAAACAAAAATTGAGCTGTTGGGCCACAATATGTTTGGAGAAGAAAAGGTGAGGCCTTTAATCCCAGGAACACCATTCCTACCGTCAAGGACGCAAACCTCCTATACAAAATGTAGCGTGCTCGCTGGTGGCTAATATCCCTCCACAGTGCAACAGCACTTCTAAGTCATCAATCTTCACCCCCATGGTGGCAAATAAACTATGTTTCTTACAAATATTATCCCCTAAGGACAAGGACGAGCTAAACATGCTACACTACACATCAAGCTTGAGCACCTGAATGTGAACAAGGTGGGCAAATTGATCCAAATGTTGTCAGTAACGATACCAAGTAGTGTAGTATCAGGTTGATACAAGTGTTAGATTGATATATTTACTATAAAAAAAAACATTTGTCATTTTTGTTATAAACTCGGGAAATACGTCCCTGGATAAAGGTGAGCTTTAGGAGTTAAAATTATTTAAATCAGAGCCAAATGTAGGTCATAATTTAAATACTAAATTCATATTGTTACACAGCCATCCTGTGTTTTCGTCTGACCACAGTTGTGATCAAAAAGAGAATCATTCAATGTTCTTGAAAATGTGAAGTATCAGTATCGCTATGACCGATACTGCCCCTTTTAATACTTGGTATTGGATTGGTGGATCAATTTGTAGTGTTGCCCAAAACTAATGTAAAGTATCCAAAGACCAGAAGAATAAAAGTTTGTTACATTTTCACAGATGTGTAGACATGTTGGAAAAGAAAGCGGTCAGATAATAACAGTAAATTAACAAGTAGATTAACAATAGTTCTGAGAAAATAACACAACTGGAATTGATATAACCCGTTACCATATACGCCAGTAGCCAAATTAGGACCCATTCTAACTAGAGATGTCCGATAATATGGGGTAGCGAGGGGTGTATATTGTAGCGTCCCGGAAGAGTTAGTGCTGCAAGGGGTTCTGGGTATTTGTTCTGTTGTGTTTATGTTGTGTTACGGTGCGGATGTTCTCCCGAAATGTGTTTGTCATTCTTGTTTGGTGTGGGTTCACAGTGTGGCGCATATTTGTAACAGTGTTAAAGTTGTTTATACGGCCACCCTCAGTGTGACCTGTATGGCTGTTGACCAAGTATGCTTTGCATTCACTTGTGTGTGTGAAAAGCCGTAGATATTATGTGATTGGGCTGGCACGCAAAGGCAGTGCCTTTAAGGTTTATTGGCGTTCTGTACTTCTCCCTACGTCCGTGTACCACTCCGTACAGCGGCGTTTTAAAAAGTCATACATTTTAGTTTTAGAAACCGATACCGATAATTTCCGATATTACATTTTAAAGCATTTATCGGCCGATAATATCGGCAGTCCGATATTATCGGACATTTCTAGTTCTAACCCATTTTTAATATTATTATAATTGTACACCAAATAATATATCAGTAAATATAACGTTATCGCCCATCCTTAATAACCGGTGTAAATAAAGATCGAGGTAGCGCATTTTACATTTGAGCGCTTTTTATCAGGCATGCTTGCTTTGTTGGCATGGTAAATTATAACATTACTTAAAGGCCTTGTCTGCTGGCCTAACATAACCAGAAATCATGATCATAATTAAAGATAAAGATAGTTTTTTTTATCCAATCAGAATTCAGCTAGCTTATGTTGCCATGCTGTACCAAATCTACCCGGGGCCTTCAGAATCAACAATGCGGGCATCTCCGCACTGCAAGTGAACGGGCACATGCAGTTGATAGACAATTGCGATGGCCTAAGGTTGAAAGTGACGTTTACGCGTCCTGTGATTGGATACTCACTGGTTTGAGCTGCGGCGGTGCTATGCAGATCCGCAGAGCCACACCGTTTAGCGGATGAATTTGCGAACACATACAGTTGATATACAGTTGCGATAGCCAATCAGATCACAGGTTGTTGACAGTAGCATATCTAGGTGATTGGATACTTACTTGTCATTCCAAAGTGAGTATCCATTCACAAGTAGCAATTTAACGGGAATTGTTGACCTACAAAGAAGGAGGTGGCAGATATATATTTGCAAGGCCATTTTCAAGAAGGATATTTAAAGAGAAACTACATCTTGTGAGATGATGTCGGTGATGAAATGGGGAAATGCCCGCCATTTCCACTTCAACCGACTACGAGGGGTACCACTGGCTTATACGGCGTCGAATGGGTTCTACAAATTGTGAGTTCTAATATTTGATTTTTTTTTTACGTTTAATGTTTTTTGCTATTTTAATTTTGACAGTACCACTTACAATGTTTTAATTGCTGATGCGTTTTAATTGATGTTTAAATGCGCGAGAAAATAACCCGTTTTGTACACTGTTGAGGTGGTTCAAAGCTCAGTAGTGCGTAAATGTGTTTCTGTATAGCATTTCTCCAGCAGTGGTCATGTGGTGACATAAATGATGGTATTTTTAGATGTAATCATTGAAGTCGGACATCACTGAAATGCCTAGATGGGAAACCCACTGCTTAAAGGTTCCGGCTTAGTCCGATCTGAGTGATGCTTGAATGCTGGTTTTCCCGCCAAGTCTGCAATTTGGACGTGATGTCACGTGCAACAAAGGTATCGAAACAGCTGCGTTTTTGTTTCATCTGACCACAGAACTTTTCCTCCAGAAGGTCTTATCTTTGTCAATGTGTTGTCAGATGAATCGCAAATTGAGCTGTTTGGCCACAATACCCAGCAATATGTTTGGAGGAGAAAAGGTGAGGCCTTTAATCCCAGGAACACCATAACCACCGTCAAGCATGGTGGTGGTAGTATTATGCTCTGGGCCTGTTTTGCTGCCAATGGAACTGGTGCTTTACAGAGGGTAAATGGGACATTGAAAAAGGAGGATTACCTCCAAATTCTTCAGGACAACCTAAAATCATCAGCCCGGAGTTTGGGTCTTGGGCGCAGTTGGGTGTTCTAACAGGACAATGACCCCAAACACACGTCAAAAGTGGTAAAGGAATGGCTAAATCAGGCTAGAATTAAGGTTTTAGAATGGCCTTCCCAAAGTCCTGACTTAAACGTGTGGACAATGCTGAAGAAACAAGTCCATGTCAGAAAACCAACAAATTTAGCTGAACTCCACCAATTTTGTCAAGAGCAGTGGTCAAACATTCAAGCAGAAGCTTGTGGATGGCTACCAAAAGCGCCTTATTGCAGTGAAACTTGCCAAGGGACATGTAAGCAAATATTAACATTGCTGTATGTATACTTTTGACCCAGCACATTTGCTCACATTTTCAGTAGACCCATAATAAATTCATAAAAGAGCCAAACTTCATGAATGTTTTTGGTGACCAACAAGTATGTGCTCCAATCACTCTATCACAAAAAATAAGAGAAATTATTGAAAACTCAAGACAGCCATGACATTATGTTCTTTACAAGTGTATGTCAACTTATGACCACGACTGTATCAACAGGTGTGGACACTTCAATAAAATATTCAACTTTTGTTCTAGTTGAGGGAGCAGGTTCTCCCTAAAGGGATCAATGTTCAGAGGAGGCGGGGCCACGCTCACTTCCTGTTAATGCAACTGTATTGAGCGTTGATGTTTTATGAAGATGTTGGGTCCAATGTCCGCATCTCTGAAGTCAGCAGGTCAACGCCATAGCTTGTTCTGGTTTTAGGGGGGTCATGACCTCGCCGCTCTCGACTGTCGGTCGTGATGAAGAGCGACAGTCCTCTTCAGGAGGCGTGGAAATGTTTGTATGGATGATAAATGAGAGAGAGAGAGTGCTATTCTGAGCGTCTACGGGCTAAGCTAACGGTGTAGAGTTGCACACACCTCATTTTCTCTCCCCTGGTATAGTCGGCCTCGCCTTGGTCGTGTGACGTCATGCGAGGTCATGTGACACGTATGTTGTTACGTGTAAAGATGCTCATGTTGGTCTCTGGCAGAGCCCCGCCCACCCCTGCCCAGCGGTGTGTCGCGGCGTGTGAGAGCGACCCACCCTAGTCCCACCCGAAGCTAGTCATGTCGGACCCCAGGGACATCGACGAGGACGCCATCCTCAAGGGCCTGAGTCCCGAGGAGCTGGACCAGCTGGACTATGACCTTCAGGAGATGGACCCTGAGGTAGAAGGAGCGCACCATTGAACAGAGCCCATCTAACCCTTCCTCCCTCATCATATCAACATTCCCTCTAACCTCCAAGAACGCCCTGCTACCAGCTGGCTATCGGCAGCGTGACCAGACCAAGAAAAGTCCAACAGGGCCGTTTGACCGCGGCGCTCTGCAGCAGCACCTGGAGAAAGAGGCCATGGAGCACCCGGACAAGGAGGAACTGGTGCCCTTCACGGGGGAGAAAAAAGGTGGGTCGGTGGGGTCTGCCGTGGTCAATGAATGACACGAGGCCCGCTGTCAGTCCCACTAAGTTACTCCTTGTGTTCTTCCAGGAAAAGCCTTTGTGGCCAAAAAGGCCGCAGAGATTCCGGCGCACGAGCAGGTCATCTTGGAGCCGGAGCTTGAGGAGGCGCTCAAGAACGCCACAGATGCCGAAATGTGTGACATCGCAGGTGAGACTTCTTGTTCGTACGATCCAACTAGACATCAGTGTTCAGTCCAGTGTTGTCCTGATACCAATAATTTGGTACCAGTTTTCGATACTTTTCGGCACTTTTCGGTACTTTTCGATACTTTTCTAAATAAAGGGCACCACAAAAAATTTAATTATTGGCTTTATTTTAACAAAAAATATATGTGTATGTATGTATGTATGTGTGTATATATATATATATATATATATATATATATATATATATATATATATATATATATATATACACATATATACATACCTCTGGATTGGCAGACCGGGGTGGTGGTTCCTCTCTTTAAAAAGGGGAACCGGAGGGTGTGTTCTAACTATCGTGGATCACACTCCTCAGCCTTCCCGGTAAGGTCTATTCAGGTGTACTGGAGAGGAGGCTACGCCGGATAGTCAAACCTCGGAATCAGGAGGAACAGTGTGGTTTTCGTCCTGGTCGTGGAACTGTGGACCAGCTCTATACTCTCGGCAGGGTCCTTGAGCGTGCATGGGAGTTTGCCCAACCAGTCTACATGTGCT
Organism: Nerophis lumbriciformis; assembly: GCF_033978685.3. NCBI lineage: Eukaryota > Metazoa > Chordata > Actinopteri > Syngnathiformes > Syngnathidae > Nerophis > Nerophis lumbriciformis. The sequence goes on from NC_084568.2 coordinate 15,782,040, forward strand.
TTGTGGACTTGGAGAAGGCATTCGACCGTGTCCCCGGGAAGTCCTGTGGGGAGTGCTCAGAGAGTATGGGGTTTCGGACTGTCTGATTGTGGCGGTCCGCTCCCTGTATGATCAGTGTCAGAGCTTGGTTCGCATTGCCGGCAGTAAGTCAGACACGTTTCCGGTGAGGGTTGGACTCCGCCAAGGCTGCCCTTTGTCACCGATTCTGTTCATAACTTTTATGGACAGAATTTCTAAGCGCAGTCAGGGCGTTGAGGGGATCCGGTTTGGTGGCTGCAGGATTAGGTCTCTGCTTTTTGCAGATGATGTGGTCCTGATGGCTTCATCTGGCCAGGATCTTCAGCTCTCACTGGATCGGTTCGCAGCCGAGTGTGAAGCGACTGGGATGAGAATCAGCACCTCCAAGTCCGAGTCCATGGTTCTCGCCCGGAAAAGGGTGGAGTGCCATCTCCGGGTTGCGGAGGAGATCTTGCCCCAAGTGGAGGAGTTCAAGTACCTCGGAGTCTTGTTCACGAGTGAGGGAAGAGTGGATCGTGAGATCGACAGGCGGATCGGTGCGGCGTCTTCAGTAATGCGGACGCTGTATCGATCCGTTGTGGTGAGGAAGGAGCTGAGACAATCAACAATGTCCCCACAAAGAAGGATGGTGTACGCACAACTTAAATAGTCTTGATTGCGAAAACAAAGCAGGTGCGGGCAATACCACTCAAAGGAAGGCGTGAAGCTGCTACAGGAGAACACCAACAAAACAGGAACGGTCACCAAAATAACAGCGCAAGACAGGAACTAAAGCACTACAAACAAACAACAACAAACTCAAAATAAGGCACGACAACCTGGTGGAGTTTAATTTTTTAACCTTTTCTGCTAGTGGTGTGCCTCTGTATTTTTTTTATGAAAAAAATGTGACTTGGCTCAAAAAAGGTTGAAAAACACTGGCTTAGTGGAACCCAAAAATGTACTGACTTCTTTCATTGTTTACAGTTCTAAATGTAGTCTAAATGTTGATCTGCTGACATCCGTAAAAGTCCTCAATGATTGTGTTTCAAATGAAGAGACGTCCTTTGTTTCACTGTTTTCTGGACCCGATGAGAACATAATGTGAGAGAAAAAAAACAACAGCAGCCGTGTTTCCTCTTTGTCCGCAGCCGCTCGTTAACCCTTTGTGCCAGCACGGCGGCGCTGACCCAAATAGTTCTAGTTCTCCCAGCAGCTCGGACATCCACATGGCCAGACATGCGACAGGATCCGATTCCTCAAACTCAGCAACTCAAAAATAAACGGGCCGTCCGAAAAGGGTGTGTGTGTGTGTGTGTGTGTGTGTGTGTGTGTGTGTGTGTGTGTGTGTGTGTGTGTGTGTGTGAGTGTGTGAGAGAAAGATAGGATATCTTTTCAAAGCAGACATACGGAGGCACCAACTAACTAATGATGCATGATTAAGAATATTTTCAGGAACAAACCTGGACCACATGCGCTAGAACGATGATTTTGGTTTTAGATGTTGAAAGCCAACCAAGTGCTCTGCCAGGAGAGAATTTATTAATTCTGCTAAAACCCACAGAGGTTCTAAAATTCTCCTCAGGGCTGCTACTTGGTTCTGAAGGGCCAAAGCATGTTGACAGTGATCCTCACTGGACCCGCTGTTTGTCTACCTCCAAAGAGACTTGAATCTGGACTGGGTCCAAATGAGGATTAAGCGGAGTTGGCTCCTGTCAGCCTTTTGTGGTGCTTTTTGGCAAGCGGGTCCAAAGGGATGAAGAGTTGGGCGAGAGAGAGCAGTTCGACACATGTAATTACAATCTTTTTTTTATGATGTTAGCATGTTGCTACACTACACAACTAGGCTAGTTGGAGCTGTAAAGCTAGCAGGGTTATTCTCAGGGGTGAGTTGGAGGGGGGTGTTTATGGCTAAGCAGGCAGCTGTCTCACTGGTCTGCCTTTGCATGGTGGCCCCGCCCGGGGTCAGTGGGTGGGTGGGGGGCTGATGGGGTCACAGCAGTTGGTGTGTGACACAGTTTGGTGGAAGGAAGGTTATTAAATGAGCCACAGTACTGCCCCCTCCTGGTGATGAAGAGGCTCCTTTTTTAGGTCTGTTTACAATACTAAATACACACATTAACCTCTTAAGGCCCAAGCTGTTTGTTTACATGCTTTTTTATTTCTCTTTGCTATTTGGGCTTATTGGACCCTAATTAGAATAAAAACTAAGACTCATCTTTTTATATGATGTACTTAGTCCATAAGTAACAAATGTGTACTTCATCTTTAGTGACATGCTAATTCTTATTTTTACACTTTTTTTTATCAAATTCCATTGTATGTTATACTCTTCTGACACCACTAGATGGCAGTATGAGTGTCCACATAAGGGCTATAAGACCCCAATTCAGTAGTGTACACAATTTTGGAAATAAGAGCTAAAAGGTGCTGTCCACGCATGTGGCCAACTACCGTATTTTTCTGAGTATAAGTCGCTCCGGAGTATAAGTCGCACCGGCCGAAAATGCATAATAAAGAAGGAAAAAAACATATATAAGTCGCACTGGAGTATAAGTCGCATTTTTGATATAACTCAACACCAAGAATAGACATTTGAAAGGCAATTTAAAATAAATAAAGAATAGTGAACAACAGGCTGAATAAGTGTATGTTATATGAGGCATAAATAACCAACTGAGAACGTTCCTGGTATGTTAACGTAACATATTATGGTAAGAGTCATTCAAATAACTATAACATATAGAACATGCTATACGTTTACCAAACAATCTGTCACTCCTAATCGCTAAATCCCATGAAATCTTATACGTCTAGTCTCTTACGTGAATGAGCTAAATAATGTTATTTCATATTTTACGATAATGTGTTAATAATTTCACACATAAGTCGCTCCTGAGTATAAGTCGCACCCCCGGCCAAACTATGAAAAAAACTGCGACTTATAGTCCGAAAAATACGGTAAGCCTTTAGAGGTTTTAAACAGTCTGTTAGAACAGTGGTCCCCAACCACCGGTCCGGGGACCGGTACACCGGTACCGGTCTGTGAAGCATTTGCTACCGGGCTGGAGAGAAACATTAAATAATTTATAAAGGACTGCATTTTCTCCGACTTAACTTTGGCCTGTCCCACTAGACCAGGGGTGTTTTCATGGCTGCCAATAGAGGGCCGCTTGTAACAGTAAATAATTAATGAATTTGCCTATGAATTTAAATATTTAAAAAAAAATGTACGTAAAGAGTAAAAAAAAAAATCTGTGGTTTTGACCATTTTTTTACAGAAAAAAACTGGCAACTTAGTTGCTAGACTTTTACTGTGTTATTTTATTATTATTATTTTTACAACATATTAAAGTAAATAGAAATACAGTACTGCTGTTTAATTTTATTTTGGCAACTTTACCATAATAAAATGTGCTATCATTAAAATCTTCAACCGTGGATTTAAAAAACAACAACTGACAGCTCAGTCGACAGAATTTTACTGTAAAATGTTTTTAATATTTTGATTGTTTTTTTTCAACTTGCATGCTGTAAGTAAAACTCCCTAAATTTTACAATAAAATCTATTGGTCATTTTTATAGTGTACAATTTGATGGATAACTTGCTTCGAAACCCATAAGTTAAGCAGATATTTAAGTATTTATTTGGATTTTGACCAACAAAGTTAGATAATATAATATTTGTTGCAATATTGACCAACAAAGTTAGATAATATTAAGTTAAAAGTTAAGTTAAAGTACCAATGATTGTCACACACACACTAGGTGTGGCGAAATTATTCTCTGCATTTGACCCATCACCCTTGATCACCCTCTGGGAGGTGAGGGGAGCAGTGAGCAGCAGCGGTGGCCGTGCCCGGGAATAATTTTTGGTGATTTAACCCCCAATTCTAACCCTCGATGCTGAGTGCCAAGCAGGGAGGTCATGGGTCCCATTTTTATAGTCTTTGGTATGACTCGGCCGGGGTTTGAACTCACGACCTACCGATCTCAGGGCGGACACTCTAACCACTAGGCCACTGAGTAGGTATAATAATATAATATTTGTTGCAATATTGGACACAATTCTTTTTCCCTGTCAAACTAGAAAAAAAACTAATACCTTTGGTAAGAAAATAAGAAAGTAAAGAAAGTAAATAATGTATTTTTTTGACACATTATTTCCAGGCTTTTGTGGGCCATAGAAAATGACGTGGAAGGGCCAGATCTGGCCCGCGGGCCTTGAGTTTGACACCTGTGCACTAGACACAACAATGAGCTTGTTTATAAATGTACAATAAAACTCCGCATAGGAAGTTGCCATTTGGTATAACTTTGTGACATGATACGACGCACATTAAAGAATATAAATGTGACAAATTGTAGCCAACGGCTGATTTCCATCAGCATTTAATCGCAAAGAAACAAGCCCAGGGCTCCCACTAATTCAGCGTTATAGTGAGTTGTATTTTTCACAAGTGGGAAGCCAGTCCCTGTAAATAATGCCTACATTAAACCGGTCTGTGGTGCAAAAAAGGTTGGGTACCACTCTGTTAGAAGAAGACTTAAGGCAGAACTTCAGTATAAATGTTTGGGAAATTTAAATGTAATAGTCCTGTTGCGCTTGTAATGCGAAAGCAAGACAAGTTGAATTATCTTTTGACGCACAAAAACGTGTGCGTCGTTTATTCATCAAAGACGAGAATGAATGACTGCTTACATCACACGACTCAAAATGGCGGTAACAACAAACCCCCACCTTTGGGGAAAATCTCCTGACGGTCACTTAAAGGGGCAGCGCTGAATTCCTCACTCTTAACTGCATATATGAATGCTTATCAAGAACAACATTGTTATGTGCACAATCGAACAATGACAGTGAATAATGATGACAAAATCAAGTAAACAGGTGTGGTGAATTATGTCCTTAAAGCAACCGCTACAGTCCACAAATGAAAGAGTTGTGGGCCCAGAAATGACCCTTGAGGAATCCCCACTTTCACAGAGAGAGAGAGAGAGAGACGGGTGCTGACTGGGTCTGAGCAGGGTTTAAGTATTTCAAGGAGCATTTCATGGTCCACATGGGAAGGCCTCACTCAAGTCAAAAAGTACCAGAATAGATCCTTGCTGGTGCTTGGTACTAAATGTCAGCTCTTTGCCAGCAAGCTGTAGCAACGTTTGCTTCTTGCAGTGTGGTATGTGAGCTCATGCTGACCCAAGTTCTGCAAGAATGTACTTAATCCCGCTGACACTATTTATCATGACTAAAAATATTTCATCTTTTTTATAATGAAATGTAAGACGACACAAATACTCCTAACAACAACATCTTTATCTGGACAAACAGGCCTGATCCTCAGGAGAGATGAGGCAACATCTCGCTCAGCCTGCCTCGTGCCAATTTTTACATCAGAACATCGCCTTTAAACGTCCTCTGTGTTTTCTTGCACACGCAGCTATCCTGGGAATGTACACGCTGATGAGCAACAAGCAGTACTACGACGCTCTGGGAACTACCGGAACCATTGCAAACTCTGAGGGCATCAACAGTATGTAGACGCGTATGGGGAGGGAACTTTAACTGAACTTACAGCTGATGATCACTGCTGCTTGGCCTGCAGGTGTTGTGAAAGCAGATCCCTTTAAGATCTTCCCTGATGAGCCACCAAACCCCACCAACGTGGAGGAGACTCTCTCGAGGATCCACAACAACGACAGCACTATGACAGAAGTCAACCTCAACAACATCAAGGTCAGTGCAAGGACGGAGCAACCTACGTGAAGAACCTTGTTGCAGTCGGGTATTTATTCTAAGTGGAGAACCTTGTCGCAGCCAGGTATTTATCCTTGTCACTGTCAGGTATTTATCCTACAAACTTTGTCGCAGCCAGGTGTTTATCCTAAGTGGAGAACCTCGCCACAGTCAGGTATTTATCCTAAGAACGTTGTCTCAGCCAGGTTTTAAGTAAAGAACCTTCTCACAGTCAGATATTATCCTGAGTGCAGAACCTTGTCACAGACGGGTATTTATCCGAAGTGGAGAACCATGCCGCAGTCAGGTATTTATCCTACCTGCAGAACCTTGTCGCAGACAGGTATTTATCCAAAGTGGAGAACCTTGCCACAGTCAGGTATTTATCCTAAGTGGAGAACCTTGTCACTGTCAGGTATTTATCCTAAGAACTTTGTCACAGCCAGGTGTTTATCCTAAGTGGAGGGCCTTGCCACAGTCAGGTATTTATCCTAAGAACTTTGTCACAGCCAGGTGTTTATCCTAAGTGGAGGACCTTGCCACAGTCAGGCATTCATCCTAAGAATTTTGTCGCAGACAGGTATTTATCCTAAGTGGAGAACATTGTCGCAGTCAGTTATGTATCCAAAGTGGAGAACCTTGCCACAGTCAGGTATTTATCCTAAGTTGAGAACCTTGTCGCAGCCAGGTATTCATCCTAAGTAAAGAACATTGTCACTGTCAGGTATTTATCCTAAGAACCTTGTCGCAGTTAGGTATTATCCTGAGTGGAGAACCTTGCCACAGTCAGGTATTTATCCTAAGAACTGTGTCGCAGCCAGGTAATAAGTAAAGAACCTTCTCACTGTCAGATATTATCCTGAGTGAATAACCTTGCCACAGTCAGGTATTCTCCTGAGTGGAGATCCTTGTCACAGTCAGGTATTTATCCTAAGTGCAGAAATGTGTCGCAGTCTGTTATTTATCCGAAGTGGAGAACCTGGTTGCAGTCTGGTATTGATCTTAAGTGGAGAACCTGGTTGCAGTCAAGTATTTATCTTCAGTGGAGAAACTGGTTGCAGTCAGGTATTTATCTTAAGTGGAGAACCTGGTTGCAGTCAAGTATTTATCTTGAGTGGAGAAACTGGTTGCAGTCAGGTATTTATCTTAAGTGGAGTACCTGGTTGCAGTCAAGTATTTATCTTAAGTGGACAACCTGGTTGCAGTCAAGTATTTATCTTCAGTGGAGAACCTGGTTGCAGTCAGGTATTTATCTTAAGTGGAGAACCTGATTGCAGTCAGGTATTAATCTTAAGTGGAGAACCTGGTTGCAGTCAGGTATTAATCTTAAGTGGAGAACCTGGTTGCAGTCAGGTATTAATCTTAAGTGGAGAACCTGGTTGCAGTCAGGTATTAATCTTAAGTGGAGAACCTGGTTGCAGTCAGGTATTAATCTTAAGTGGAGAACCTGGTTGCAGTCAGGTATTAATCTTAAGTGGATAACCTGGTTGCAGTCAGGTATTAATCTTAAGTGGAGAACCTGGTTGCAGTCAGGTATTAATCTTAAGTGGATAACCTGGTTGCAGTCAGGTATTAATCTTAAGTGGAGAACCTGGTTGCGGTCAGGTATTAATATTCAGTGGAGAACCTGGTTGCAGTCAGTTATTAATATTCAGTGGAGAACCTGGTTGCAGTCAGGTATTAATCTTAAGTGGAGAACCTGGTCGCAGTCAGGTATTAATCTTAAGTGGAGAACCTGGTTGCAGTCAGGTATTAATCTTAAGTGGAGAACCTGGTTACGGTCAGGTATTAATCTTAAGTGGAGAACCTGGTTGCGGTCAGGTATTAATATTCAGTGGAGAACCTGGTTGCAGTCAGGTTTTAATCTTAAATGGAGAACCTGGTTGCAGTCAGGTATTAATCTTAAGTGGAGAACCTGGTCGCAGTCAGGTATTAATCTTAAGTGGAGAACCTGGTTGCATTGAGGTATTTATCTTAAGTGGAAAATCTCGTTGCATTCAGGTATTTATCCAAATTAAAGAACCTTGCCGCAGTTAGGTATTTACCCAATAAGTGGAGATTCTTGTTACAGTGAGATATTTTATCATTGTTGGTGAGCTCAGAAGTCCCAATCATCAAAGAGCAAGATGCTATCATGGTTTTAATTTCAGGACATTCCGATCCCGACACTGAAAGACATCTTTGAGGCGATGAAGGGAAACTCTCACGTGGAGGTTCTGAGCATCGCCGCCACCCGGAGCAACGACCCTGTGGCCTACGTAAGTCCAAGAAATGTGACTTTTTCATGCTGGGTGTCATCCTGCAAATCATGGAAGATGATTTTGCACCACGTGGTTTCTGTGTGCGTGTTTCAGGCATGTGCCGAAATGCTGAAGGAGAACACCAGTCTGCAGAGTCTGAACATCGAGTCCAACTTCATCACTTCAGACGGCATGATGGCCGTCATCAAGGCGATGGCCAACAACGCCACGCTGGTGGAGCTTAAGATTGACAACCAGGTCAGAGATGTGCAGTCATCAATCTTGTCATCTTCCTTCGTCTGCCTGACACACACTCCTCTCTCTCCTACAGAGGCAAAAGTTGGGCGACTCTGTGGAGATGGAGATCGCCGCCATGTTGGAGAACAACTCCAGCATCCTGAAGTTCGGCTACCACTTCACGCAGCAGGGTCCTCGCGCCCGAGTTGCCATGGCCATCACGCGAAACAACGACATGCGTAAGAGGGACCTGGCCTGCGCTCGGCGCCGTGCGAGATGTCTCAAGTCGTGTTTCTCTGTGCAGTTCGCCAGCAGAGGCTGAGATGAAAACACGAAGATGACGAGGAGAAGATGGATGGAGCTGCTGAGCTGAGCACAGGAGGACACGTCCACAACACTTCACTTGTCACTGAGAGCACAATGTGTCTTTTTTTTTAAGACACGACGTGTCCTCCTTGTGCCGCCCAATGATTCATCTCATTGTTGGGGGAGGAGCATCTGTAAATACTTTCATTAAAATATTTATTCAACTACTCTATGTAGACATTTTGTACATTAGATTTGTGGCATCAGTTTGGATATACAGTCGTGGTCAAAAGTTGACATACACTTGTAAAGGACATAATGTCATGGCTGTCTTGAGTTTCCAATCATTTCTACAACTCTTATTTTTTTGTGATAGAGTGATTGGAGCACATACTTGTTGGTCACAAAAAACATTCATGAAGTTTGGCTCTTTTATGAATTTTTATGGGTCTACTGAAAATGTGAGCAAATGTGCTGGGTCAATAGTATAAATACAGCAATGTTCATATTTGTCCCTTGGCAAGTTTCACTGCAATAAGGCGCTTTTGGTAGCCATCCACAAGCTTCTGGTTGAATTTTTGACCACTCCTCTTGACAAAATTGGTGCAGTTCAGCTAAATTTGTTGGTTTTCTGACATTGTCCACACGTTTAAGTCAGGGCTTTGGGAAGGCCATTCTAAAACCTTCATTCTAGCCTGATTTAGCAACTCCTTTACCACTTTTGATGTGTGTTTGGGGTCATTGTCCTGTTAGAACATCCAACTGCGCCCAAGGCCCAACCTCCGGGCTGATGATTTTAGGTTGTCCTGAAGAATTTGGAGGTAATCCTCCCTTTTTGTTGTCCCATTTACTCTCTGTAAAGCACCAGTTTCATTGGCAGCAAAACAGGCCCAGAGCATAATACTACCACCACCATGCTTGACGGTAGGTTTGGTGTTCTTGGGATTAAAGGCCTCACCTTTTCTCCTCCAAACATATTGCTGGGTATTGTGGCAGAAACAGCTCAATTTTTGTTTCATCTGACCACAGAACTTTCCTCCAGAAGGTCTTACCTTTGTCCATGTGATGTCAGATGAAACAAAAATGTAACTGTTTGGCTACAATACCCAGCAATATGTTTGGAGGAGAAAAGGTGAGGCCTGACTTAAACGTGTGGACAATGCTGAAGAAACAAGTTCATGTCAGAAAACCAACAGATTTAGCTGAACTGCACCAATTTTGTCAAAGACTGGTCAAAAATTCAACCAGAAGCTTGTGGATGGCTACCAAAAACGCCTTATTGCAGTGAAACTTGCCAAGGGACATGTAAGCAAATATGAACATTGCTGTATGTATACTTTTGACCCAGCAGATTAGCTCACATTTTCAGTAGACCCATAATAAATTCATAAAAGAACCAAACTTCATGAATGTTTTTTGTGACCAACAATTATGTGCTCCAATCACTCTATCACAAAAAAAAAAGAGTTGTAGAAATATATTTGGAAACTTAAGACAGCCATGACATTATGTTCTTTACAAGTGTATGTAAACTTTTGACCACGACTGTATGTGCTTCCACAGCAAAATTTAAACCCAAATAAGTGATTTCTTCATCTGTGGTAAAGTGTTGAGCGGCCCTTCCATTGACAACATTCTAAGGTTTCACTTTAATCACGTAAATCTCTTTAAGTCTCTCCTGATCCTCGCACTTCCCCACAAGCACCCCAGCTATTTTTACCCCCCGGGACCCAAAGCGAAAGGGATCCTGGCCCACAGGCTTCAGTTTCCTGCTTCCAAATAGGAGAGGAACCCGTTTTGCGCCCTCAGCGCTTTATGAGCACAAACAGCTGCTAACCTCCCAGGATCTCGGCAACATTGCCAGCATTCCCGCCGGCCTGCCCTCCCGTTGTTCATGTTTCTTCTCATTAAAGTGATGCGCATCTCAAAGGTCAGCTGACTTCTGAAGCAACAGTGAGCGTCAAGAAAAACAGCGACGGAATCTTGGAAAGATCACAAACACTGAAAGCTTGTCTACTCGATGATGGGTAAAGATGTTGATGATGGGTAACGATGTGAACGCCAAAACAATGACGCAAGGCGACGCATTAGCAGCATCAACAGGAAGCAGATCACCCCCCCCCCCCCCCGGCTGACCTGACCTTCTAGGTCTTTTTTAATTATATGCTTCTTTGCTGAGAGCGACTAACTGGTGGAATCCCGAGCCAAATTAGCACCCGGACTGCTCGTCCGCTGCGAGTTTACACTTAAACGGAGTGAGGATTAGTCTTGGGGGGGCAACAGAGACCAGTGGGAGTAGTGTCACTACTTAGCGAGCAGACGGTCATTTGGGTGTTCAGCTGCTGGGTGTTTTGGCCAAAAGCTGGGAAGTCACCAGCCTTTCTAAAAGTGTTCACCGAGCTTGAATCTGGCATGATCTAGATCTGCAAGATCAGTGGTTCTTAAACTTTTATCACAAAGTACCACATCAGAAACCCCTTGGCTCTCTCTTGGATCGTAAGTAAGTAAATTTTATTGATAAAGCTCTTTTTAAAACAACAGGAGCAACATCATAAAGAAGGATACAAAGTGGATTAATATTGATAGTTAAAAGGTGCATTAACTAAAAGCTTTACTAAAAAGAGAATGTTTCTTAAAACGTTTCAACACAGTCAATATCACGGAGGGACTGGTGCAAATTGTTACAGAGTCTGGAAGCTATAGCCTGGAATGCCAGTTTTAAAACGAGTTTTGGGGATCTTTAGAAGGCCCTGGCCTGAAGACCGGAATGACCAAAATTAAAATACATACTGTAACATTACACATAGTTTGAACAGCGGATAACTATCTGTATGGCTACCCAGAAGCACTTTTTAAACATTTTTTAATTTGTATCTCCTTTCATTTTCTTGTCATCGGTTGATAAGGATATTTTGGATCGTCTGTCATGTTTTAATATTTTATTTTAGCTATGTTTCACATGTAGTTTATTCAATTTTTTACAGATTCAGTGGTTTCCTCTGACAGTGCTTGTCTTTGTTTACGTGTTCTGCGTGTTGATTGGCTGGGAGGCTGGGAAAGGGCGGACGTAAAAAAGTACCAATGATTGTCACACACACACTAGGTGTGGTGAAATGATCCTCTGCATTGTACCCATCACCCTTGATCACCCCCTGGTAGGTGAGGGGAGCAGTGAGCAGCAGCTGTGGCCGCGCCCGGGAATCATTTTGGTGATTTAACCCCCAATTCCAACCCTTGATGCTGAGTGTCAAGCAGGGAGGTAATGGGTCCCATTTTTATAGTCTTTGGTATGACTCAGGAAGAACACAAACGCAGAGCATTCGTTTCCTACGCGTGTTGAGTTGTAGAAATGACGGCGGTTTGTGTCGTGATTGTTTATTTTGGCCTCGACTACGATGGTAACGACTTCCATTGAATGCTGATAAACCTTCGATAACGGATCGAGTCACGTCATTACAATATTTAATTAAGTGATTCTTTAGCACACCACTAGATAGAACTGGTACGCGTACCACAGTTTGAGAATCACTGTGTTAGATCAAGTAGAAACGGGCTGAACTCAAACAGTGACGCTTGTATTTATACTAGGGCTGTCAAACAATTTAAACATGTCATCGTAATTAATCACATTTTGCCCGCAGTTAACTCCTAATTCATTGCAGCTAAATAATTTTTAATTCTGAGACTGTTTGCTTTATTAAACATTATACTATTTTTAAACAGCTCAACACAAACAAACATTCTCTCACAGAAGCTTACCCAGAATCACTTTCAAAACAAAAATTCTATAAACGACAATTGAAAAAAGTGGCTGGGTGAACGTGTCGGCGGGGTGGCTCCTCGGTCTTTACGACCATCGTGGTTTGCGCCTGCTTTGGGCGGCCCCTCATAGTCTACAATATTGATCAGTTGTAGAACCAAGGGTGTTGACACGCACTAGAAATTTCTGTGGCCGGTTTGTTGGTTGTAGTTGTTTCGTTTTGGGATTTCCGTAATGGGCTTTTGGGACATGACTTGCTCTGGTGGTGACTTGGCTTGCGGCGGCGAATGTAGATGGCTTTGGTCTTGTCAGAAGAGCCGACATTCAGTAGTCACCTTTGTCTATTTCTGCTTGGTGTTTCTTCTTGATGGTGACTGCGGCGCCAGAGCATTTTCCCAAAGTACCACTGATAGTCACACACACACTAGGTGTGGTGAAATTACCCTCTGCATTTGACCCATCTCCTTGTTCCACCCCCTGGGAGGTGAGGGAAGCAGTGAGCAGCAGCGGTGGCCGTGCTCTGGAATCATTTTTGGTGATTTAACCCCCAATTCCCACCCTTGATGTTGAGTGCCAATCAGGGAGGTAATGGGTCCCATTTTTATAGTCTTTGGTATGACTCGGCCGGGGTTTCAACTCCAGACCTACCGATCTCCGGGCGGACACTCTAACCACAAGGCCGCTGAGCAGGCTAAGTGCAGCACCTCCAAGTCCGAGTCCAAGGTTCTTGCCCGGAAAAAAGTGGAGTGCCATCTCCGGGTTGGGGAGGAGATCTTGCCTTATGTGGAGGAGTTCAAGTACACCAGAATCTTATTGACGAGTGAGGAAAGAGTGGATCGTGAGATCCACAGGCGGATCGAGGCGGCATCTTGCAGTGATGCGGACCCTTATATCCATCTGTCGTGGTTAAAAAAGGAGCTGAGCCGGAAGGCAAAGCTCTCAATTTACCGATCGATCTATGTTCTTATCCTCACCTATGGTCACGAGCTTTGGGTTGTGAACGAAAGGACTAGCAGCACGTGGGTACAGCGGCTAAAATTAGTTTCCCCTGTCGGGTGGAGGGGCTCTCCCTTAGAGGTAGGGTGGGAAGCTCTGTCATTCGAGAAGAACTCAAAGAGTAAAGATGAGGTGGTTCGGGCATCTGGGTCAGAATGGCCCCCGGATGTCTTCCTGGGGAGAGGTTTAGGGCACCTCCGGCTGGTAGGATACCATGGGGAAGACGCGGGACATGTTGGGGAGACTATGTCTCCCAGTTGGTCTAGGAACGCCTCGGGATCCCCTGAGAAGAGCTGGACGAAGTTGCTGGGGAGAGGGAAGTATGGGCTTCTCTGCTTAGGCTGCTGCCCCCGTGACCCGACCTCGGATAAGCCGAAGAAGATGGATGGAAGGAAATCACAATAACTCGTAATCGCGTTTACTTTGACAGTCCTAGTTTATTTATCGTCATCTTGAAAAGTGGTGGATGTCTTCACGTTTAGAATGGAGAGGTGCACCTGGACCTTTGTGACTTTAAGGCACGTTGACGAGTGAAGGAGGCTCCTCCTCATCAGAATCAAACTCTACGTTCTGGTCTTTAACCCACTGGCCGCTGAGGTCCTGCCGCCATCCGTCACTATATGAAGTGAAGCAGCGTTAGTGTCGACGTGTTTTGAGCTTCTGAAAGAATGTTCTCTACCTTTTCAGTTTCAGATAATGCTCCAGCTCTCGTCTCCTCTGGGCAGTCATGGGCTCAGGTTCTGGGATCGCTGCCGGGGGAAGCTCTCCTTTAGGTTTTGATGGGTGTGACTCTTCTCCTGCCGAAACCAGTCAAGTTTTCACTTTGAGCTAAAAGTTGTGCTGTATCAGTTCTTACCTGAGATGCAGCCTCGAGAACTACTCAGAACTTCGTATGACTTTGCACCTCTTTTAGGCGGGTCCAGATGCTCAAATGGGGTTCTGCTGCAGGTGGTACCACCAGGTTCTAAAGCCCCGCTCGCTGATCTTTTTTCAGTTTTTGTACTACAAATGGCAACACCATGACCATATTAAAAATGTGTTTTTCCTGACAGCAACTCAAAACCTGCCTGTACTGTAGCTTGCCTGCTTCTGCGATGGCAGCTGTTATAAGGTACAGTCCTCAGCAGAGCATGATGGGTCAGATACCGTGTTTGTGCCAGTAAAGGAGCTGAACTTGATCCATCCTAAAAAAAAAAAAAGGAAATAGAGGGGGGGGAGAAGGTTTACACACAAAAGACAACAATGAATGTTCCTGGTGTAAGCAAGTGTTTAATGAAACGTTGCATCAAGGCGGAAGGCCCGATTTTTTTTCCACCAACCTGCCTCTCGTCTTCAGCTTGGACAAACTGTTCTTGTTTTCTTTTTGTTATTTCATGCTTCAACTGGGCTTTCTTTCCATAGAAAAATTTTAATCCTGAAACATACATTGAACCATTTAATGCCGGTAACATTTGATTGATCACCTAATCACAATATAATTTGAGACCATTACAACACAACGACCTTCTAAATGCCTTTTCCCTTTCCTGTGGACTGTCAGCATGTCTACGGTGTCAAACACAGGGCGGAAGGAGCACACAAGACACGTGTATCTAAAAGAGATGAAGGAAACAAAACAACTTTGAATATTTTGTAACTGCAATTTCTTCTATAGTTCACGTTCTCTCAGTAGAAGCATTCAAGTCCCATCTGAAAACTCATTTGTATACTCTAGCCTTTAAATAGACCCCCTTTTAGACCAGTTGATCTGCCGTCTCTTTTCTGCTCTGCCCCCGTTGGGGGCACAGATTAGATGACCATAGATGACTGTAAGTCTTGAACTATACAAAGTATTTCAACGGTTGAAATCTGCGCTTTTGCATTATATACGAGTTACTATGGTAATCTAAGTCACTGCAGCTCAGACGAGGCACCAAGCAGTGTGGGTGGGGAGCGTTTCCACAGAGTGTTTCCAGAGCGGCCAGCCTGAAATGTGGGTGTCAGGGACGAACGCAGAAGGAGATTTTTACAACAAAGTTATAAAGCTTAGTGATATATCAGATTGTATATCTTTTTTACCCTTCGCATATTTCACTGTGTTTGTTGCATTTTTGTTGTGTTTCGCTTGATTGTAAATAATGTCGATCGAGAGGTGGTGTGACATTCATATGTTGTCAATATTGAGTGTTTTATCGTTCATAGTTAATATTGTAAATCCCACATTCTTTATTTTCATGTACATTCTGGGTGTCTCATTCAGTAAAACATTTTCAAATTCCATTCCGTTTTTTTCAGGTGGTCTGTCGTAACGTTTTTAGCATTCAATCAGACATTATTGTGAGGTTTTGTATTAGTGTTCCTAAAAATCAGATAAACCCGCCCCCAGACACATTTTTTTCTCAAAATTTGGCCCCCCGAGTCAAAATAATTACCCAGGCCTGATCTAGATCCACTATGGACTGGACTTTCACACTGATCTAGATCCACTCGACGTCCATTGCACCTGTCGCCCAGGGGTCCCCTCCAAGGTTTCTCAATGTAATCCCATTGGGTTGAGTTTTTTTCTTGCCCTGATGTGGGATCTGAGTCGAAGATGAGGTTGTGGTTTGTGCAGCCATTTGAGACACTCGTGATTTAGGGCTATACATATATAAACTTTAATTGACTGATTGATTGATTGATTGATTGACGTTTACCTTCCATTGCTCAGAAGGGTTGCTTCGTCTTCTGGAATGAAGTTTGACAGAAGATCTGCAACGCGTCTTTTCTGGAACAACAATACAACAAGCGAGTAGCCCATATTTTTTACAAGCTATTAAAATATTTTTGTTTCATTGATAGGCTCCAGCACCCCCCGCGACCCCAAAAGGGACAAGCGGTAGGAAATGGATGGATGAAATGTCATTTTATCTCTTGCCATACGCTGTTTAGCATAGCTGTCACTCTATCCATAGCCATTAGCTGTTTAGTTAACATTCTATGTAGCCATTAGCTGTTTAGTTAACATTCTATGTAGCCATTAGCTGTTTAGTTAACATTCTATCTGTAGCCATTAGTTGTTTAGTTAACATTATTTCTGTAGCCATTGGCTGTTTAGCTAACATAACACACTAATAACAATGTTAGCATGCATATAGTGAACGGTAACCGTAAATATAGAAGATTAAAACCCACCTTCAGGATATTTAACTGACTCCTGTCATCACCTTCCCTTTTAAAAGACATGACTATTTTTCTTTAAAAATGCTCAAAGTGTACTTTGTCAAACACGTCGGTTCAAGTTAAGCTGCCAGGGGTTTAGCTTTTGTGGCGTTCAATGTTCGTATAAAATTGGAATTCTCCCTCTACTGTTTGGAAATGGAGAGTTTTAGAGCTTTTATGTTCGGTTTATGGGACACCAATACATTTACTATATTTACAATGTTTACTTATTTGGTTTTGCTGGCGGAAATTAAGTGACTTTAGATGTTTATATTATTCATTAGGCATTCCAAGTGAACTTGAACGCATCGCCGTGATGCATGATGGGAGCCGCAGCCATGGCAACATGTGGCAGCAGGAAAGAGACGGAACTTGCTTTTTTAGCACACAAATAACTTCACGAAACGAACCTCCTCTGTTTACCCTAAATGTCACATTGTCCGTGTTCTTTGTCGTTTTAACGAACCCGGGGCAGTTTGTGTCGGTGACATTGGCGAGGCACAGCTAGCACGTTTGGCCGTCGGCATAAAAGTAAATGTTTAGTTTGGCGGCCATGTTTGTTATGAAGCGTTTGACTGTGTTCAAACTTGACTGCATCGATTAAGTGACTCCCAGTCATGTCCGGGGGGAAGCAGCCGGTGGACGGCCTGCTCCTCGGCGACCGCAACCGTTCTTACGGTAGCCTGGTCCGGTCCAATTTGAGCCCGGTTGGCAGCAGACTTGTAGAACATCACATCCAGCCCGGAGAAACCCTCCAAGGTCTAGCCCTGAAATATGGAGTCACTGTAAGTACAAACCACTTTATTGTTTGCACTTTTCTCTGTCATGCTGACTAGTTTAGTCACTTCAACCCAGGGGCCTCCACACTTTTTCCACTTGGGGCCGCACACTGAAAAATGAAAGCATTCCAAAAACCAACAAGAAATATGTTTTAACCATAAGGGCTCCCCTGAAGTTTGGTGAACATTAAAGGTCCCAGGGACCCAAAAGGGTCTTAGTCATCATTCATAAAAATGTGTAAAATGTATGTATATTATTTATTTATTTTAAGCATACAACGGCGCATTGATTCGCTATTTCCTTTAACAACAACAACTAGTAATACTAATTATGACAGACTTCATGGGAGACGACGACGACTACTTTGGGACAAATGGCGATCCAGAAACTTGTATTTTTGAGCCTGAATATACTGAGGACATACTTGCCAACCCTCCCGATTTTCCCGGGAGACTCCCGAATTTCAGAGCCCCTCCCGAAAATCTCCCGGGGCAACCATTCTCCCTAATTTCTCCCGATTTCCACCCGGACAACAATATAGGGGGCGTGCCTTAAAGGCACTGCCTTTAGCATCCTATCTCACCTGAAAAGGAGACTATTATATATGTCTCAGTTATCCATAGGTTTATCTATAACCCATATATTAGGCAGGCACGGAGCTATTTCTCAGCGTGTGTTTATTCCAGCCGGCACGTTAATACACTGACACACAACAGCCTGATTCCCATCATGCATTGCTTCAAAACTACGGCAAGTAGCAATGTCCAAAAACATAACAGAGATGAAGCAGAAGAACGAAGAAGAGACATGGCGACGACGAGTAAGAAGAAGTACGCTTGCAAGTTCCAAAATGATTGGAAAAAATAATTTCAGTTCATCCAGGACAGCTCGAAGGGGAGGGGGTATGTTGCCTGCACATTTTGTAGATCAGACTTTTATGTGTGTGTAAATAAATTAACTCTGAAATTCGGGCATCTGGTCAGGATGCCACCCGAACGCCTCCCTAGGGAGGTGTTTAGGGCACGTCCGACAGGTAGGAGGCCACGGGGAAGACCCATGACACGTTGGGAAGACTATGTCTCGCGGCTGGCCTGGGAACGCCTCGGGATCCCCCGGGAAGAGCTGGACGAAGTGGCTGGGGAGAGGGAAGTCTGGGCTTCCCTGCTTAGGCTGCTGCCCCCGTGACCCCCACCTCTATATATATATATATATATAATGAAATAAAAAAATATATATATATAGCTAGAATTCACTGAAAGTCAAGTATTTATTTTATATATATATATACATATATATATAATGAAATTAAAAAAAAAAAATAGCTAGAATTCACTGAAAGTCAAGTATTTATTTTATATATATATATATATATATATATAAGAAATACTTGAATTTCAGTGAATTGTAGCTATAAATATACCCCCCCTCCCCCCATCTCCCGAATTCGGAGGTCTCAAGGTTGGCAAGTATGACTGAAGATGAGCTAAAAGTTTTAGAAGCTGTGTGCTAAACTGCAGATCCAACTATAGTGAAACACTAAACCATTATGTAGCAGTTTTGCTAAGTGCTAAACGTCTCATGGACAAAACAAGAACATGAAAAAAAAACGGTCACTTACAATGTCCGCTCTTCTGGAATGCCGATAGGATGGCTGTATCTTTCAGCACAAGACTTGTGCTCCACATTTACCTGGTAAATAGCAACTTAATCTTCACTACGTGAATAAAAAAAACGCTGGAAAGAAATGAGCATCGTGCCGCGTCTTCCTAGCGATGTTGTCGAGTTGAAAGCCAGAATCCACTTCTTCAGTCAGTCCAGATTTTTAACCGGTAGCTTGTTGGATTTCTACGTTTGATACTTTTCCGAACTCATTGGCAGTTCAGCAACAACAACCTCTGGACTCTCAATAGTAGCCTGAGGCGCTGTAACAAAGGCGCTGTGTCATTATGCCAGAAAAGTAGTTCCTCGGTGTTAGAGCTTACAATAAAAATGTTGCTGGAGCTTTGTGAATATGCAGGTCACGTCATGTAAACTGAACGTTGTTTGCAGTTGTTGGATGTATTTTTTTTCAAGTGCTTTATAGGTGGAAAAGTACAAACCCCGTTTCCATATGAGTTGGGAAATTGTGTTAGATGTAAATATAAACGGAATACAATGATTTGCCAATCCTTTTCAACCCATATTCAGTTGAATGCACTACAAAGACAAGATATTTGGTGTTCAAACTCAGAATTTTATTTTTTTTTGCAAATAATAATTAACTTAGAATTTCATGGCTGCAACACGTGCCAAAGTAGTTGGGAAAGGGCATGTTCACCACTGTGTTACATGGCCTTTCCTTTTAACAACACTCAGTAAACGTTTGGGAACTGAGGAGACACATTTTTGAAGCTTCTCAGGTGGAATTCTTTCCCATTCTTGCTTGATGTACAGCTTAAGTTGTTCAACAGTCCGGGGGTCTCCGTTGTGGTATTTTAGGCTTCATAATGCGCCACACATTTTCAATGGGAGACAGGTCTGGACTACAGGCAGGCCAGTCTAGTACACGCACTCTTTTTCTATGAAGCCACGTTGATGTAACACGTGGCTTGGCATTGTCTTGCTGAAATAAGCAGGGGCGTCCATGGTAGCGTTGCTTGGATGGCAACATATGTTTCTCCAAAACCTGTATGTACCTCTCAGCATTAATGGCGCCTTCACAGATGTGTAAGTTGCCCATGTCTTGGGCACTAATACACCCCCATACCATCACAGATGCTGGCTTTTACACTTTGCGCCTCTAACAATCCGAATGGTTTTTTTCCTCTTTGGTCCGGAGGACATGACGTCCACAGTTTCCAAAAACAATTTAAAATGTGGACTCGTCAGACCACAGAACACTTTTTCACTTTGTATCAGTCCATCTTAGATGAGCTCAGGCCCAGCGAAGCCGACGGCGTTTCTGGGTGTTGTTGATAAACAGTTTTCGCCTTGCATAGGAAAGTTTTAACTTGCACTTACAGATGTAGCGACCAACTGTAGTTACTGACAGTGGGTTTCTGAAGTGTTCCTGAGCCCATGTGGTGATATCCTTTACACACTGATGTCGCTTGTTGATGCAGTACAGCCCGAGGGATCGAAGGTCACGGGCTTAGCTGCTTACGTGCAGTGATTTCGCCAGATTCTCTGAACCCTTTGATGATATTACGGACCGTAGATAGTGAAATCCCCAAATTCCTTGCAATAGTTGGTTGAGAAATGTTCAACAATTTGCTAATGCATTTGTTGACAAAGTGGTGACCCTCACCCCATTCTTGTTTGTGAATGACTGAGCATTTCATGGAATCTACTTTTATACCCAGTCATGGAACCCACCTGTTCCCAATTTGCCTGTTCACCTGTGGGATGTTTCAAATAAGTGTTTGATGAGCATTCCTCAACTTTATCAGTATTTATTGCCACCTGTCCCAACTTCTTTGTCACGTGTTGCTGGCATCAAATTCTAAAGTTAATGATTATTTGCAAAAAAAAAATGTTTATCAGTTTGAACATCAAATATGTTGTCTTTGTAGCATATTCAACTGAATATGGGTTGAAAAGGATTTGCAAATCATTGTATTCCGTTTATATTTACATCTAACACAATTTCCCAACTCATATGAAAACGGGGTTTGTAGCATCCGCATTACCTGCATTGTTAGCCGCCTCATGATAACAGTTTTTCACTATCTAGAACGCATGAAAAAAGGAAAGACGTGTTCTTGTCACATAAGGATCTGCTCATTTTGCATAATTTCTAGATAAAGACGGATTGATTGATATACATCATTCATAGTGTGAGGTCAACAAAGGTGCATGCTAACAAATGACTAATGTCGTCTTCCAGATGGAACAAATTCAAAGAGCCAACAGACTGTACACTAACGACTCCATCTTCCTGAAGAAGTCCTTGTCCATCCCTGTCCTCTCAGACGTGGAAGGCCACACTTCTGATGAAGGTAAACCTTTGAGTGAGGAGGACTCGCGAGAGGCGACGGGACGGAATTGTCCTGAAAACAGCCTTATAGCGAGCCCCTCCGCCCGAGGGAAGATGGCAGAGATCACAACCAGGGATTTTTTGACACAACTTGACGGCTTCATCAGCGAGTCCAAGCAGGCCGCAGTTAGAGGGTGGAAGGATGCAGAGAAAAGGTAAGCCACACATTTAAAGTGTTATCTTAGCTTCTATTTACAACCAAACATTTACTCTTTATCCCTATAATACGTTTTGATGGACATAATTACTTGGCCTGGGCTGATAAAACATTTTGTTGGACGATGTATTGACCTACACATTATTGCCGATAAACGATATTATTGTCAACATTATTTTGAGACCAAATTATGATGATGTAATAATAATGAACAATAATAATAATGCAAGTATAACGTTTAAAATTCAATTAACTTGTATATATCGTATTTTGACGTTGTAATTGGAATGTAAACTTTTAAATATATAAGTTAAATAAAACGATTAACAAAAATAAAATATACTCTGTTAACAAAATGTTGCACTTGAATAAAAATCACAACCAAAAGCAATAAAAACAAGGTCTGTCTCTGTTAAGTTGGGGCTGGGGACACTCAAAAAACACAACCGAAGCAATAAATAAAATGGATAGATAGTTGTTACAGCTACTCTTGCGTTCAAAAAAGTTCGAAAAAATAAAAATAAAGATAGCAGAGTAGTCCTCTAAGGAGGAGGTCTATGACTCACTAAATACTTATTAAGCACTTGCGGAGATATTTCTAGATTCCAAATTATCATAATTTATTTTCACAAACAAAAATATTCTCCGTGGTTGACTTCGGATTAATCAAAATAACACTTATTTAGCTTTAGATAAATTGTCTCACTCCTCACTCCTTCAACCTGATAGACAGACAAAGGAGCACCCAGCTCTCCTCTTTCCTTAATCTTGGGAGGACGGTCTCACCAGGAGGAGGACCTGAGCAGCTGAAAACAATCATAGAGTCAATCATAATTCATTTAAAACATTCAATAATTAATCAACATCATCATTGGCATTATTTGATTCACCATTGTCAAAACAATTACATAAATAAATAATATAGATCGGCTCCAACAATAGTTATTGTGACCAAAATGATCACGGTTATCATTGTCATTGCAGTATTGTTGAGTACAGTACTTCAAAATATACACACACTAAAATATTTTATTCAAGTTTTATTTAATTTAATTTTAATAACTAAAATAGATAGACACACAATATACTTTCTTGGGAGAGGAAGCATCAAAAATGTTACTGGCTTCATAATAGTTGTATTATTTTGATTTGATTTGAAATAAGTTTATCTTCTTCAATATAATTTGTATACGTTTTAGAATGTTTTTTTAATAAATGCAAATTGGGTGATCAGTTTGTTTCACTTCCTGTTAAAGACACATCCGTCTGTTTCAATGCGACACTGTAGTGTTTACATCGATAACTTTGTGCAAAGACAGCACCGCCGTTATGTTCAATGTGAATACTGTATCTTAGATGTTTAGACACTAATGCGTACATAGAAGTGTAGATTGGAGTATGATGTTTTAATGGGGAAAGACGTTAATATCTCTTGTTTTTATGTTAGCATTTAAGGTAGCTATGAAGGTAATGCTAGTTCTTCCTTAAGTTTATCAAAGTGCAGTTATCAATTAAGGTTTTTCAATCATTTCAATTTAATACGGTAGTACTAACCGTTAGGAGTTTTACAGTGATTATCATTAGTACTGTTATATGTGCATGTAGTACAGAAGCCCACAGCTGCTGCAAAGAGTGGCCACTCTGCATCTTGCGGCCCATGATAACACATGCATTTGACGATTATTGACGCTAGAAAAGTTACCGTCTTAATTTTCATTTATCGTTCAGTTAATTGACTTACCAAATATCGGCCCAGGCCTAGTAATTATGTCTCAGGGCACACCTTCTCTGTTGCTATGATGACTAAGCTTTCAGACTATATATATATATATATATATATATATATATATATATATATATATATATACATACACAGTGTATGTATATATATATATATATATATATATATATATAGTGTATATATATATATATATATATATATATATATATATATGCATATATATATATATATATATATATATATATATACACATATGTACATATAAATACATATATATATATATATATATATATATATATATATGTATTTATATGTATGTATGTGTGTATATATATATATATATATATATATATATATATATATATATATGTATTTATATGTATGTATGTGTGTATATATATATATATATATATATATATATATATATATATATATATATATATATATATATGTGTGTGTGTGTGTGGGGAAAAAATCACAAGACTACTTCATCTCTACAGGCCTGTTTCATGAGGGGTTCCCTCAATCATCAGGATCTCCCTCAATCATCAGGAGATCCTGATGATTGAGGGAACCCCTCATGAAACAGGCCTGTAGAGATGAAGTAGTCTTGTGATTTTTTTTCCCACACATACATATATTGCGCTCTACCACGGTATCGAGCACTATTTTTTGGATAATCTAATTAAGACATATATATATATATATATATATATATATATATATATATATATATATATATATATATATATATATATATGTGTTTGATAAAGGGTTTTGAAGTTGTTTTAGATGGCTTTGACGGTAACATAAGGGACTCCCATTAGCCCCATCTTGCAAGCTTTTTTATCAATGGTTAGAATCCTAAGAAAAACATGTGTTCTTGTCTCTCATAATGATTGCGAATGATTGGCAAAATTCCCAAAAAGTGCAGTTCCCCTTTAATGTTGGACAGGTTGTTTGTTTTTTGCTAAGAATGTTTGATTGTTCATCTTCTGTCTTTTTTCTGGCAGGGTTGCCGACCTGGAGGCAGTTTGTGTCAGCAGGGCAAGCGGGCGGCAGTCGCCTTCAGGACGGCGCCATCAGTCAGTGCACGTGACGGTGCCGCTCACCACCACCAAGCTCACTATGAAGCTGAGAGAACAAGAAGACGAGATCTTTGAGTTGTGACCACTTCTTCCTCGCTAAACACTGCTGTCCTCGTTCTGCTGCATGTGTGTGAAAGGTCCAGGATGGTTTAAAGCACTTTCTTCTTTTTAAATCTTTATTTATTAGCAGAGATGGACACTGCGGTCAAATGGCTGGTCATGTGCTGACTGTCACCTGATGGTCATGAGACATGCCTGGAACTGCCACACACTCCCAACATGCAACAATAGTCAGCACTGTTCCTAACTTATTCACTCTAGTAGTTTGTCACACCACAATGTATTGATTTAGTACTAATATATGCAGTATACAAAAGGTTGTGTCGTTGTATCAGTGTAACTTTTGTAAAGTTAATTAACTTATGAACTGCACTTTTTAAAATTTTGTCTATCATTCACAATTCTTATGTGGGACAAGAACACGTTTTTCGTCATTTAATGCATTCTAAATCGTGAACAAACATTAGCAAAAGTCAGCTAACAATGGAGCTCATGAGATTAGTTCTGTTCCGCCAATAAAGCGATCTAAAACCATCCAAAAACCTCCGTTTTACAAAACCCAAAACCAGTGAAGTTGGCACGTTGTGTAAATCACAAATAAAAACAGAATACAATTAATTGCAAATCCTTTTCAACCTACCGTATTTTCCGCACTATAAGCCGCACCGGGTTATAAGCCGCACCTTCAATGAATGGCATATTTCAAAACTTTGTTCACCTTTAAGCCGCACCGGGTTATAAGCCGCACCTACGCTGCGCTAAAGGGAATGTCAAAAAAACAGTCCGATAGGTCAGTCAAACTTTAATAATATATTACAAACCAGCGTTCTAACAACTCTGTTCACTCCCAAAATGTAATGTGCAAATGTGCAATCACAAAAATAGTAACACTCAAAATAGTGCAGAGCAATAGCAACATCAATAACTCAACGTTGCTCGAACGTTAATGTTAAACAACACACAAAATAAACATTTAAAGCTCACTTTCTGAAGTTATTCCTCATCCATAAATCCCTCGAATTCTTCTCCTTCGGTGTCTGAATTAAAAAGTTGGGTTGAATTCTGCGTTGTACGCGTGTCTCTTAGTAGGAGCCATTTTGTGGTCTTTACAGAAACACACAAATGAAATGAAACGTAATATCCGCGCGCTTCTTCTATGGGGGCGGGTGCTTACCTTGGCGGTTGCTTACCGTAGAAGAAGAAGCGCTTCCTCTTCTACGGGGGCGGGTGTTTACCTTGGCGATTGCTTATCGTAGAAGAAGAAGCGCTTCCTCTTCTACGGGGAAAAAAGATGGCGGCTGTTTACCGTAGTTGCGAGACCTAAACTTTATGAAAATGAATATTAATCCATATATAAGGCGCACCGGGTTATAAGCCGCACTGTCAGCTTTTGAGAAAATTTGTGGTTTTTAGGTGCGGCTTATAGTGCGGAAAATACGGTATATTCAATTGAATATACTGCAAAGACAAGATATTTAATGTTTGTTATTTTTTGCAAATATTAGGTCATTTGGAATTTGAGGCCTTCAAAATGTTTCAAAAAAGCTGGAACAAGTGGCAAAAAAGACTGAAAAAGTTGAGGAATGCTCATCAAACACTTATTTGGAACATCCCACAGGTTCACATGCTAATTTGGATCTGATGGGTGCCATGATTGGGTATAAAAGCAGCTTCCATGAAATGCTCAGTCATTCACAAACAAGGATGGGGCGAGGGTCACCACTTTGTGAACAAATGCGTGAGCAAATTGTTGAAGAACAACATTTCTCAACCAGCTATTGCAAGGAATTTAGAGATTTCACCATCTACGGTCCGTAATATCATCAAAAGGTTCAGAGAATCTGGAGAAATCACTGCACGTAAGCAGCAAGGCTGAAAACCAACATTGAATGCCCGTGACCTTCGATCCCTCAGGTGGTACTGCATCAAAAACCGACATCAGTGTGTAAAGGATATCACCACATGGGCTCAGAAACACTTAAGAAAACCACTGTCAATTACTACAGTTTGTCGCTACATCTGTAAATGCAAGTTAAAACTCTACTATGCAAAGCGAAAGCCATTCATCAACAACACCCAGAAACGCCGGCGGCTTTGCTGGGCCCGAGCTCATCTAAGATGGACTGATGCAAAGTGGAAAAGTGTTCTGTGGTCTGACGAGTCCACATTTCAAATTGTTTTTGGATACTGTCGACGTCGTGTCCTGCGGAACAAAGAGGAAAAGAACCATCCGGACTGTTATAGACGCAAAGTTCAAAAGCCAGCATCTGTGATGGCATGGGGGTGTATTAGTGCCCAAGGCATGGGTAATTTACACATCTGTGAAGGCACCATTGATGCTGAAAGGTACATACAGGTTTTGGAGTAACATATGTTGCCATCCAAGCAACGTTATCATGGACGCCCCTGCTTATTTCAGCAAGACAGTGCCAAGCCATGAGTTACAACAGCGTGGCTTCATAGTAAAAAAGTGCGGGTACTAGACTGGCCTGCCTGTAGTCCAGACCTGTCTCCCATTGAAAATGTGTGGCGCATTATGAAGCCTAAAATACCACAACGGAGACCCCGGACTGTTGAACAACTTAAGCTGTACATCAAGCAAGAATGGGAAATAATTCCACCTGAAAAGCTTTAAAAATAGGTCTCCTCAGTTCCCAAACGTTTACTGAGTGTTGTTAAAAGGAAAGGCCATGTAACACAGTGGTAAAAATGCCCCTGTGCCAACATTTTTGCAATGTGTTGCTGCCATTAAATTCTTAAGTTAATGATTATTTACAAAAAAAAAATTGAGTTTCTCAGTTCGAACATTAAATATCTTGTCTTTGCAGTCTATTCAATTGAATATAAGTTGAAGAGGATTTGAGTTTGAGTTTATTTCGAACATGCAAGCATACAACATGATACATCACAATCTCCAGTTTCTCTTTTCAACATGTTCGAAAAGGAGTAGGAAGAAGCAGAGCTTATTTAATCCTACCCCTTTTCTTTTACATAACAGTTGCTAAAACTTTTGTTCACTTCCTGTTCTCAATTTATTCACAATATACTCCATAAGTAATCACAATAAAATAAGTAAATAAATAATAATTGGTGAAGTAAGTTACATTTCATATGTTGAGATAAGTAAGATTATTTTGTGAGTGAAAGAATGAAAGACTGGATGAGTTAAATAAATTCAGAATGTTTATCATGGTTCTTCTTCTTTGTACTTTGTAAACACTTTAAGTTTGAAGAGTTTCTTGAAGTGAATCATATTAGTACATTGTTTGATTGCTTTGCTTAATCCATTCCATAATTTAATTCCACATACTGATATACTGAAGGTCTTAAGTGTTGTACGTGCATACAATTGTTTTAAATTACATTTCTCCCTAAGATTATATTTCTCCTCTTTTTTTTGAGAAGAATTGTTGTATATTCTTGGATAGCAGGTTATAGTTTGCTTTGTGTATAATTTTAGCTGTTTGCAAATTCACTATGTCGTAGAATTTCAGTATCTTTGATTCAATAAATAAAGGATTTGTGTGTTCTCTATATCCAACATTATGTATTATTCTAACTGATCTTTTTTGTAACACCGTTAATGAATGAAGTGTACTTTTGTAATTATTTCCCCATATTTCTACACAGTAACTCAGATATGGTAACACTAGTGAGCAGTAGAGAATATGAAGTGATTTTTTGTCTAGAACATGTGTTGCTTTATTCATTATTGACGTGTTTCTTGCTACTTTATGTTGTATATTTTTTACGTGAGATTTCCAGTTCAATTTATCATCAATCATTATACCTAGAAATTTGGTTTCATTTACTCTTTCAATTTCTATTCCGTCTATTTGTATTTGTGTTTGACTTTCTCTTCTACTGATTTGCAAATCATTGTATAACTGTTTTTATTCACGAATTACACAACGTGCCAACTTCACTGGTTTTGGGTTTTGTATATCAACGCTGTAAGTATACAGGTATATGTAATGTTATAATATGTACTTTAATAATATAACATGTTATGTTTACGTATTTAGCTCTTTTTAAGCTAATATTTGCAATTAATTTCACAGACGCATCACAACTTTTGCTTTCCCCTTCAACAACAACACCACCACCAATAATCATAGCAGACTTCATGGGAGACAACAAAAGCGACTTTGTCTTTCTCGCCATCTCCGGGTCCCAAGTTGGATGTCAAAGTTGACCAACTTCTCGGTTTATGTCCACAACCTTCTACTATCCAGGTGAGAGGCATGATTTATAATCTAGAATTGACTTTTACCAACTCAGAGGCGATGCAGCAGCTCACTATGTCAATATAGCAGCATAAGCTAGTTAGCTCTCTGTAATCAATGCGCAGGTAAAAAATAGTTTGTCTGCGTTAGCGCTTTTTTACGACTTAGAATGCATACCAAAAAAAACCCTTGTGTTCTTGTTTTACAAAGTAATTTTGAATGATCTGCCAAATTCCAGAAAAAAAGTGCACTTCCCATTTAAACCTTTTTTTCTTCAAACACAGTTGTACTAGTGTGTTTGTTATGTGAAATAAACTATTTAATTACATTTACCTAAGTACCTACAGAGTAGTTTTATTGCAACATACACTATCTGTCAAACGTTTTAAAATATTTTATACAGCACTATGTCAAAAGATTTGAGTGCCACTGTGAAAATAACCACACTTCTAACATCTTTTGCTAAAGTATCAATGTTAAAAATGGGATGTAACTGCAGTGTTGAAATACAGCAGCGTGTATGTCAAGTTTTCCAATATAGCTTTAATTTAAGAAAACGTGGCATTTACCATTTAGAAATTACAGACACATTATGTAAATCAGTGTTTCTTAACCATTGTTGGGCGGCGAAAATATGTTCCTCAGCTTTGGTTCCGTATGGGCCGTAGCAGTACTCAGTTTTAATACACTTTTCCATCACTTGTGGCATTAATGACAATATCAAACAGACAAAAAGTCTGGAGCTAATGTCATAGAGAAGTTCCTTAAGCGCAAAAATTATGACTAAAGTGTTGAAGCTGTATTTTCAGTTGCACTTTCATTGTATTGGAAGTTTAATAAAACAAAAAAAAGTCACTATTAATTTAGTTTATTTTAGCACAACATAATTGTATGTATTGTTTTTCATCAGTTATGTACGAGTCCCTTCTTACGCAGTATATTTGATTAGTACTTATTTTTATAATCAGCCTGACCTAAGCCTAAGGTTTATGTGTTAAATAAATATAATCTTACATATCATTTGACAAGCTTGTAAACTGTAAGTAGGTTAGATATAATGGTTGAATATGATTAAAATCAAGAGTAAGATTACTAAATCAGTGTTAATATTTGAATGTGTCCCGGGCCCGTCTGTAGTGGAAAAGTTGGCCCCCGAGGTCAAAAAGATTAAGAACCACTGATGTAGATGATATAAATATCCTTTTCAGTGGTTAAACATATTAGTAAATATATGTATCTTAAAATAAATTCACATCCTTATTCTAAATTGATTCATTATTTTTAAAAGTTGATTACAAGAAAACATATTTTAGCCATTATAAGCCATCTCCATACAACAAGAAATAGCTTTTTTAGCCTGTAACCTGTTTAAAAAAAGTTTTACTATAATTATTATACGAAATAAGACATTGCGAGAATCGTGTTGAATTGAGAATCGATTCTGAATCAAATAGTCATCCCGGGAATCAGATTCAGATCGAATTTTTAGGTGGCCAAAGATTCACGCTCTTATTGTTTACTACCGGTACTCATAAGAACTTTATTCACTGCAAATCACTTTTGTGTGCGTGTTATAATGGTGGTTATATTTTCTGTGTAATGTACTTTTTACTTGAGTAGTTTTGTGAAGTAGAAACATTACTTTTACTCTTACATTTATTTATATTCTATTGATTAGTGCTTGCAAATACTACTTTTGGCCTGTCAGAGAGTCTTCTTCCTGCGGGCGCTGTCACATGATTCTGTTCCACCAATACAAAGTATCCACGAGTGACGTTTAACTCTTAATTAACCAATCAAAAGAAGCCTGGCAGTCACATGACTGCACTCAAACGTGGAAAAGTGACGTATTTACATTGCATTCTTCAGTGACTCGTTACTTGAGTAGTATTTTCATTAAGTACTGACTCTTACTCAAGAAATGATTTAGAGGACTTCGTTTTA